>NC_136599.1:17627126-18052126 GCF_910589615.1 Taurulus bubalis | reverse complement strand
AAATAAACACGTTTCGGGTTTGTTTTAAAAGCTGTGCAAACATATTTAAACTCACTTAAGGTCACATATGTAAATAGCAGTATTTTTTTAAAGCCAGAATGTTATGTGGTATAAAGATCAAGGTGCACTTTGAATTAAGAGGGCCAGTGGTGTTGGCAAAGTTACAAAGTTGTTAAAGGCCTGTAAACATGCAACCAACAACATACATATATATAAGAAAAATAATTACAGGAAGCCATATATATTAATTATTTTTCATGAAAATTGTTCTAAAAAAAGATATATACACGGCTAAAGGTGGCTTGTATTTTAGCTTTGCATTTTTACAAAACAACTCGAAGCTCATTATGAATAAAATATAACAATATTAACACATGGAAAAAGCAAATGCCAACAGGCCAACACAACGTAAAGCGACGTTTTTTCAAATGAATTGTGGGTAGTAAAAAAAAAGCAGATCGACCCACATAATTAGCCGTAGCAAAAACTAAATGCATTAATACAGGATAAATGGAGACGGCGCAAATAAAGGCGACTAGTACATCAAACCACCAACAATAAGCACAATGTTTAAAAATATATATTACAAGCTTCATTTCCGACAACAAAGTTCACTAAACGGAATACATGAATGTCCCGTGTGACGCGAGCAGCCACTGAGAAGTGGCATGGGCGCTTTCTTGCACCAGACGCATTATTGATTGGCATTCCCTGGAGGAGGAACCAGTCGGCAGCAGTCCGGCTCGAGGGACCCGGGACAAAACAAAAAAAGTTGCCGCGTAGAGAGACATATTCTGCGGTCGACCCAAAAATAAAGCGCATTAAAATATCGCTCTCTTTTCTTTCTAAATTCACGTGTTGGCGTTTCCCCCTTTTCGCAGGCGAGCTGCACGAGAGCGCTCCCTCCGCTCGCTGCGGCGGAGCCACAGCGCCCACTATTTCAAAAGCCGGGAATACGAGTCCGCACGACTTGGACCGGCTCTATATACAACAACAACAACAAAATAGTTACTGTCCGTTTCGACAACTTTCTTGGTAACTTTTCGGGAAACAATTCTGCGCCTCCGCGTTAAACCTCTGACAGCCGAGAGAGAAAAGAGAGTGAAACACAAGCTGTGGCTCAGGCTCGAGCTGCGGTGTTTCTCTCTGCTTAGAAAGCAGCGCAAACTGCGAGAAGCACCAGCGGCGGTTCTCATCACGCAGGAAACTTTCTGACGCCGCGAACCAGCGCAGACAAGCCCCGCAGCACGCGGAGAGATACGAGGCTGAGCAGCCGGAGCCGGAGCGGGACACGTTACTTTAGAGCAGGAAAAGTTAACTGTGGACAAAGAGTCGCCCCCTCCTCTCTTAAGGACATGTCTAATGACAGGGACACGTTGGACATCTACACAAACACGAGTTTTGGAGCCGGCGGCTGAAAGCGATAAGAAGCGGGGGAAAGGAAGACCTACTTTTAGCCAGTTTTCTCGCCCTCGCCTTGGATCTCATCTTGTCGGCTTGTAGATTCCTCTCGTCGTCCTCCGTGAGCCCAGAAGCAGCAACAACACTATCTTCATCTCACCAGCATTGTCAGTTTGGACACCTTCGCACATGCGCACAGGCCATTCAATCTGACACCCTCGCCTGGGCCAAAAAACTTTCCAATGTATTCATCATCATCACTTTTTTTTGTCCTATCGTCTCCCCTTTAGATCACTTATCTCTTCCCCTCCTCCTCCTCTTCCTCCTCCTCCTGCTCTCTCCTCACCATCTCACCTTCCCTCCCTCCCCCCTTGCCATCCCCTTACCCTCGTCCCCCTCCTCACCCCGACACCCCCACCCACCCATTCAGCTCCTGCCAGCACCTCCTTGAATTTTTACCCCTTTAACAGCGAGAACTTGGTTTTCTCCAACCGGCGGTGGACTCGGTGAGGTATATGGTGAGGTCAAGGTCGTAGTAGAACGGGGAATTAACCTGAATTGGTTTTAATATTAGTATTATTAGTATGTTATACTTTTGGAATTCATCATTCATTATTGTTGTATTTTTTAACTTTATTTCATAATTATCATATTTATATTTTTTTGTCATAAAATGATTTCTGAAAAATTGCCTTTCTGAGTTTACAGAAACTTTGTCTTTAAGTTTGTTGACGCAGCTGGTGTGCCAAAAAGTGCTCGAGCTGAAGAGGTTATTTTTAACTTCATTAATGCATATACAGGCGTAAAGGGTGCAGGACTCGATTGGAGTTGCACTTTACGGACTATGCCTTGGTCGTGTGTGTGTGTACGCGCGCGCATGTGTGTGCGTGTGTGTGTGCGTGCGTGCGTGTGTGTGTGTGCGTGTACGTGTTGCCCTCAGGACAAGCAGCGGCCACAGCCGCTTGACGCTGCATGGAGGCTCCAGCAGAGTCCGTCCCGGGCACAAGCCTTTAGGGTTTATTCCCTATTGTTGCTCCAATGTTCACATTTGTACTTTGCAGCAGTTCTTTCTTGGAGAAGTGTTTGTGTTCGCTGTTAGCGCCGCTCAGCCGCTCCAGTCACCTGAAGGAAGGTGGAGAGATGACACACTTTCTCCTCGTAAGTATGACTTTCGCCTCGCACCTGTTTGTTTGTTTGTTTGTTTGTTTGTTTGTTCACATTACAACGTGCACCCATCAGTCTGATGAAGCCTGACGGACTGCAAGGTCATTATGTTTAACTTAGAAACATTTAATTATTCAAAGGCAAATTTCGGAGAAGTACATAATTATGCAGACATTTTTTTTACTTGCTTATATGTTAATACTGAAGTTGCAATTTAGGAAATATTAGTCGAATAGGGCTTTTTTATTACACAGTTATTATTCCTATTATAACTATTGTGCATAATGTAAAATGTGTTGCTTCTAATATATGTTATGGCTACCATAATAATAGCAATAATAATAATAGCAATAATAATAATAGTAATAATCATAATAATTTGTATAATAATTATACTAATCGTTATACTTTTTATAAATATACTTATTGCAAATATCATAATTATTAGTATATGTGTTTCCATTATAATATCGATAAATTAACGTTGTATATTCTCTTATTAAGATATGGAATTACAACTTCTAAAAACAAACACAATGAGGCTAGAAGCTGTGGGTATTACAATACATTTGTATTTTATTATCCATAAAAAATATAATAAAGTCCAGTTTTCCTGATGGTGGTAGGCTGGTCGTCATATTCGTGGTGCCTGGACCCACATGTCATATGGGAATGGTTTCCGTCTCGTTTGGCGGAATAAAGGCGGCTCTATGTTGGAGCCCATTAAAGACCGCTGGTGATGGAGCAATGCAGTCTGCTGGGAGAGTGGCGGGGATCAATTATCTGCACACTAATCCCGTCGCACTTTTATGGGATGGCTACTTTCACATGCATGCATAAATACTAGTAATTATTATTATTTGCATGATTATTTATTTGCATTATTATTCATGGCCATAAGTCGTGCTTTTGCTGAACATTACATTGGCATAAAACCATGACGAATAATTCGCATGTCTGCCTGACACTTCTTGGCTTTTCTTGCCTCAGCTCGTTGCTCATTATAAAGAAGAATTGATTTGAATAAAGGAGTTAATCAAACATGTCGCCTTCTTTTTATCGAACAAAAATTCGCCGTGGGCTGTTTCCCAATGAGTTGCAGTAAAATGAATGGCGTGATCATTATTCAATAATAATCAGCAGTAATTAGCATACATTATCTGTATATTAGGGAGTTGGTCTTGGCATCGTGAGGCAAGAAGGGTTTATTTTTATTGGCTTTAAAGAGAGCAAGGACGCGTGTGAAGTCTGCTTGTATACCCATAGGGAGTGTGAAGAGTCAGGAGGTGGCCGCGTATTACAGACCTATAACATTTGCTTTGTAAAACACATGTAGTTCACATACAGTAGCCTATCAACATCACATTTTAAAGTCACGAGCTCCCACGGCCTTGAACGCAGCGCAGAGGTAAAAGCGTGCCAAAAAAAAACACAGAAACGGGTCAATAATCAAATAATAAATTATGAGAATATAGCAGCGGTGTACAAAGGTTTTGTTTATTCCGGTGTCTGAAGGGAGCGTGGGAGCGTGCAGCGACAATATATCAATAATCCATTGTCTTAATCGATCGCCTCTATCGATAGCGCGTCCTTCATCCGCAGCTCCAGCATGGGGGGCTCTGGAGAAAAGGAAAAGGGCATGCAGCAGAACTTCCCCCCTCAGTTCGTCGACATGCTTTCCAGCATCAGCCCGACACGGTTCAGGCCAGGCCTCTGAATATTTCTCGCACATCAGCTCCGACAAATGATTTCACATGGCGCAACACCTTCTTGAAGGAGCAATTAACTGTGATTACGCTTGCAAAGAAAAGTGTTGCTCTCCGACACGGGCCCGTTGGGAAATACTTTTCTGCGTCATCTACACGTCGACCTTTAACGGGTTTGTGGAAACGGAGAACGGCTGGGCAGGAAAACCTCTCGTTTAGGAGAAGCCTATTTGCTTTCCAGAATTGTGGCTTCTTTTTTTTCCCCCTATTTTTTTCTTCTTCTCCCTCGTTTGTCCTGCAGCTGGAGGGAGCGCGCCGCTGGCTGAGTCCCCGGAAGAGAGGTGTGCTGCTGCTGCATCGTGTTCAATCATCTACACGGGACCCCTCTCGCTTTATTAGCCCGTTAATTAGACTGAAGAGCGGTGGGTTTATTATCTGCTGCAAGTGACAAACAAACAAAAACACTAACGACCCAGTTAAATAAAATGCACACAACAGGACAAGGCCTTTTGGGTCATATGGTTATTCTATTATTTCGCCCTTATTGTTTCACCTGCATGCAGCTCAGCTGCGCCTATAAAGGCACATAGGGCGACCTCTGTGGCGGTAATACATATGCGAGTCTAGACGGCATTGTTTGTATATCAAGATACTGGCTCCTATATCACATAGGTGCAGGCCCACCGTGTGCAATGAGGCCTCTTCGTGTATGTGCACTTTAATTGTTCACGACGCAATTTGCGTCAAGCTTCCTTAATCTCATATTGATGACGTCGTCACACCATCAGAGCTGAACATACATACATACAGCCTAACCGTTTCTAAAATAAAAATGTAAAAAGTAACCGGCCTTCATGTTCGATATTGTATTTTGTTCAGATACAAATAACATAAATAACAAAAACATCGTTTTTACAACCAATCGCGACACAACGTTTCAGTCACAAAAGGATCAAATATTTCAGAAAATAAGTCAATTATATAACAAAGAGGTTAAGATAGCTCTTTATAGATGTATAGTGACTGTGATATAACGGTGTATTGGTTATGCTACAATACAGGTATCAATTATAAAATAATGAAAAGATATATTTAAATATGAGAATGGTTTGAACAAAGTGAATTTCAGAACCTTACACAAATAAACAATCTACTCACTATCATCATCAATGAAGACGTACGTGTGTGGGGGGGGGAGGGGGTCTACATAAGTTTATCACACTGTGAACTGGTGGTCAGACTGCGGTGACTGTACACTCCCTCCCACCCACGCACACACACACGCACACACGCACGCACGCACACACACGCACACACACACACACACACACACGACTGAAACCTAAGCTTTATCCACGCTGGAAAAGGCTTCGGGTCTCTGGATTAGACGTTACGCGCAGATAACATCGGCGCACATTAGATATGTGAAATGGAGCACCTCGCGGTCCAGCCTGCGGACGAGGCGGGCCGGGGGACTTCAAAAAGCCGCAGCGGGCCCTTTTGTGAGCGCTGCGAGCTTTGTAAATTTGCTAACTGCAATTCTGCCACAGTCGATGTAATGGGAGAGTAAACATGGTAAATAGCTGCGGCAGGGTGCTGGAGGCACGCGCTCATGGTCGCAGGCCACACACACACACACACACACACACACACACACACACACACACACACACACACACACAGAGACAGACACATTCTGAATATTATTTGTATTTACAGTATGGTACAGATGGGGCCGCCTGCAGGCGAGGTAGCAATGCACGCAGCTCTGACATCTCACACAAGAGAAATAATTAACAAAATAACAATCATCTCCACCACTGTTTTATTTATTTTTTTCTCCACATATCAATTAGAAAAATCCCAATTTTCCCCAAAAAATCCCAATTTCCCCCCCCAAAAAAACCCAAAGTATTTGTTTAGAGTGGCTCGGGCCGCTCCCTCCTCCTTCCCTCTAATGGAGTGCCCAGAAGCGGTTGCAGGGAAGTTGGCTTGGTAATTATTAGCCATTAATTGGGTTCAGGACCTTGTGCGTCTTTGGGAAATGGGAAATCTGACCGCTAATCCAAGGCGTTTCTGTGGGACCTTTTGCAGTGTTGTTAACACGGAGACAGACGGGCGCTGCGCCACAGCTCCTGATATGAGGAATATGAAGAGGTTAGAGGGCAGCGACTACACGCACACACACACGCACACACACTCACACACACACGCACACACACACACACACACACACACACACACACACACACACACACACGCACACACACACACGCACACACACACACACACACACACACTGCAGGAGACCTGAGAGCGACAGAGAAGCCAACATATATTCAAACAGGCCTATATGAGTGCGATGGCAGATTTAACTAAATCGATGAAAATCCCACAATTTATAGCACTTTATGCAAAAATACATAGGATAAACCTGGATATTTCGATTCAAATATTTGGGCCACTCAGTTTTGGTAAATCACATCATTCTTTGGCAATTGGCTCATGAAAGCACTGGTTGAATTCCCATATTTTCAGTGACAACTGCTGGCTAATTCCGAATAAAATGAGAGGTCATACGCAAAGGCTCCAGTGAAAATTACAGGGTATCCGTGAATATATTTTGTTATTACAATTTCATCCAAACGAATTATCAAACATCGAGATCGTGCGGTGGAATTCCACAAACAATATTCCGTCCAAGGGAAAACTTAACCACGACTGAAGATCAATCTGAAAAAAATGTAAACAAGGGATCTGCAAAGTCTGACTGAATCTGACTGGAAATAAGGTGTTCCTCCCACACACACAAAAAGAAAGAAAGAAAGAAAAAAAAAACGCCAAAGGATGGCGACCACCTCCCGTCCGCCGTCATCAGTGTTGTTGTTTTTAATTAATCGCTCGTTAATGTCGTCATCCATTTCCCTCTCAGATCAGAGGAGCGAGGAGCCGACAACCCCGCCAAACAAATGCACATTAAATTATCGCCGCGAGGCTCGAGTGGAAATTACCCCGATGAAGAAATGACCTTAATATGATGTAATCAATCACGCTGTCTGCTGGGACACTGCATGGGAATCACAACGTTAATCTTTTAGTTTGGAGCAGCGGGGGTAAAATACCGCGTCATATTTTACAGCAAAGAGCACACGTTATGTTCAAGTTCAGCGATGCGTGGGGAGAAAGCCTTATGATATAGATTTATTATAGCCAACTGGAGAAAATCATATTTAGCGGCTAAACCGGAAGAGCCGCGCATGTGTTGCAGGCCGAGAGGCCTTCCGGCCTGTCTTTGTTACCGTTTTGTTAACATATATCAAGGCAAAATAATGAAAAATACATTTGGGGAGGCTTTTTATTTCAAAATGATAAGATTAAATGTTTAAAGTGAAATCATGTCAAAAATGTAGCTGGAGATTTTGTACAATTTAGAAACAAATTGTCAAACTGAAACAAACTGCTTTCAGGAATATTGAAAAAAAATATAATTTCGCACCAGATTTGGCCAAGATTCCCGAGACACCATCATTTACTTTGACTTCATTAAAATAAAGACATTTATAAAACCATAAATAGTCCCTCATATTACAGGGAATATATATCATATTTGAATATACATTAAAATACATATAAATAATTGCAGGCAAATGTAATGTAAAACAAGCCAGAATGAGGTTTCACAGGTTGTAAATATTTCTTTTAGGGGAAATACATGAATGGAATAATGAAGAAAAAAAATCAAAGGAAAGCAAATGTGTTTAAGGCTATTGGAAGAATCTACGGTTATCACAGAAATGAAATGTGCTGTCGACAGCGATTCCCCTCGCCAAGCTACATGTATTTTGCAGAATGAGTCCAGCAGGTACCACACTGGTGCGGACGTATTAACACCAAGAACATACACATCTTGGCAGCTACAAGAGGCTCACATGGGCAGCATGAAGTGTAAGGGCCGGTGCATGTTATCAATAACCACTGTGGACAGATAGAACAGGCCGAGCCCACAAGTGTCCGTTTCACACCAGCCTGGCATGGCAGCGGGTTAGGACTCCAGAGAGCGTCTGCCACGACTCAGCAGCCCTTTGAAGCACACCAGCTTCTGCGGTTTCTGCTTCTCATCTTTGAAACAAACCCCCTTGAAGGTTTCCAACCTGAGACTTGTCTTCTCACCTCCAGTAAAGATCTGATCTAGATTTGTGTTCTCATCATATATCAGCTCTTTGGGGCTCTTTGGGGCTCTTTTGGGCTTTGATAACACAGTGAGATTGGAGAAATGTGCAGTTACAATGTGCCAATGGACAAATGGAGGTTGATGTGCCCGTCACTGTATTAATATCAAATACAGTCATGTACAATAGCCGTAAAAGCACTACCAGATATATTTCTTATGATGAGGATGATGGTGGAACTGTACTACTGATTTAAATGTTACAGTCACTATAGTATGGTGCCCATTCAAAACCTGTAAAACTAATCGAACGCCACATGCAAGATAAAAATACACAAATCCAACAGGCATAAGTACAAAATGTGTCAAGCTGAAAGACATCAGCAAGCCAAACGACTATAAATGATTCACAGCTTTAAATCCAACGAAAGTGAAAAATTGCTTCTCAAGAATACGGACGATATCTGGTCAGATTTCCAAACGGCTCCAGATCCCACAGTCTCCATACGACCACTGAAACAGCCCTAATGTATTATAGTACTGAATGTGGGGAGTGACGTCACTGCAGCCGCTACAGTGGGGCCCCACAACACAACACACACATACTCACAGTGGTGAAAACACTTAGCAGGAGAGATGGGAAGGGCTCAGTTTTGGAGAGCACTTTCTCTGCACGTCTGGAAGCAAACTCAATGCTAAATCAAGTGCAGCGTGGACAACCGGGACATGTGGTGTAATGCAGCACTGTCACTTTGCTTGAATAGATCCGAGTTAATTGATGACAAACATTCCAGAGTGAATCTCTCCAATACGTTCAGGTAAAGAAGCTGCTCACGGCGGCAGAGTTATCATCTCTGACCCAAATCCACAAGTCTTGTTGACATTCTTGGGCTAAATGGCTGGGATTTTCAGTAATATGTTTCCACTGCCAAACTACGCAGACCCGCAGTCCAAGGGGCACTGGAAGGGATTTTCCGCAAATCACCAAAAAAAGGACTACAACTCAACTTGATACACATCCACGCAGACGCACGCGTCTTCCTGTGCGCTCGCACACTAACTCCAAATCCAGAGCTACTGCGTGCTGCGTGTAGTCTGAGGCAAACATTTGAAAGCAAGCCTCTTTTTCCCCGCACAGGAGCAGATGACTTCCCAGCATGAGTAGAAAATAACTTCGGCCAAGCTGCACACTTAAGCTATAAGGCTGACATCACATAGGAAACAAACCATAAAGCACCAAACACTCTACAACCCAACAAAGACCCATAAAGGTTTCAGCGGCTGAGGCACAAACACTGCAAGTAGCAAACAATCCCGGCGGCTCTCCTTCACTGTTTCCATTTCCACAGAGATTATTCTCTCATTCTCTCTTCAGGGCCTGTAGCCCGGCAGTGACCAGCTGCATTGTTTGTTTGTTTGTTTGTTTTGTTGCACAGTGTATGCGTGTAGCGGTGGTGCGTCCGTGGCGACAAAGTAAGTGTGTGTGTGTGTGTGTGTGTGTGTTATGGACTGACAGGATGATTAATAGGAGCTCCAGCCAAGAAGGGGTGATGGCGATGGTGGGAGGTGGGGGCTGGTTGGGACTTTGACAACACATCAAAAATAACAGCACTTCCCGGGGTTTGCCGCCACTTCCTCCGTAGGACCACCCAACTCCCTGAATTCTCCTCCGTCCCAGCACGATGGGGATTAACAGAGAAGAGTGCAGTGAAGACACCCACATTCACAGGAACTGGGTGGATGAACTGCGTAATTAGTCTGCTTACTGCAAGAAGAGGGAAGGAATTAAAGGGCAGAGAGGGGGGAGACACATGCGGAGGGACTTCAATGTGCATCAGAGCTGCATGTTGTTTATTGCAAGTGTTGAAATGGCAGGTACCTTCACGCACAACCTGGATAAATATCGACTCTGGCCCCGATACATGCAGGAGTTGGAATCGCCCATAAGGGTTGAGAAGGGATCAGTGATGTAGCGTAAAAGTGGAGATGACCTTTTTGACCTTGAACTGAAGTTGGGAATTAACTGGCAAGAGAGGCAGAGAGCAAAGGGTACTCTAAAATCAAACTATTGGGAGGTTCCATCGAGATCAACCACGGGCACACATTCTCTCCCTCATTTAAGACTAACGAATGAAACAAAATTGAACGACCCTCATTATTAGAGATGATTTAAATGAAATACGTTACAACTGCAAAGGCCAAGACTCGAGAGTAAAGAGCAACTAAACAGGGAGCTGGTCTCCTTCACAGACCGAGGGAAGCTTCGAAAGACTGCCCTCCTGTGTCAGACGCACAAACACACGTTGCACAATAGACTGTTTCTCTCTCTCTGTCTTTTCACTTACTGACATTGGCCTCCTTTAAGAGACGTAGCCTTTGTGCTGGAGACGGAGGCCAGTCATAACACAGAACACACCGTCACGGAGGTTACTGGATCTGGATGCACGTTGAAGTTAAACATTAGCGAATGAAAGGAGAACTTTGGCTTAATGTGTGTACATTGCGTGTAATTATACTATGCCTGCATGTGTGTCGAGGAAGAAATACTTTGTATTTACTGTATGGACATGAGAGGGAGAGAGAGAGAGAGAGAGAGAGAGAGAAAAACAAACGTGGAATTTTAACAGGTTGTCATCCTCCACTCCCGCTCCTTTCCAAAGGGAGCCAGCTGCCAAAACCCTGAGCATGCTTAACAATTCCATTACCGCCGTGCAGAACACCCACACTACTCGTTTGAAGCCAGTGCATTTTAGAGGAGAAGAGTTTATTGACTTCAAATTGTTACCACTTGGGCCTTCTCCTCTCATTACCCCCCCAACCCCCTCCCAAAAAAAGCAAAAAAACAAAACAATAAACCTGCGTGTCAAAGTGCAGCGCGTGTAGCTCTGAGGTGGATTGTAAGTGGTATTTGTTCAGACGAGGTCGGAGAGAAGGAGCGCAGAGTGACAGCTGCTCAGCGGGATGCCGGCATGCCGATGTTCGCCCGCACACTAATGCTGATTGCTCATCATTGGGAGGATTTTATTCGGCAGTGTGGTTTCTGTTAACATCCAATGACTTGTTTTACAACCGAGCGCATCTGTGGACCAAATGTGTCGCATTGTGAGATGGGAAAGAGTCGGTCTTTCTGGTTGTGCTAATAAAGTGTGACAGGCGATTGGATTCGCGATCCGCCCTGTCCTCGCTTGCCATTTTCATAAGACCCATAGATGTCACACTGTGACATTTGCCATATGGTAAAACTGGACAACTTGCCACTCTATTTCAGTTTGTTTTTTCACACATTTGCTGAAAATAATGTTTTGTTGTGACCTATGCAGTGTAACCTTTGAAGTTGTCAGTTGGAAAAGGCTACTGTGGGACACTTATAGACTGTCAGCTGCTGGGACTTCAGTGTGTAGAAGACTGGGCTTACAGACACCTGTAGGCCTGGGGTCATGGCGGCACCTCTCAACTTTCCTAGTCCTGTGGGATTCTCTCTCTCTCTCTGTGTGTGTGTGTGTGTGTGTGTGTGTGTGTGTGTGTGTGTGTGTGTGTGTGTGTGTGTGTATGTGTCCTGTAACTCTAAACTAAACTGCAGGGAATTACCTACGTGTAAGTAAACACAACTCTGCACTAACTCTCCAGAATCTCTCTCTACAATGACATGGTTTTCATTTGAAACGTAATGGTCACTGTTACCATCTGGACTCTATTGCTATCCGAGCTTCCACTAAACGTAAGGTTACTGCAATGTAAAACTGAGTTTTATCATTCTACCATGTCCACCACAGTGTTCACACCATCACTCAGTCACCCCACTTCACTGTGTCGCGACTTCAATGACGGATCTGCAATAACTCGTCTCTCGCGTTGTCCCACTGCACGGTGTCATCCAACAGTTCAGCTCCAGTCAGCTTTCCAGTGCCAGCGAAGAGGAAATGAAGTGGCCATGGTTACCACCATCTGACGTCTTTGTGGTAGTAAAAAATAAATGGATTTCTGGTTTCTGGTTGCCTCCAACATCAATTCCGGATCGTCTAAAATCTGTCTGTTCTTTTACTGTCGAGAGTTTACAATCAAACCCTAAAAGCCTAATTACAGTAATTTTTTTCATCATCATTCATCTTGGTAAACAAGCTATTTTGTCATTTGTAGTCACACATAAAAAATAAAAAAAATATTTTGTTATGGCAAATGTTATGCCAAATGCCACTTTGCCAGTAGCAGTCATCTGCGGTTTATCATTCAGTATGACTTAGAGTCTAATCATGCAGATATGTTATTTTATTTTGTAAACTTGAATGGAAAAAAACTGAATCAAATGCAAATAAACCGATGCAAATTAAAAATAAAATGCATTTGTTCTATGTTGCATAGCACACACACACACACACACACACACACACACACACACACACACACACACACACACACACACACACACACACACACACACACACACACACACACACACACACACACACACACACACACACACATCTTGAGAGATGGGTGTCTAAGCGGCATCGGTCATCATTCACATAGCAAAATGCCGCTGCGCTTGTGGCCAGGCCTGCTGATCTGTCTCCTCACATTCACAAGTGGCTGCTGTCCAGCAGGTCAATGCTGTACGGCCTGCCTGCCCACCTGGCTGCCTGCCTGCACGGGGAAACTCAGGACCTTCATCTACAGCATACAAACTGAAAAGCAGCAATCAGAGAAAAGGAGGAAAATCACACTTGTCTTTGTTCCATTATGCACCGAGCATTATATCAAGACAGGAGAAATGGGGAAAGGGAGCAGACCAGACGTGCACTATATGAATAAGTGTACATGTGTGTGTGTGTACGTATGGAAGGGGGAGGAGGGGATTCTCTGCCACTGGGTGAGCTTATCCAGGGGATCTGTTCTGCTTCAAGGGGAGAGAGAGGTCTGATAGGAACAGAGTGTGCCACACTTGCACTGACACACACACACACACACACACACACACACACACACACACACACACACACACACACACACACACACAAGCCAGGACTTTGTCAGCCCTACCTACCGCTGAGCGTACAAGCACCCCTGGTCCAAAATCAGAGCTCCAATAACAAACTCTGCTGACTCTTCTGATTGGTCGTGACAAATGCTCTCTGCTCACTCGACCCGGGTAATGTCTGCCACAAGGGGTTTGACGGCCTGTCACTGTTTTTTCATGCGAGTCTGTGACTGCGTGTGATTGTGTGTAGCTCACTGCATCCAGGCAGAACAAAGGGAACAGCAAGAGCAAGAAGAATCTACACAAATGTATAAAAAGTCAAAAGAATGGAACTCAAGCTGTCTTGCCTTAGCGTTACCTAAAAAGTGTTTTTTATCAGAAAGTGGGCAGGGGTTTGTGGTGGCCCTTTTTTTCAGTGAGGAAAGCCAGTAGGTGCCAAACAGCAACGTCTGCCAGGTCATTATTTGAGTGCCAAAACGACGGGAGAGGAAAAGGCAGCAGAAAGACGGTCATTAAAATTCCTACCACCTTGTTGACTGCATCTCCCCAACCGGCTTCCATTTACCTCTCAGGACACAAGGGATGGCGAGGGAGTGCGGTTTGGCTCAAGACGAGAGACAAACCTTAAATTGGACATGGGTGAGATGTCCTGTAAAACAGCTCTAGATACTGACATGTATATAGGGGTAAAACAATGCCGAGCTCAGATCTGTGGGAGTCTTTGATTCATAGGATGGAGAAGCCTACTCAGGACAGATGAGTGCGTTGCATCCTCATTTTTTTCTCTCCAGTTTTTCCATTCACAGATGAAAGAACCAGCCACAAGTTCCTTATCTAAATTGCACCTGAGTCAGCCAGAGATACAGGATAGGTGACCGCCATCAAAAGGCGGATCATCTCAGACAGAGATGTCAGCTCTCTTTGCCGTTTCCTCCTTTGGAGGAGGACCACACAGAGAGCTGAGAGCAGATAGTCCCTGTATTAAGGGACTGGTTGGCGCGGAAGGGGATTTGTGCAGTAGACCATGGTGGCCCTTCGTATTGGTGACAGTGTCTGGGCCACTAGCTACTGAGGAGAAAGGCCATAAGCCTCCATGGTTCACTTAGGTCCGGATTTACAGTACACAGTACGGTAACCATGTTGCGGCATTGCATTTAATGAAGATGCATAACTTTATTAACCCGTTTGCACCAATTGGATGATATGAAAATGTAAAGTTTCCTTTCAGTTCAATATAACAGTTCATCAGAAAATACAGATTTTATACCAATGTGTAGGTAGCACCCCCTTCAAATTGAAATATACTCATTTACATGGTTGTATTCCAGCACCGTGGTGTAGTGGTGTATTGTCGGTCACTACTTTAGATGAAATGCAATGTGTCAGACAATGCAAGATTTACTAATCTGACATCATTATTAGTAGTATTCTGATGTCACAAGACACAGTCACTATAAACAATTTTGCACAAATGAAACAGAAAATCAAAGTGAAAACATTCTCATGTTTTCAAAGTAACTTAAAAAAATGACAATACTGCAGGAAGGCATCAGATTACTGATGGATAAATGTAAAAAAAACACACATTAAACAACAGAGGTGGCCCAGGCTCACATACGTCTGTACGTGTGTGTGTGTGTGTGTGTGTGTGTGTGTGTGTGTGTGTGTCTGTACATGTGTGTGTGTGTGTGTGTGTGTGTGTGTGTGTGTGTGTGTGTGTGTGTGTGCACAGACCCCCTCTGGTCTAAATTACCTGCTGACGGACAGGCCACCGGCTGTCAGTGAGGATGTGCTGACGGGCCACCAGTCCAGCACTTCTCCCCCTGTTGCCACCAATCCCATCTCATCCGTCGTCACATCCTCCTCCTCCTCCTCCCTTCTCGCTTCAGCCTTCCTCTGTGCCCCGTGATGCGCTGCGGTAGGTCAGGTAGGGAGAGACCGCGAGCAGAGAGAGAGGAGAGAGGCACACGGGGTGAAAGGGGAGACTTTTATTATCACCATTGTTTCAAGCTCACTGATTCCCCCCCATCGGTGACTGCTCAAATGTCCTGTCTTTTCAACACACCTGAGCTCTCCCTCGCCCCTCTGTCCCCACCACTGCCCTCCTCTTTCTCTCTCTCTCCAATCCCAGTCCCTCCTCACCCCCCCACACAACTCCTCCGCTCCCCATGTGCTCCTCTCCTGTTTCTACCTTCCCTCTCAATGGGTTCACACTGCATTTGGAAAAAGAGGGAGAAAGGGAGGGGGAGAGAGGTAGAGAGGTAGCGAGAGAGAGAGAAGGAGGGAGAGAGGCAGGCCTCTGGCTGTAAGGGAGAGTGCACCTGGATGGGCAGGCTTCCTGGACACGCTGTGAGGGGCTATTGTCCTGCATGTCAGCAGCCCCTCTCTTTTAATGGGGCCCGTATATCATCGTTCTGATTATGGCAGATGACTGGGACTCAGGGGAGGAGGGGTGGAGATTGTAGATCTGGGAAAGACGTAAATGTGTGTGTGAGAGAGCGAAAGAAACAGAGTGTGTGTGGTGGAGGGAGGTGGGATGAAGGCGAGATTTGGGGACAGAGGCTTAAAAACGCAGGGACCCCCAAATCCCCCATCGACTGAAATCCTAGCACTTAACCCCAGCTATGGCATTGTGTGCTGCCGTGGGGATTTTTTCCTCTCTTTTTTTTTGTGGCCGTCATTCTTTTTAATGGACTCTCCCGCTCCATCTACCCCTCCCTCTCTCCATTCACCCGGTGGATTCTTTAGCTGAGAAAGTTTTTTTTTTTCTCCTTTGGTTTATGATTTGTTTTCTTTTCAGAGGTAGGAGGAAGGGAGGTGAAGGCCGGTCACCTGTCCTCTCCGACCCGAACACCCTCTCTGACCAGAAACAGATTCCACAAAGGAAAAAAAAAAACATGGAGACCACTGCAATGAACCATCGTGTTCAACATACATGATGCCGATATCACAATATACATTTTTTATCGACGGCATTGAAAAAAATGGCTTAAGTGAGTCTGTGTGTGAGTTAAACATATACAGAGATGAGCAGTCTGGCTACTCTGTTGAGCACTTATAGTATATGTTCATTTTTTATAATGGAAATACATTTTATTTTTTCACTCACAGCTGATATTTGTAAATTTAGCAGTTAATCTAACATGCTTCAGTGATATATCATGTCTTTTTTTATCAGGTTTATAATTCTGTTTATTATTAAAATTGTGTTCTCATTCATTTAAGGGTCATTGTAAATGATAATAATAATAGTTATTATTATTATTATTATTATAATGATACTGTATATGGTGATACCATTGACTGTTATCGTACCACGGAAAATTATACCGTATCAGGAGTTCTACACATTTACCTTTTATATTGTTATGTATAGAGCACAGTTTGTTTATAAGCCATTCAAACAACATGTAAACTCTTTTCCCACTGCGCTGGCATTGGACCGCTGAGTGTTTCAGTACTTCACTTGTGGAAGATCTGATCTAACTCAACAGCAGATCAAAGACTTAAGTGTTCATGTTTTGGGTGACTGAGGAGAGAGCGAGTCATTCATTTCAAGGGGACAAATGGCAGCTAATTGAGTAGGTGTTGCAAGAGCTTGTCTGGATACCTTTCAAATGAGTAAAGGGTCATTTCCCCCATAATTAGCTTCGTAAGTTGGATTTTGTGCGGGCTGCGTAAGAGTCTGTGTGAGTAGTGGGGTGTTGAGGTCGTATGTGTGTGAAACACAAGGGTAGGCAATTAAGCCATTGTGATTACAGTTTCATTTTCACAAATTATCTTTGAGAGCAAAACTCCTCCAGCAAATGCAGATAAATGTTAACAGCTTCATCTTTTTTCTTCTATTTCATGAAACAGGTATGACAGCAAAACAATTCTAATATGTTTTACTGAGCACAGACTTAAATAAACCAACTCAAATGTTTGTTTATTGAACCATTGCAACAACTAGTTTGTGTCTGTGAATGCGTTCCTGCATATGAGCTCATTTCCCTGATTAGGTGACAGCGGCCATACATCACACTGTGACCTGTGGGGCTGAAGCTGGGACAAATATTTACACAATTACAACTCGCAGACTAAAGAAACAACCCCTTTGCTTTCATCATTTACAAAATAAATAATCTACTTAATGCACACTTCATAGTATTAAACTATTAGAAAGACAATTCATTATTAATTTAGATTTTGTTGAGAGCCTGACATATTACCTGACAACATTATGCTGAGAGCTGGAAAAGTTGTGTGCTCCTTTGAAGATGCAAACAGTGTGACATTTCAGGATGTGTGTCTTGTTTCAGAATAATTTAATGTTCACTACTTTTCTGCAGAAATGTAACTCTCAATTTCTGTACATTTAGTTTAAATACTGGGGATGATTAAAACAACCCAGATCAAGACCTATAGTAGATTATATATTCCATTTTATATTTCCAAGAGAAAAACACGTAACATAGAGGATTTACAGAGTGTGAGTGCATGTCAGAGTACTTCCTATTTGGATGTAGGCAGCATAGAGGGCAGAAAGAAACCCATAATCCCTCTATGCTGCTTGAATGGAGTCATTCTGAAAACAGGGAGTCAGTGTCCGCTCGCCGCTTGGTGCGTCAGATGAGAAGCAGTTAATGTGTCAGTAATTGGACAAGCCGTATTTTTTGGGAAAAGCCCTTTATAAAAAAATATCCACCCACAGACTCAGAGTGTGTGTGTGTAGTGCACAGGCAGCATTCTTTACAGCCGGAGAAAAAAAATAAACAAACAAACACACAGAAAAGAGATAGGGAGAGGTGAAGAAAGGAGTTAGAAATAGCAGCTGTATTCTTCTGGCATGTCTGGCTGGCAGCTCTCGGGGGGATTGGTGGGATTAAGTGAGAGTTGCGGATGACATCACGGGCAAGGACGGCCGCTTGACTCGTAAAGTGCCCCTCGGTTTGTGCATCTACGGGCCGGGTGCCAGATCCAGGGTGTGGGCGAGGGGGGCGAGGGGGATCATTAGTGAGCTTTTATTGGAGCACTGGGGAGGAACCGCTGGTACATGGGTGCAGACGCACAGGAAAACAGGATTCAGACGGGCTGTGTAGTGCAGTTATTTGATTGCTCCCAGACCCTCACTGCAGTGTGTGTGTGTGTGTGTGTGTGTGTGTGTGTGTGTGTGTGTGTGTGTGCGTGCGCGCACGTGTTTATGTGTGTATGAGAAGGAGAGAGAAAGGATCGTGTGTTTAATGTGAGATTGATACACATGCATTTGAGGCTGATATATACACATATTAGCAAGCGTATGTGTGTGTGTGTGTGTGTGTTTGCAAGGATTAGATGGCACAATAATTGTCTTTTCATGCACGCTCATGCACGCGCCCTTCCTCGCGATGGAAACCAGAGATATCCAATAGCCGTGGGGGCCTGATCTGCAAGTGGGTTGTCCAATGACGTTTGCTCCGAGCTCTCATAAAATGCATCGGGCTGAAGCCAGAATTCCTTTTCAGAGAAACACCGCCTCCCTTTTGCACTCCTCCTCCTTCGCCTCTTTGTCCTTATGAACGTATAAAAGACGAAAGCGAGGATATCCAGTGCCGGCCGATACAAATCCCACTCAGTCACCTCCAGATGGGATGGCTGCCTTTTACATCGAGAGCCCAGCAGTAGCCTGTCCTGACTCATTGTTTCACTCAATATAAAGTGAAATCAACCACATCTTCTGGGGGTGGCTAAATACGAGCTACCTTTTTCCAGCTACACTGGAGCAGATCTCTATGAGGCGATGTGCGACTCTGTCTTCTGTGGGGATCTATCGCACAGAAACGGCTCATAATGACCCATGTGGTGTTCGGTACATGAAGCAGGGCTAGCAGACAGTGGTTTGACACACTCTTCAAGATTTGCTCCGTCTGTGCGTCTCGTCACTGACAGCCTGGAGGAAAGGCTAGAGGAACTGAATCCTCTCCATCGTGCCACGGCTCGGAAATGAGCCATTCATTCTGACCGCTGCTGTCGAGCCGTCTGACCTCTCAGGGCTGAAAGGCCCACTGTGGTCTCATAAAAAATGCCAGTCATAAAACCGCCGAGGGGGTAAGTCACTCTTGAGCTATTAGCTGGCGATACTGGATGAGATTTCAGTAGGTGTCAGGGTGTAAGATTGGATGAGGCTAGGAGGTAGGCTCGCGTCTCAGAAATGCTGATCATGCTGAAAACATCAGCTCATGCAGAGATCATTTTAGGTTATTTACTCGATCACTATAGTACGTTAAATTTACAAAATCAGTGGCACAGCCTATTTAACATAAACATGCTGGCAACTTCTGTCCGAAAAGAACAAAGTTGGCCTCAAAATTAACCCTATTAGTACCATTAGATAACTTTCTAAAATGTTGCATTCAAGCTAATCGTTACTCACACACGGTCTCAAAGCCTGAAATACACTTGTTATCAATTGGGGCAAAGGCATTATTACCTATTAGCTGTTTTAATGGTGCAAACAGGGGCACACAAAGTAAATACTGAGGTTTACGACTTCCCCTACTCGAGAACAGCATATGTTTGATTGTGGTTGCTAATGTTAAACTAATTAGGGGGTTCTGTGCTGAAAATACAGTGCAGAACATTCATGTTCACTCATTTGTGACTCAACACCGGTTAACTGCACAAACTGGGAGCATCCAAGCTTAAAATAATGGCCTAAAAAAACAAAATAATTGGTTTTTTATTTATCCCATGCTAAATGCAATGAATCAGCCATTCTGAGGAGGTAGGCTTAAACCTTTTTTTTTTAAGATTGTTTTCTGTATTGTGGATAAATGTGTTTTACAAAGAAAGTTACATGAAGAATTATCTATAGTAACATATCAAAGGGGCAATTCTAGCCAGTCATTTCCCAATAGAGATTCAATTTAAAATCTTATTAAAATACGATACGTTTTTTAAAATTTGTTATACCATGGATACCATGGGTTATACCAGTGATAAACCATGGATCTTACAAGAAAATGCTCAGATACAGCTAATACGGTGTGGTAAAAAATAGAGGCAAATTTACCTTTTGGTATTTGGTAAGGGCATTGCTGTATGAGTTGATTATACAAAATATAATAATATGAATTCTATACTCAACTGAAGTTGTCTTTGTTAGTGATGAAAGGTTTATATTTTGTGTGGATAAATTACATCTAACAAATAAAAATATTGAACAGTTTAGGTGTTTTTACATCCCTTTTTAATGTAAATCATATTTTTGCTCATAAAAGGACTGCATAATATGTTTCCATACACAGATACAGTATTCTAACACAAACAAGTGGGCATACTTGGGTCTTATGTTGTCAAATATGGAAACATTCTTTTTTGACCATGGCAATGCTCTGAGGTCAGGTTGAAAAACTAGCGTTATCTTGAAACGCTTGAAACGCTGTGGAGAGTCAATTCCTCAACTGGGCTGGAGCGTCTCAAGGAGAGCGTATGTTGATGAAAGAGACGGGGCAGTGACGTCAGGTACCAGAACACTAGCGATGCTCATCAAATAAAATCAACTACATACATCTCCCTATTTTATTTTGCTCTTTGACAATGCTATATTCCCCATGGATCTCTGCAATAACGCCCCACGGGAAAAGCAGGACTTTACTGGGGACTGTGTGTGTGTGTGTGTGTGTGTGTGTGTGTGTGTGTGTGTGTGTGTGTGTGTGTGTGTGTGTGTGTGTGTGTGTGTGTGTGTGTGTGTGTGTGTCTGTGTCTGTGTCTGTCTGTCTGTCTGTCTGTCTGTCTGTGTACAGTATTAGCCTATAGCGCCCTGGAGGAGTGATAGGTAAACAGTGTGGACATTTATTCATAAACTAGTTTCCTTCAACAAGGAAAGAAAATGAGAAAAATAGACTCAACACCATTTTCAAAGCACTCAGCAGAAAAACTGCCTTGATAGTATATTAGCTAACCCCCATCAAACACACACACACACACACACACACACACACATACGTACACACATGCACGTACACACACACACACACACACACACACACAACTAATTCATTATTGACCCCCTACCATCCTCTTAATCCTGTAAATGTTTTTACAACTCGGTCTGTCACTGAGCACTGGACACTGAGGTGTATACATTCGGCTAGCCATGCTAGCTAGCGGCACTGAGAGCTGCGTGGTCGTCTGTCAAAATGAAAGTGCTCTCATAAACATACTAATTAGTATGTGCTTTATTGTTATTTAGTCCACAGACCGTTAAGTTAGTGTAAACCAACATATTAACCTCTGATTAGGTTGGCGGCGTTTATGCTGTGTCATTACTGCATCATTCATCAGAGCACTGAACACAACGTTTATCAAGGTCAGTCACCTGAATGAACTATTCATCAATCCTGGTAATAGCCCAAATATTACAATGTGGATGTATTGTGGAATAGCAGCTCACGTTTGTCATTTCTTTCAAGCTAGTAATGTAAAATCAGGATTTTTCTTCAAGCACGTGTAAACATATGAGAGTTCCATCCATCCATTTGCGACTTGCCTTTCCTACGTCTGTCTTCAGGAGACACATTGAGGGCTGATCCAAGAACAGCAGACATGCCTGCTGTAGTGGGAAGTGAAGCAGCAGGAAAGAGGAGGGAATAGACGTAGATACGAGACAATATTAAATGAATGACAGTTCATGAGATGGACATCAAGCTTGTGGTACTGTTCAGACTCCAGCTGATTTCTTTAAAACAGGAGACATCCTGAATCCTGTGAGCCGACAGCATACATGTAGGTTTATGGGGAACTATTACATCTTTAACGTATTAGAGGCAAGATCATTTATCTCTCTAAATGCTGAAGGTATGACCTTTTAGTTAACTATTGGCAATTGAAAAAAAATAAATAATCTAAGAAATGTGTGTATTTTAGCTTTGATAAAGCACAACACGCGTTTACATGACACATTACAGAACCAAAGGCATTTGAATGTAATCCTCATAACAAATCAAATGCTACATGATGGTAAGAAACAAAAGGGAATACAGTATCTGTCTGAGTTTTTATGAGTGATTATTCGAAAAGGGAAAATATGCTGTTTGGGACGTTGGCCTGAAATGAAAGGCTGTGTGAAATTAGAAGTCTGGATCTAATATATCACAAAGACTTTTGAAAGTTAGATTTGCACTGCAAGCAGTGAAACTGAATGAGAAATCAATTACAGTGCTACCATTACTGTTATTTTGCATCGAGGAGACTTTAATCGGGAAATCAAATTTTATTTTGGAAAATAATCAATGTTCTCCTCAATTTGTTCACAATTGATGAAGACAACATGGCACTTAGAAGTCAACTCCGTGGCTAATGACATTTTATTGATAAGGGGAGAGCAGTCGGCTGTTTAGCATTAAGCTACAGGAAAACCTCAGGATTACACTGTGTTGGCTGCCTTTCAGTCAATATCTGGAAACATCATCACGCAGATTTCCATCATCTGTTGTTGCTAATGCCAAAAGCCAATTGTCTATATCACATATAAGAAAGCTTCCTATTGGGAATTGACAAAAACATACTTTTAGTGTGAATAGTACATTACATTTACAAGCCTAAAGACAAAGGTACAGATGATCTAGTTCTATTAATGGCCCTTTGAATAAGTCAGCAACAGGTACGTTGTTTTCCAGAGAGATTATAATTTGCAGATATTCTACATTGTTTTACTGTGAAATGAACTGGATGACTACAACATGGGACATATTTTATAACGACAGCGCTGGCTTTGGGCTGACATATGACCGTACTGTAAACAGCAGGCTGGCATGACTACGTCGTCACAGCAAGGCCTCTGTTGCCCACTTTCGCTCTGCCTCAAACACACACATCACAAAGTACAGGGACACAAGCACACAAACCGCAAATGTAAGCATACAGTATTCAGTAATGGGTTGTGTTTGATTAATTTGGTGCTCAGAGTTAAATACCCCAAACATCTGCATATAAAGTTACTTTTGGCTTCTTGTTAATATGTATGGGAGCACCTCCCATGCATTATTGTAATTACCCTAATTGCCCACACTGTTCATATGTTCTCTTGAACATGTTCTCTGCACCGCTAAATGTGACATGGCTACAGAAGTTACTTCCACTGCAGCAAACCACAGCCATGTGCATTTGTTACTATAAGTCATTTTGAGCTGTTTTGCTTTGGTGGCTTCATTTGCATATAGAAGGAATACCCCTGCTAACCGAGCTTCTGGACTTCAATCAGAAAGCCATGGAAAATATGGACAATTTATGATATTTATTTCATGTTTTTTTGTAAATTCAAATGCTTTCCACATCACATTTCACATGTCCAAATATGATATAATTATGTGTTCGTAGCAAATGTAGTATTAACGCAAAAAAAAACTCACACATTGTTGTGTATTCACATGCAACTTCATGAGCTCATCCATTTGAGAAATAAGACTTCTTAATAGTTCCCACATTCACATTATCCTTTTACGACATCTACCTTTGCTTGCGGTTCGTCCTTCATTTTCTGCTATGCAGCACTGCAGCACCAACTTTAAATAATATTAAAGTACATACAGAGCGTGCTGTATATATTTGGTCTTTTGTTTTCCACACTGACTCAGACGGTAAACATGAGACGTGGCAACCAAATTCTGAATTGATCCCAACTTGGCTCGGGGATTATCATGCCCGCTATGTATGCAGAGGGCATCACCACTTTAAACGATATTCTGCTTTGTTTATGTGCTCGATGAACTAAACCAAAATTAGGGACTTTTCTGTCCGGATCTTATTTTGTTCGTCAGTAGATGACGGTGCTGATCAAACAGGGCAGGCATAGATGCTAAAACTAAACACGATAGCTCTGATTCATGTCTGACTGACTGGCTAGTGGTTACAGTGTCAGTCATGAAGCAGCTGAGCTACATATTTACAGTAATAGTGAGAGATAAAGGGCTGCTTAAAACTGATATCATTTAGTATGCATCTATATATCAAATGCAAACGCTGCCAGAGGACCACAAAGTAGTTGCTCGTCGTAACAAGGAGGGTTCTGGCACAAACTGAACCCTGATGCCGCACATTTCTCTGCGTCATCCTCAAGTCCACAAAAGTTTTAGTTGGGGTTGATGTCCGCTTGATGAGTTCCAAGGTCTGAACAATCAGAACATAAACAGAAGGCACTTTTCTCCGACTCTATGATTATGCGCACAATGCTGGATAAAATTGCCTTCCAATCGAGTTCTCAGGATTTTCGTGGGCCATTATCAAGTTCACCTCTTCTTTCCCCTAAACAATGAAATCCCAAAATATATAGACAGATTACGTTAAATCCAGAGGATGGTTTGGTGATTACAGTAACGACTTGAAAAAAAGCACATAATGACAGACGCTGTGGAACAACATGCAGAAGGAAAAAGGCTTGAGGGTAGAAGTCTTTCCAGGGGAGAATTATTGCTGACATCACACCACTAATGCTTTTTTATGGACATCTTCATTATCCGCCATTGGCATTAATTTAGAGAGATCAGTGGGGAATAATCCAGGTGGGTGAAAGGCCTTGAATTTCATTTTTGACTGTAGATTATGATTCGATCAGATTTAAGGATGTGAGCAGGCATGTGTGCATGCTTATGTGAGGATGTACATGCACAGGTACGCAGGATCAGGTCATATACTTCTCTTCTTATATGACAACCCAAAAACTATAGGGAAAGAAGGCTTGTGGTACAGCTACTACTGTGGTACTGTATGGTAATGAGGGAAATACCATCTCCAGTAATGGAGGAAAGAGGAAGGCATTTCCTGTATGTGGCCTTCATATAGATTTAGATTGTGTCATCACTCTGTTCACTAAAATACCGTAGGTCAGTGTAACTGTGTGTGTGCATAAGGAGGCAAACCCTGGGGTGGAGTGGATCTTTGCGTGAGGGTCTATAATTGGCGACAGAGGGAGAATCTGTGAGCTGACATCTGCAGTTGATTTTTGATGATAATAAATCAGGTTTCTTTCTCCGCTGGTGTGCTTCCACACAGCTCTCACTCTCGCCTGTATTCCTCTATGTATCACTCACACACACACACACACACACACACACACACACACACACACACACACACACACACACACACACACACACGCTCTCTTCCTCTTCTCCTTCTCATTTCCTCAAGCCTGTGGAAACCCAAGGACTAGCTGAACAGAGTTCCTGCAAAACTTTGGACTCGGCCTCACTTTTTGGGTGGCCACACAAGTTGAGTTGTGAAAGCTCCTTCCTGGCCAAAGCTGTCATGGGAGAAACGGGTAAGGAGCGTAAAAAAAGAGAGACCTGCTCAGCTAGTGGAGGTGGATGGAGACATTGAGGTGTGAACAGGCCCAACTGAGGGGAGGACATGCTGGCAAAACCTAAACTGCTTGTGTGGAGCCCGATTTCTGCCTATCTCTAGTGTGAGGTATAGTAAAGGTTTGCCACTGAGCCGTTGCTCTCCACATCAATTTCCTGTCTAGCCACAGCCTCGACACCAGATTTAGGGCTGAATGACGGATGTTACAATAAACAAGTCAGACAGAGCGAAAAAAGAAAGAAAGGGAAAATCCTTCTAGCGCACAGTTGGTTGGTTAAGATTTATTTTGATACATATTCCACTGACCATTACAGAATTCATGCTTCGAAACATAATCTGTATTATAAAAGATTACCAAAGGTAAATATTGTAAAAAAAGAAAAAAAAAATGATTACTGTGTTTTTCGTAAAACAAAGTCACTAAATAAAACAATTCAATGTTTTGTTTACTTAACATGCTTTTAATATTCAACTGCATCTTGTGCAGATGTAGCACAAGGGCAAAACAAATCGTTTACTTTGGGGAAAAAGCCTTTCTGGTCCTGGATATCCCTCTGCTATAATCAATTTGGAACACCATGCCTCATTCAATGCCGAAATAAAAATGAGTTGCATCACAGTTTGTTTGTTTGTGTTTTTTTCTTTTTGGGTTGTTATACAAATGGCATTGCAGACATCCTGACAAAGGTTTTGACATATGACAGAGCAGCACACAGAAAGTGGCTCCATGACAGTTTACATTAAGTCCACTTCATCATTTGGTTGTATTTACACATGAAGGAACGACAGAAGTTTTGAATAATACCTGTTTTACCTGTGACATTGAGGAAGATCCAATGCTAATCAGTTCTATAGAATAATTACCAGTATGAATGTAAGTGTGTGTTTGCATGTACAGTTTACATAAAAACAGTGCTGAACTTCGGGGATGGACAAGCAAGCAATGTTGGAAAAAAGGAATTGATCAACAATGCCTCTGCTTTCACACCTGTTAGGTTAATTTGGTTGCAGAATAAGGGAAGAAATCATACATTGTTGCATCTCGTCCAGTTCCTGTTCACACTGCCTTCAAACAGACGCACCAGAGGAGTTTCCTGTAACCCCTCCTCCTAGCCCTCGGCCCAGACTCCTTCTCCATGTCACTCACGGGGACCGAATTATTTAAAAAAAGCACTATACATATGTTTGTACTGGGGAGTTGATATATCTCAAATAAAATGATTCACTGAGTTACAGACATTTATTTCCCACTGCAAGTCTCTGGGAAAAAGTATTTTTGGGGCCAATGGCATCATGTGGCGGACCCAGAATTCAAAATTTCACTGTTTGTCCAATAAATAAAATTTGCTTCAAAGCCCAGCGCTCAGAGGTTTGAGTGGTACAGACTGGCAGGCAACTTGATGATTGGCCACCATTGTCAATTTGCATCATCACAACCCACGTGGAAATAAAATTCCGGTGACTGACAGAAGTCTATGCAGCATTTGAATGCTTCTGATGTGTATATTTATGTTTTGTATTAATAACTGATTATAAGCATTTGTATCATTATGAATGTTAGTATTAATTATGTCAGAGACAGGATCGTGCAAAAGCCCCTTTGCACACTCCCAGATGACTGGCACATAGTGCGAATGTCAGGGAGGCGTATCACACCTTTTTAATTATTTAAGATAAATACGATTTTCACTGGAAAGTGCATTAAGAGGTATATCACCTGATTGTTTTGCCACACCCCAGTTGATCGAAGATCACTAATCAATTGAACATAATTAATAGAAAGTTCCCACTCAGTGTCTATGCAGTGTGCCTAATTGATTTCCTCACTTGAGAGTATTGTTTTGTCTTGTTTTTTTGTGTGCATCCAATCATCTTTTCTTCACAACCAAAAAGCAGCATCCTTCCCTCAGGCCACTGTAAACATCGGGCCTCAGCCTGTCGACGCCGTCGTGAGTTTAGACATCTGTTTCCACCGCAGCATCGCACTGATCGTCAGTATCATGTGGCTGTAGTCTGGAGTTACTTCCGCACTCTCAAATACATGTTGTCTATTACCACATTTGGATCTAATTATAAGGCGTGTTTAGCGGTCGCAGTGGTGAAAGACCTATCCTCTCTCGTTGTTATGAAATTTGTCAGAGATTGTTCGCATCCGAGCGTGCATGTGGTGCAGTGTTACAGAATTAGTCATGTGTGCTCTCAGGGATATAAATTTAACTGACAATACATGGAATCTATCAACAAAACACTGCAGTTGGAAACGCTGTGTCAGTAATGGTATCTTAAACACACATTCAGCACTGACAAAATTACAAGAATCTGCTGGGAATTCCAATGTGAAAAAAAATCCTGTGCTGCGTACGCATTAAATAAAAAAAAGTATTTCCAATTTGTTTCAAAATCCAATTTTTTATCCAATCTGTAAAAGTGGGATTAAATGCTTCAAGACAGTTTTTTTTTAAATATTACAGTGTCATTTAACAATCAAAGGACATAATCTCAGTACTGAAGGGAACGGAGCAATGACACAACCTCAGCATGTAGATGACGGCAAACAGAAAAAATCCTTCCTCTTTCCTCCATTACCGGAGATGGTTCATTAACATACATGCGATACATCAAACACGGTAGCTGTGCCACAAATCTCATCCCCCTACCGTAGCTTTTTGAATCTCACATAAGAGGAGAAATATATGACATGGTCTAATGTACCATTAAAGTATATGGAGCATTACCCATACTGCACTAGGGGCCATGCCACAGCTTTATTGCAGGTTTACTGCTCACTGGTGGAATAACAGCAGCTTGTTTCCTTGGGTGGAAGATGGGAAAATAGAGGGGAGTGGAGCGTGTGTGTGTGTGTGTGTGTGTGTGTGTGTGTGTGTGTGTGTGTGTGTGTGTGTGTGTGTGTGTGTGTGTGTGTTAGGACCAGGTGTATTGTGTGGGGCTCAACAGAATACCTATATCTAAAAGTAGCAGTCGATCATCCATCATACGTCAAAATGATGCAAAAATGTCACAAAAGACTCGTAAACTTCCACAAATCCCAAACTGTATATATTCTTACTTAATACATACAATAAGGCATCCTACTTTGTTGAGGCAGATGTTTGACCATCATCCTGCTGCATAAATCGATTAGTTGTCAACTATTGAATTATATGGCAATTATTTTTATAATAATTTAATCGGTTTTAGTAATTCTTTCAGAAAATCAAAAGAAAAAACAGTATGTGAATATTTTCTAGTTTCTTCACAATAAACTATGAATATGAAGACTTCATCTTGAGCTTTGGGAAACACTGGTCAACATTTTTCACCATTTCCTGACATTTTATAGATGAAACAAATAATCAATTAACCATTTGAGCATTTCTGAGGATTGTAAAAGATGCATTGGTGTGCGAATGTGTACATAAGACAACCAGTTACCACAATAATGGAAAATGCCAGACAGACAGATTCTAGGGTCAGACATGTGAAAATGGACCCACTGTATTGCTCAAGAGTAAAGTTGACCGGTCATACAGTAAGCAATCACATCAATCTTTCTAATGGCAAAATAGATCTCGAATAACCTGAGCGACATGGAAAACAATACCTGTTAAAAGCCTTTTTATATCTATCCAATGCAGGTCTTGCAGCTTAATCGCACGATTGAGGCTGATAATCTATATAGAACTAAATCAATACTGGTGGGTAGTGTGGGGGATCAATTCCCTGAGAGGGAGGTTTGCCATTGAACACGACACCAAGGGACGAGCGTGCCTAATCCATGTTTGAACTTTAAGTGAGCGTGGGCCTCCCTCTTCTAAACATGACCACTCCATTCCAACCGACCCCTCCAAAGCTGGCTAGAAGACATGGCTACTCAATGACCAAGAGCCAGTCCCCTTGTGCAGGATGGTGACTGGACCGGCGTCAACATCCAGTTCAATATCCACCCGAACGTCCACCAGCTCCCTGAGAAAAGCAAAATGTCCTCGCGCTCCCATAGTTCCAGGTGTTTTGGTCATTAGGGCCTCTGGCTATTAGAAGCGCCACGGTCCTCGCTTAACGGTTATAAGGCCAGCCGTCGTGCTCGGATCACACCTCCACAGCTGTAAAGCGCGGCGGGGAGGGGTGGCAGCCGGGGAGGCATGCGCAAGGGGGGACCAGGCCAAAACGCCCGCTTTGTTCTCTAGGGGCTCGGGTTACCCCCCCGCTCTCCCCACAGCCCGCGTGACATTCAATACTGCAACTGTAAATTTTACATTAAGCGTGTGAAATCACAGATGCACATGTCACAGCAGTGTCATAAAGTGAATTTACTTAGTTCGCCTTCAGCACGCACCTTAACTCTTTAAGTCTCTGTAGGGGGCGGATGGGGGTGGGGTGGTGGACAAAATTACAGCAATTAATTCTTAAAAATGGCTCCCAAAAAGGCCACTACATATGTTGATGTGGTCAGGGTGCACACCTGGTCCTATTCACCTTATTAACAATAGCCCGCCACTTTATATTTTCTTCGGTACTGCATATTAAAGAATAATTGATATTCAGGCTTGGCTTACAGCTTGTTAAAGGTTTAATTGTCTGTGAATAATAACTATGGGTGAAAACTAAGAGTGAAATGACCTTCACAGTGCGCACAAGTAGCATGGTGGAAGTGCAACGTGTAAACACACAAACAGAGTTCAGGATGTGGATACGAGACTAAAATACGTAATCGACCGCACAATTTATGTGCTGCAGTCAAAAATGTAGGACTATCAAATCCCAACACTTTATTTCAGTCTAATAGCATTTTAAACATTCACAGACAACGGAGCTGCAAATCTGTGTGCTTAGTGGGGACAGAGCCCCGAGTCCACCTGTTCACTCTCAGATCATCCCTCCACTAAAAATACAAAGAGAGGAATCCAAGTCTCAGTCGTAAACAGCAACCAAGGGGAGACCCACATATAAAGAGCCCTCCATACCGCGTTAAGCAGCCATGACTTTGCAACTGCCAGAACTATGCTTTGATTATGTCCCCGTTTACAGAATTTGGTCACTCTTTTTTCCTTCTTTTTTATTTGCATTTATACCGTATTAAGTCAGCAGCATCCGACACATGGTCCGCTACATTGTGTGTGACTTGAGATAAAAAAGCAAAAAACTAAACAAACTTATGAGGGTCAATCTCACCCCTTCCACTTCCTATGCATAAAATGCTGAATATGACTAATTCAAGTATTACCTTAACCCCTAGTTCATTTGGCAATGGCTCAATAAATTCTGCAGAGCAACCCATGCTGCCTACCCTGTAAGAGTATTCCCCTGCTCAAAGGGTGAAGGGGGAGCGAACATTAAGACTGGTGGCTTGTAAAGTGAGCTGGGAAGTTTAATTGATCTAAAGGAATTTAATGTAGCGTAGTGAATCGGGGCAGACAGCATGGATTTATATCGCAACCCTGCAGAAACGAACATAATATTGCTAGGGTTTTACAGCAGAAGGGGGATTTTTTTAATTGTGGCCACAAAAATGATTTACTTTGTGTTGAGTAAAACTGCAGTTCAATAGAAATAATATTAGACCTTAATGCCCGTTTTAATTCCCACTCTTGCATAAAAAGTTGAGGTAAGTGTAAGACAATGCACTTTACTTCAGACCTAAAAAAGTTTAGTTTTTCGAAAGATATTCATTTAATAGATCATATTTGTCACATATAAATACACATATATATAATAAAAATAGATTAAAGCCAGCCTACTTATACATGGCTATTTTTTTGGCCATGGCCCATTTCACACATCACAAAGCAATATTCACGCCTGAGCTATATCATTTCAAACTAAGCTCTCACTCTCTCAAGTGTTAAGTCCATCCTGCATGGACGCTTATGAAAGCACAGATAACTCTGCAATGTGTTAGAGATTTTGAATGTAAAACCAAGATTACCACACAGCCACAGGGAAAGTGGTTCAGCACAATCCCCACAGGATGTGTAGCGGCCAAGTCAAACAAGTGCGCAGATATTTACCAATATGTGCTGCAGCCCGAGGACACACAGATATAGAGATGCACACAACAAATAGCAGATGGAGGTTAAACCATGTTATTCAGTCTGTCCTACTATACATATGCTGTATGTCCTGTAATGCACATGGGGTTTTTAACTTTAATCCACAGTGCCTCTTGGAGTAATGAATGTATACGTTTTAGATTTTCCATGCTCTACTCAGTAAGCCGTACAGAACCATGAAATGTAGCAGAACATCAGGTGAACAGGTGAGCGTGATTTTGATGATTTCCACTTGTTGGATCTACACTGCAATTGTGCATCAACAAGATGGGTATTATTAATTAACCTGCAGTATGCGTACAGAATACAGAGGATGTAAGTTACTGCTTCATTATGTTACCAACTTGACCTCCAGTACTGACCCTTTTTTTTTAGGGAGACAGCAAGTGAACAATAACAAACTACTGAAAAATAAATAAAAGAAGTAAAGAAATCTCCCCAAAAGAAAGAAGGATCACTTATGATCCTTCTTTAAGCTGTAAGAGAGACACAAGTAAAGAACAATGCTCCTCAGGTTGCAGGAGCAATAGGAGATCAAGAGCTACAAGTGATCAGTGGATCAATACTGGAATTAGAGTTAATCTATTATCTATGTTTCCTTTTTCTTTTGCACAGTGATATTAATTAAAGGCATGTAAATACAGAACATGCATTTGTCGATTTGTACCGGACTTCACAAATGCTGAAAGACAAGGTTTTAGACTACTTGCTGATAGTAATGTTGGACTGTGAACGTTTTTGTTGTTTACATAATGAAAATCATAAGCCCATAAATAGTTGGTGAAGTTGTTTAAACGCAGGTTTGTACTGGCTGGATCTAGTTCAAAACCAAAAATGAAAAGTGGCTGATGTGTAAAATTTTCGCATGTATCTAAGCATAATCTGATGCTTGACGAAAAGTCTTGTTGATTTTGCTTAGCCATCCTATTGGGGGTGGGGGGGAGGGGAGAAAAAAAAGCAGAAAGACCACAGCTCAGCAAAACGTTTTTACATTACGGTAGGGAGCACCGGATGAGGAAGATTGAGTCAGGGAAAATGTACGATGTATCATAAAAAATGTGATTCATCTCCAAGGAAAAAAATGTTCCACCGTGACTTCCCGTTGGAATGATTTTCAGACAGACACACGCTCAAGGGAGGAAACCAAGCACTCGTTAAACCCACCAGGCCTGGCTCAGACCACACCTAGACCTGGCCATCCATCAGACCGACTGGGCAGAATTTACAGTGTGACCTGATCGGTCATCATTTATTACTTTTACTGGTCCTAAGTGGAGGCAATCACCGGCTGGTGTTTGTGTAAGAGGAGACCTCCACCTGCCAGGGTCTCCCATTAACACAAACCTAACTTGGGGGGAGATATGTCATCTGTCGGCGTTAGCTCGGACTGGGCCCCGACAGGATTTTTCCTCCCTGAATGAGCCGCTGTGTATCTTTAATCAAAAAACAATGATTGACTAATCTGGGCGTGTACTAATGCCCTCACACAGCTCCTCAGAATCATTGCTTTTCTCAAGCAGGAACTGCCTTTGAACCAGTCATCTGGAACACTATTAAAGATGTGCAACCTAATTACCATATCTTAGCATTCAAACAGACCCACAAAAAAGAATGGGGAACTGCAGAACAGAAAATCAACCATGTGTGCAAGACACCAGCTCTCAACCAGATCTTGGTCCAGTCTTATCTTCTATAATCAGTGAAGGATCTAAGGGAGAAGTCAAACTGAAAAACCACAGCATGCATGATAGTGGGAAGCCAGTAACACAGCTACCCTGAAGCTACCGTCACCTCAGGGGGTATAGGTAGCCTGTAGCTTTGAAGTGCTGCTGACGTTGGCTTCTGTTCAAGCTCATGACATGTGCCTTGGACGCTCCATTGAACTTGATTAGTCCCTCAGCAAATAAATGTACAACCAAAGAGAGGGACAAAGGAGGAAGCAACCTTGAAACAACAATACTTGGGTGACACGCATCATGAAAAAGTTCACAGAAGGTCGTGACCTCCTGCGCACCTTCACAGAGTTCATGTTGAACACCGCTCACGAGCGGGTCAGGGAGCTAATGTTCCAAATAGGGGAAAGAAAGAAAGAGTGAATGAGAGAGAGAGAGTGAGACACAGTGCCATGGCATCTGCACCACATCCCTGTTTTGGATGCTCATCAATTAGCCAAATGTGATCAAATGCCACAGGGGAAGCGTTCCAGTGTGTGCACACTGTCGACTTCACAACACGGGGATTATTCTGCATAATGGGCCTCGAGGGGATGTGAGAGGGGCTCTAGCGGGTAAACCAATTGGGCCCAGAGAGAATGAGAATAACAGACAGACAGAGTCCACCTGAGGCTCACCTTCACTTCCCTGTTTAAACACTAACACATGCTGATGAGAGGCACATGGGAAGCCCCTCCAAAAAATACATTCTTTCTCATTCACCTCACTTCCAAGATTTTGAAGGGTTTGGGATTTCCTAAAAAACAATTTTATATCGTTAAGTTGCTTGGAGCTGTGGATATAGTTGTGGCTAACATCTAATTTCAAAAGTGAATATTTACCAAAACAACTAATACATGACAGACTTTCGAACTGGGAATTGTAATGTTGGCATGGTGTCGCTAATGACTGAGTGGGAAGTAAATTCCTGGGACTACATGGTTTCCCGTGCAGGTTCAAACCACTCAAAAGGAGGAAAAGTATCTCTTCCTGGCTCAGGCATTAAAAAGCCTCACCAAAAGCAACCTTAACTGTCAAAGTGAAGGTGTGGAAACCCAAACCACAACCTGACATTACATAGCTGACAAATAAAAAGCATGCCCTCCCTCAACTCTCATCTAATTACAGGTATGGTTTACCAGCTACGGCCTATTAGTGTTTCCTTAGCAAACTATAAAAACTAATGACAGCATTTTGTTGCTTTGGTTTTCTCGCACGAATGTTCTTGGACAGCGCAGATTATTTTTAGATCTAACTTTGTGAGAGTTGAACCCTCAAAGCCAAAGCTAACGTCTGTTTTCTTCCTGGGTCAGCATTTAACATCCTGCAGTTTTAAGACACTGCGGCTGCTTTGACTGAAAACTACATGGAGCATATTTGTAATGAAATAATACCTGGGAGTCCGCTATGGCAGTGTCTCATACGGTTTAGAAAAAAAATCAACTGTATGCTTGGATAGTGAAATTATGATACAGTTAAAACTGATTTTATACGAATATATTTAAATGAATTCACCACAGTTACCTCTCACAGGACTACTCTGACAAGCAGTCTGCTGTACTGGGAACTTCTAATAGACTTGCTCCCCCTAGTGCCAGGGGCTTTAACTTCAGTCAGAGCTGCTCTAAATCTGCAATGCTGTTACAGCACGTTTTCTTTTGACACAGGCCTGATTTCCCCAAGACATGTATGCTTGTTGCAGGTCATCCTTTAAGAGTATATGTCAATATACTGATTTTAGGCAAAGCCCAGCACTTTTTTTTCACTTTGTCATTTGGCAGGCCATCCTACTTACTAAATTTGGACTTTAGACCACTAAGCCACGACTGTAGAGTGCCAAATGTATTTAAATGCTGTGATACTTCGGCCAAAGATGAAGCCAAGGACACCATGCGAGGGATCAGAGAGCAGAAGCTTGTACTCAGTTTCACTGCCACAGGTCATACTTGAGCCGTGCGCGAGTATCAGGGTGTCCAGACACTAAAACAGGCTTGAGTGACTTTAGTGCTGTCCTCAGGGCAGCCCGAGTGCTTTGACCTTCCTGAACGCGTCACAGACAGTGCTGCTGAATATTCTACGGGCATGTTTATTTAAGTTACGTTGTGCTTGGTTAGGGATGGACACAACACAATGGGAGAAAATAAGGCTAAAGGTCATCATCATAACTTGGATTTAAACTTGGAAGTATAAATAGTAAGTAAGTAAATCTTTGTCTATCTGGCACCTTTTTAAACTCAAGTTATAAAGTGTTTTACAGTAACATCCAGAGAGGAAACACAAATACCAACACTGTAAGACTTTGATGTAAATTTACAGTGAAATTCTAACAGTAACCAACTGTATTGTGCTAATACAGTATAATGCTGTAAAAGCAATGCATTCTTGGAGGTATAGCGCTTGCTTCCATGATCCTACGGTCAAGTGTTTCTTTTCACAGTAATTTACTGCGTACCGCTGAGAATCATGGGAAAGTAACGTTTGTTGTTTTGAAGTTCTCATAAACAATGAGCAGCCAGAGCGGAGTTTTGCAATTCCTCTGTCAATCTCGTCATTTTCTATTTGAATTATAATGCCTTCTGTGTTAATACGTAAATCACTTTAGTTTTACCAGATGAAGATAAAACATTTAAAACTCGTGGCTATTTATATTTTCACCGCTGCTAAGACCCGTTCCCTTCCAGTGCAGGTGGAGGAGACACAACACATCACAATGTTACGATCTATATATTTTGTATTTTCACCACCGCCAGTTTAGGAAAGTCAAGTGGATGTATTATTTATATATTATAAGGGTTACTATTACATCAAAGGGTTACTGTAATTTGGAATTACAGTAAATTACTGTATAAAAAGAATACAGCAAGCTGCTGTATTCTATTAAAAACAGTAGAGATGCTGTACATTTTACAGTAACTTACAGGAGAAACTGCTGCCAGTAAATTACTGTAATTTGGAATTATTACAGTAGAGATGCTGTATCAATAGAATACAGTAAGCTGCAGTATTCTATTGATACAGTAGAGATGCTGTACATTTTACAGTAACTTACTGGTAGCAGTTTCTCCTGTAAGTTACTGTAATTTTACATTACAAAGTTTTACAGTGAAGCACATAAGACATAACAATCAAAAATATATGATGCAACACAGCCAACCAGTTGCCAAATGGATCAACCACTGAACTTGAAAATGATTATAGAATGACTGTAAGGAATTTTTCTTTCAAGTAGTTATTATTAGAAATAATGTGTTTTAGCATTGTTTGTGTATGCCTTGAAAAGAAGGAAACACATCAATTTCTCATGCAATGTTCACAGATGAGCAAGCTTTCCTGTGTGAGCGCTGCAAAGCGGACTTCAACAACACATTAAGATTAGTGAAACATCACTAAAAAAACACACAGGCCAGCAAAACTGTCACAGTCCTTTTGTGTAGAAAAGCGTGTGCAGGTAGTCTCGAATCCACTGTCAAACATTCACCAGCATCCATTAAAACATCTTGTTTGCTTGTTTGTTTACTTGTCTCCGTAGAAGCCTGTCGCCAACTCGTACACATTCCAGCCATTCAGTGCTGTTTCAATATTCACAAGGATGTAAAACATGCCCATCTAATATATTATTTAGCTATATTCCCTGGTAATAAAACACATTTTTGATTCTCTCTGGCGTGATCCCGACATTGCATTTCCATTATTTTCTCTTTAAACATTAACCATGGCTTTGTTGGGGATGCATTCCATCTCTTCTTCTGCTTAAAGATTCAAATGACATGCTGCTCAGGACAGGCGGGCCATAATGTTTAAACAGAGTTGACAGAGGAAGCAGAAGAAGGAATGTTTTGCCGAAAATCTGCTGAAAATTCACTTTTTCCAGGTCTCTCTCTCCCTCCCATTACAGCACAGTGCTACGGCTGCAGTTTGAGGATCGCTAGGTGCTGAGTGGCAACTTCTTCTCCTTTCAGGCTGATAATAACCTCACATCACACACGTGCATACACGCACGCACGCACACACGCACGCACGCACACAGAATATATTGTGTGAGCATCTCACTTGCTTTGAACGTCGAAGAATGTTAATTTTATTCGATATGTTAATGTATTTATACATCAAATGTAGAAGTGTTAATATCAATAAAGTTAAAGTAACTTAAGTAAAATAGCATGCTGGAGACAATTACTATACATGATTGCTAACCATACAGCTTGTAATTGATCAGTGGGATGCATTAAAAACATCATAGCCATTGCTCTTTCTGAAGTATTGTTTTTTTGTGCAAAAGCCTGGATAATACATAATTCTAAAAAGCTTGTGTGTGTGTGTGTGTGTGTGTGTGTGTGTGTGTGTGTGTGTGTGTGTGTGTGTGTGTGTGTGTGTGTGTGTGTGCAAACATTCATTGAGGCAGTGTGCGTGCGTGCTTTTGTAAACTTAAACAGAAGTGAACAAGCAACATGAAACAGATAACTGTTACTGGGCACAGAATAATTATGGTTTATTCCCCCCTGCATGGCATAAATCAAATTCTTTGATCTTTTCAAATTGAATTGTATAAAGTAGTCTTATTTTACTGCTGAATCTCTTAATGAATCCATACTCAAATCATTAAACATCTTTTAATTTAGTTTGGACATTTGGAAACAGATCGAAAGTCATTTCAAAAGATGTGTTTTTTAATTGCTACATTTAATCCACAAAGACATCATATCAACATGGATGAATGAGCCTACAACTGCTTTATATTTATTTATATTCAAACACATGTGGGAGGCTTAATAGTGATCATGTGACTACTAGCATATATTGGAGCAAGAGTAAAATACAGGTTTCAGAAACAGAGTTCATGTTCTGCCTAACTTTAGAACGTTTTTGGTCAATGCTATTGATACCGTTGGAGCAAATGGTGATTTCAAGACATCTTTATACTAAAACACCTTGTGGCCTCACCAAATTCAGAATTGTACTGCCAAAAGTATTCCATGCACTGTAAAACTATGTTATATCCTGAATTAATTGACTGAGGGAGACCTTGAAAGTGTCAAGACCACACTGTAGGTGGAAGAAAAGAGCCTTGTTATCCCCAAAAGTTCCCATTCTGTCTCAGTGATTATAGAAGCCATGGGTCTCCTCCAGAAGTGCTGGATGTCCTCCCTTGCTGCTAGTTGGCTGATTGGCAAGCTGTTCAAAGCCTTTCTCACATGGTGTCCTGACTGAATCAGACTCTGATTAGATCAAATTGCAGGGAGCAACCTGTGTACCCCTGTGTGCTGATAATATAAATCATTATATTCTGTATATATTCTGAATTGCATTATTATTATGTCTATTAGAGTTCAGGTTGCACAAGGTCAGTTTAACAAATACTTTCTGTGAGAACAGTCCGGTTGTCTGTTCCTCAAGGTTCCATGCTTTGCACCACAACACTCATACCTGTTTATCAGTATATTGACATTAGAGAAGCAGACTGGTCATTGCACGCTCCAGTCTTATGAGAAAAGATGAGAACATGATTCTTCTCCTCTTAGACAAGTTAGAGCCAATAGAAATGTTCGATGTTCATGACGGAAAACCATGTATTAAAGAGCTGTTCGGGGTGTTTTTGGACGGTCAACCTGCGTGTTGACTGGACGACTCCCTGCTATCGCGATTGGAGCTGCTTTGCTACTTTACTTGTGATCAAGGAAAGTAAATTCCGAGAACCAGAGAAGTTGTTTGACTAAGTTCTTCCCAACGCTACACCAGGCATCCAATATTTAGTACGCATTAACAGTGCCCACCTCTGTATCGCCTCAGTGCCAGCAGTCAAATTGGACTTCTGGAGGCCAAGTAGTCCGTGGATCTGTGATTATACATCAACAGATAGGATATTGAAAACTACGGGGCTTTGCATCTGCCCGTCATGAAAAGAGGAGCTCAGACTTCAGGTGTCAAAGCTTGTTTCCTGCTGGCTCGCCACCAATTTATTCCCAGCTGGCAACAGAGAACAGTATGGAAGGATACGGTGCAGCCGCACAAACTGGAAACTCAAAATATGACACAATTGCTTCTTAGTCTTGCCTAATGCCAAATTAGTGGCTCCACTTGAGACAGGATGGTAATGAATGACATAAGTAGACGTCCTCTTTGCCAGGATGAAGTAGCGTCTCCTTGGGACAGAGACGAAGAGCAGATATTACATACTTACTTCTGGGTCTTAAATTGAATTGTATTCCAACCACAAGTACAAAGCAGTTGTATCGTCAAATTATACAATTGTTGGTCATCTGCATTCACATTTGTATGTTGTGTACGTGTATCAAAATGTGTGTGCATGTGAAGGCAATATGAAATGAGCCACAGAAACTGAAAAAAAGAGACAGGATCGGAGTGAAAAAAGATGATGATCATTAGCTTCTGATGGATCTAATGACCGGGTGGATTCATGTAAAGCGGACCTGGATAATGGGAAAGAGGCGAGAGGAAAGAGAAAATCATTTAGATGAAGAGAGGAGGAGGGGGAGTATACCAATGGCATGCTGAGGGGGCTAATGACAACAAGCTGAGAGGCATCATGAGCAAAGATATAGATCAATAACTCTTCCATTATGTTATGAAGAACAGGAAGATGAGAAGAGGAGGGGTGGCGATGGAGGAATAATTTGCTTGATAAATCCACAAGGGAGCAGAGCCTGTATATGTAGCGGGGTACTGACAGGGTCACATAAACAAGTGGCAGCATCTCTCCCCAGAGGACCGGCAGTGATGATGAGGAGAGGAGGCGCCGCCGGAGTCTAGAGGGGTGAACGGCGGGACGCGCTCGAGCAGCATCTCTCTCTTGGCAGGTAAAAATAAAAGTCAACAGGAAAGGGCTGGCGCACGGGTGCCGCCGTGATAGCTGCCATCCGTTACGGGTAAATTGAACTGTCAACCCCTTGGTGTCATTTCCTTGGCTGGATGAGAGGGAGAGGCCGAGGCAGAGAGAATTATGGGGGTATTCACTGGGTGATCACAGTGTGCAGCGGGAATGTTCCGGCAAATTAACTCCCGGCGGAGAGGGGGAACGATGTTATGGCTGTCAGAGAGATAGAAGGATGGGAGGATAAACAGGGGAGAGGGGAGGAGCAAAAATGTGCGGCAGTATGTTTTGAAAGGGGATCGACACTGTTTTCTTTCCCCCAGTTATGATGTTAGAACACATTTTGTCAGTGGATGCATTTGGTTCATGTTAGCACCCTGCGTGAAGCTAAAACCTGGCCATTGTTTATATTCTACTACTATGAATGCCAAAGCTGGGCTCTCTGTGTTTACAGAAAGCAGCGTACCTCCAAAGTTGATTGCCTGTGATTTGGTATATACACTACGTGCAAACGTAAAAACATTTAATCAGTTTCAGTTAAAGTTGGCCATAGGCTGTCATTTCCGACACGCACATGTGCACATCTATTATGGATTAGCCTTCATGGGCTCATACACACAGACACATTCTTATAGGCGCAAAAACACATTGAAAAGTTATTAGCATAAAGCAGACTATACAAAATGTGGACCTACTTCTTGGGGTTTTTTTCACTGTCGATCTGCATGATTGTGCATATGCACCAGTGGGACTTGGTGCACTCACTAGTACACACAGCTCCTCTGACTGTTTGCCCCCACCTCTCTATCCTCTTACTTAAATATTTATAAAGATTTCTATTATTGTATTAACTATTTATTGATTTATAATTTAAAAGATTTATACTAGACCCCGAGAACTGCAGGGGAGTGTGTGCGCTTTCTCTATAAGAGGTAGACATCCAGAGATATTTTTTATCTTTTAATGCTAAGCTTGTGCCTGTTTGCCTCTTGGCATTCAGAAACAGAAACAAATACACTCACAGAGAGACGGACACAAAGGGAGAAAGACAGAGGCCGAGAAAATAAACAGGAAGGACAATCCAGCTCAATAATGGTCCTGGTTAGATGTTGATGAGCTGTGCGCCGTCTCCCTCTGGGGCGGGTCACGCGGTGGCGGTCCAGACAGAGCCTCAGCAATGAGAATGTATGGCCTCTCTCCATTGCTTATTTGGTCTGAAAACTCTTTGGATGTAAAATGCTTTTCTATGGAGCTTTACCTCTGGTGTCAGTGGACAAGAATAAAGACTGAGGGCAAAGAGTACCAGCAACCCATTCATCTAATGATCAGAGAAGAAAAGAATGAGGATAAAAGGCGTATTAAATGACAGCTGTCACACTGAATCATCATCATTTGACGGATACAATTTTGATTCCAAGAATGAAGAAGTGTTACCAACCTCTATTTTTTTTAAGTTGTGGCTGTCAAAGTATTTTGAACACTGCAGTTTGTGCGAAACAAAACAACCTACACAAAAAAAATTACGCTTTCAACTAACTTAATAAAATCATGGAAAGGATTTCCACACGATTAAATGCTTTCTTTAAGCATAAGCAATTATGTTGATCCAACTTAAAGTACTAAATCGAGTAGGATCAACTTAACTTACTAGGATTGGCTAAACCTAAAAAAATATTAGTCAATTAAATTGAACCAACTCAAATGAATTAATTTTATCCGGCACAAGTAAATTAGGTTTAAATAACCCTAATAGATTAAGTTGATCCGACCCAAGTATATTATATTGGATCAACATAATTGCTTATTGCTTAAAGAAAGCAGTTTAATCGTGTGGAAGTCCTTTCCATGATTTTAATAAGTTAGTTGAAAGCAACGTTTTTTAGAGTGTACATGTGGGTATACAATACTGAACCAAAGCGCAAGAGTAACAACAAAAAGTTAACACGCATGTAGCAAGTGAGTAATATGTTTTCTCATTAGGGAGGAGCGGGAGAACTTCCTCTACCAGATAAGGGGCAGATTCATCATAATTCAAGGGCTCAATCAAAAGACAAGGGGTGGGGGAGGGAACCAAATGAAGAGGTCTGTAGAGGAAGGATGCTTGGGTCTATAGTGGTGGGCTCCGGCAGGAGGGATGGCGCAGAGAAAGAAAGGTGTTGGATGTGAAAAGCAGAGCGTGCTTTTATGCAATGAGTGACAAGGAAACCATTAATGGAGCAGCACTGGCCAAAGGGATTAAGTCCACACATGCACGGCTATTATTCAAGCTAATTAAGGGCTTTTTTCTGGGAGGCCAGGTTTACCACTGCAACAAAGACAGCAGAGAAAGAAGCAGGAAACCGCTCTGGCGATTTTAGCTGGCATTTATTCTGAGGCGGCAAATCTTTAGCGTACGTTGATCTAGTATAGGGACAATGATTTGAACCATTTGGAGGGCCTCGTCTGTACTATTGAAGAAATCAAATAAATGACAAGCAGTTTTAAAGGCCCGCTACAAAGAGCTGATCGTTTTCTCTTTCATTCAATCCATTCTCATTCAATATGTTCAGAAGGCTTAGGTTCTCTTACCTCGCTCCACCAAAGGGAAGCTAATCAACTGTAACGCCTCCTGCTGGAGGATTTAAACTAAATGAAAAAAAAATAAGGAAACCAATTTGGCACAAAACAGCATGGTGATGTGGTGACCAAAGGTCTGCGAATGTGAATATGAATTCATATATTTCAATTAATGTAGTCTGCAGTACACCATTGTTCATAAACATATTGCAAGAAGCATACAATATATATGTCTTGGTCACTACAAATTAAAGGTATCCTTATTAAAAATGTGTGGTGTGTTTATGTAAAAAATAACAATTAAAGGCAGATATTACCAATATATTTTACTGGCAATTTTCTCACTCAAATGTCAATATTGTTGCAGCATTAAAAAAAAATCCCGGCATAGGTCAGGCTCCAGTTTTTACTATGAGGCATTCGATTAAGATGCATTTAGTCAACTACCTGAACAGGTTTGAGTGGCAGGTCCTGTAGTCACGCACCTGTCTCCAATGAGACCCTAATCAGACCCAACCCTCAACTTGCTCACTCTTACGTGGGCTGGTGGCATCGGCACAAGGAGCTGGAGGCAGCATGCTACAGGTGCAGCTAATTTAGTTAATTAATAAAGAGCATAGTGAGCAAAGGCCTTTTGTGTGGTTAAGAAAGAAGTCGTTTTCGGCTTACATTCTAGGTCTGATTGGATAGTGTGATCCAGGAAAGTCTTCCCCCTTGCATTTTAAACTGATGGGAAATTAAAGGAAAGGAGGACAATACATATATGGGGATGGGATCTTAATGGAGGGAAGCCAAGTGTAACACAGAAGGTAAAAGAATGTAAAGAATGAGCAGGGGGGAAATTAGAATCCCTTTGTATATTAAAGTGAAATTGTGTTGAGAGAACGATATTAAAAATAGTAATCATAGTGTTTTTAATGAAACGTTGATTATACATGTTTGTTTATTTGTCCTGCGTGAGCTTCGCCATGTCTGAACAACAGGATAGTGCAATCGGTATCATTTAACGTTCTGGGTTTTGATGGTGTGATGCACAGCCTGCTTAAAAACAGTGACAACAGTGGTGAGACAACACTGGGATCAGGAGAGGTTCTGTCCCCGGTGGCTTTAAATGGCTGCCAAGTATCTCTGCTGGGAGGATTTCACCCTAACAGCTCCTTGGAGACCGTTGAGGGCCTGCTGGCCTCTCAACAAGCCGGAGCTTTACTGATGCAGACAGCTCCAGGGACAGAGGAGGGATGCGGGATAGAGAGAGGGAGCGAGAGCGGGGGACATCACTTTACTGGTTTTACACCCACGCACACGCCACAGTGGATCAGTCAGTCGGGATTGCACCCGGCACTTGACATGCAACCAACAAAGCAGACAAGCATGGAGGGGTGAGAGAGAGAGAGGGAGTGGATGTTAGAGCGCAGTGAATGACAGACAGCAAGCTGATGGGAAGAGGCGGGTCTAATGGGGTGTGAAGTGGAAGACCTCGGGAGACAACGAGAGAGACCTTCTGCCTGTCAGCACAACACAGCCTCTCGTCTTCCCCTCAACCTCTCTCCATCTTTTACTGCCTCAATCAGTCACACACACTCAGAGAGAGAGAAGCACACACACACACACACACACACACACACACACACACACACACACTAAGGTCAAGAGAGATAAATCAACAGGAGAATCCCTGTTCATCTCCTTAACTAGCTAACACTTGTTGGAAATAAGCTGCCAGGGACTGAATTGAAACAACTGAACTGTAGTTAAGAGCACGATGCAAGATGAGTGATAGGAGCACTAGTTCTGGCTTGATTTAAGGAAAAGATGAGACAATCTGACTCCACTTTATCCGTAAAACAAATGATCAATTTGCCAGGGGTATCTGGCAATTACATGCACAGCTGGTAAGTCTTTCCTTGGGTTGGCATATGTTCTTTGGATATTCCGAGTCCGAGATATTCCGACTCATTTTGATGATAACTGATGCTTTTATTAATTGATTCACACCACATAAGGCACCGGTACAATTTATCCGCACTCAATTTTATATTTCAGGCATCAGTAAATTGTCTATTAAAGAATGGATGCACCTATACTCTTAAGGGCTTGAAGGCTGGTGTTTGTGCTCATCAAATAGTGTCGATGTAATTGTAGCAATATCTGTGAAGAGTTTTCCTTTAAGGGAGTAAGGTGCTTGTTATGGAGGTCAGAATCAAAGAGTCAATTTCTTAGATTACCTGTCGTCTTGAAATACTGAACATGGGTCACTAATCCATGTCAGCACATGACTCGTGCTGACACAAAAACACCATTCCATCGAATAGATAAGGGTTCAATTATTATTTGGTACACATCATTATTCAACTTTATCAGTAACTGTAGTTTATGTAACTTTTTTCAACTATACATTTTGTTTTATCGAGATAAATAAGCCACAAGAAAATAATCAATCTACAGGTATGGCTTACAAAAGAGTATGGCCACTGTGGACACCTTTTATTTATTAATTTATCTGCAATGGATTTTACTATATTTAGGCAAACAAATGTGTCCATCTAAAATCCATTTAGTTCTCTTCAATTAGCACATATCAGCATGTAAGTATGTATGCAAGTATGATATGACATGATATTGCGATGTTTTTTGAAAACATGTTCCAAATACAGTGTTATTATTGATTGCTATATATTATGTTTATGCTGCATAGTAATATAATATCTTATTGAAATATGAACAGTTGCATGTCAACAGGAAAAGCCCCAAATAGTGCTCAAAATAACACAAATACATTACATTTAATGGGACAACAATTATCATCTGATCTAATATCAATCAATCTTCATTTGACTGAAGCATCATCATCAATACTGTCCTAATGATAAATAAATAAACATTAAGATAATTGTCCTGGTGACAACATGTTTTATGTTGGTGTCAGAACAGTTGTTTATTGCTGAGCCAGACATGCAATAGTTCCCTTGTCTGACCTGTTCAACCATCCATCTATCCATGGCTTCTTCTCAGGAGTCTGTTTTTGTTGCCTAATTACCTCTCTCTACCTTCTGTTTGGTCTCTTCGTCTGTCTATCGGCTGACTCTCTCTCTCTCTGGCCGTGATAAAAAACAGTAACACGGGAGGGGAACCAAACTGCTTCTTAATTTTCCCTGACAGCCTCCTTTAAACACGCGGGCCCAAATCCACACACTAATTGAAAGCACATTCCTATTCCAAACAAATTAAGCACAATTAAGGCCTCTGAGTTATGAGTATCTATCACTGTGCGATGTTTTTGTAAAAATCACTGCGCGCTAGATCAAAGTCTCTCGACCCCTCAACTTAATTGCCTCATTAAGAGCTCCCTTCTTTGTGCCACGGGCTTCATAAATACAGGGTCTGCTCGTTTCATTTGGGAATTACACTAAAAGACGCCCCTTAAACTAATCGCTTCCACGTTTTCAATAAAAGTTCATCTGTTTTTAGGTACAGAACAGAATGGGATTTTCTTTCATTTATAGCATAATTTGCTAGGCCCTTTTTGCTCAGAGTGTGATATATCATTCCATTGTGTCTGTGACAAGGCACAAACCTGTAACCATGTTTAGCTACTTTATAACACGTGTTAAAAAAAGGCTTCTATAACATTTCAGGAGTATGGTTAAACCCCCCAAAAATAAAAGAAACGGCAAACGCTCATAACTCTGGATACATTAGCTTTAGGCTCTTAGGTGTGGCATTTGACACATCATAGCAGGTGACAGGAAGAAGGTGTCACCACCAGGAACCAGCAAATCACATGACAGGAAGATGATTGTGTGCAGCTGAAACAGTTCCCCGCTCCCATAACCTCCCTCCTTCTCCTCATCATCACAAAATGCCATCCGAGCATGGCTGGCTTTTAATTTAATCTTATAAATGAGGTGCGCACTCCTAGACAACATGCTGTTCCAATTTTAAGTGCCTGCTTTATTGGGGGACAGCGACACAGGGGAGAGAGATGGGGGGGGAGCGAGAGATAGAGCGAGAGAGGGAGGGGGAATTAGGAAGGGGAAAAAAAGAAAGCCAGGGGAAAGACGGTGGTATGGAACATTTGTTAGTAATCCAATTCCACATACCATATGGCTTCATTACCATTATGCGGGAGAGAAGACTTCAGTCAGTCTGAAAATAAAGACCTACTTAGCCCCATCCAAACTGACCCCAAATGAGACATGTTTGTCTCCGTGTGACAGTGTTAGTGTTATTGCCCTGCTCTTGCATTCTTTGTGGTCGGTTTAGATTGAGCCTGCAGCTGTGCATGGTTTCACTGGGTGTGTGTGAGTGTGTGCGCACACATGGCCTCCTGTGTCTGGGTGTATGCAAGATAGGGATCGGGCGGTTACCCAGTGACTGATTATTACGGAAGAGAGTCCTTAGTCATTACTGCAGAGAGAGAGAGAGAGAGAGAGAGAGAGAGAGAGAGAAAGAGAGAGAGAGAGGGAGTGAAAGAGAGAGGGAGGGAGAAAGAGAGAGAGGGAGGAAGAGAGAGAGAGAGAGAGAGAGAGAGAGAGAGAGAGAGAGAGAGAGAGAGAGAGAGAGAGAGAGAAAAAAAGAAGGTCCATAAGCCAACTCCATTCAGATGTGAAGATGACTGATAATGCAGGAGCAGCAGGACCCCTCGCTGGGTTCATTGGCCCCTAAGTGCTCCTTTGCTGAATGTGTCCCTTATCTTGCCCTGACAGCAGTAATAGAATATGCATAGCTCTATTAGCATACAGGGTAATGGCACCCTTGAGGGAGGGCACTGACATAAAACTTTAAGTAGAAATCAAAACATTGGTGAAGGCAGAAGCAGAATAAAAGGGGTTATTGTCACCCAGTGCAAACACTGCCCGAGGCCTTGACTGTGGCTGCTCGCAAGGTATGCTCCTTTTACGCTTCTATGCACATCTGTCAGTACACACACACACACACACACACACACACACACACACACACACACACACACACACACACACACACACACTCCCTCACACACGGATACACAGAGCATTTAATAAGCTTGGTATACCCATTCATACGAATGGGTGTCATTTGATCATACACAAAGAACACATTACATAATATGTACATATGTTGCGAGTAGGCATGCATAAACACATTTCCGAATCATCCTCCTCAGGGCATCCAAGCAAATTAAATGAAAGTGCTCAAATAAAGGGGAAATAACTCAGGAAAGATATTTGCCGTTTTCATTAACATTCACACAGCATCACAGACATGAGAAACCTCAACATCTCCGCCGAAGTGAAAAGGCATTTAGAAGCAATCAAACAGCCCTCGAAGACGTCCTGATGAGAGGTCAGGTGGGGAGGTGATGGGTATGGTAAGGTGATGAAAAAGAGATCTGACTGTAGTTTCCACCAAAGCCCAGGCAGCAGCTACGAATCAAAGCAGGTCAGACAAACAACACAAGGCCGTCAGCAGAACGAACATACGGCATAAGAAAGCAATTTACTGCTCCTCACACGTCACCCGAAAAATTATACAGAGAGGGGCCCGGGTCCAGCGAAAAGTCTAATTTAGTCTGGTGGGGCAGACCAGGAGAGTGTTAGCTTTTCCAGGTACTTTTATTAAAGATATTAACCTTGAGGAAAAGGCCAAGGAAGCGGTGTCTGTGGAGGTTAAGAATTAACGCCACCGGGGCAAGCAGTTAAAGAAGTGTAATACGTACAACACAACCTCTTCCTCTTCTCTTTTCTTTGTTCAGCTTTGGTAAGTGTGCAAAACAAAATCAACACTAATGAGGCAATAATATCAGTAATTGCATCCTCAATTGTAATTATGGTGATTATGCAGTCCTCTTTGATATGCAGTTCTGCTCCACTGTCGATACGAGCCATATGTGAACATGGGACAATTATGCTAATCATTCCACATCCAAGCAAGTCATTCTGAAGTGAAAAAAAGTTCACCACCTTGAGAAGGAAAGCCCAGTGAAGAATGCCTCCCAATGTCGAAACTTGGACCATTAAGAAATAAAGATTGGGGTATGGTCGGTCATCAGTGGAGGTCTTTGAAGGAGGAAATTCAAGAGTGACTGAGCAGTTATTGACTGTTTAATGTTAATTACCATGAAGGCATGGGCTAGATATCAACTTTAGAGCTATGTTGGCGCATTCCAAAATATTTAGTATTATAAGACTAGCACACAATTAGACTTGGCCCAACTTTTATGGGCCATTTTGGCCCCTGCTAATGGCTCTGTGCTCGGACTCAAACAGACCAATAAAGCATCGTCTAGCGTTGTAGACTGGGCATTATTAAAGAGAGGCAGACGCAATTAACAGCTATCAAATCCATCTCAAACTGGGCAGCACAGTTTCTTTGCTAAAACAAAAAGACAGCCTTTTCTAATCTGTGGTTTATTTAATATGTTTATTACATGGGTGGCCAGTTTAATGAGCGGTCTTCGGGCTACATCTCTTCGGAGAATATAATAGACATTCGTCTACTAAGCAAATACAGCACAACAACTGCGTATTGTTGAAAATATTTTGTCTCCATAGTAACCCCACAGCATTCATATCTGCAGTTAATGTTTGCTGAAAGTGGCTTTTTCATTGCTAAGGATTTCAATATTCGGTTCAGGCTGTGGGGTCCCGCTGGTTGGTTGGTTTAGTTAAAAGTAGAGCAAATACTATTCTGACTTTCTCTCTGGTCTATACAGATGGTTTGGCAGGGTGACAAGGCAAACTGGGACTGGCATCAAAGTCTAACCTCTATTTCATGGAGGCTTAGCACTTTCTCTCTCACTAGATTACATCCCTGCAGACTGATTTACCAATCCAATGACCAATCCATTTTGCCAGATATTATTGTGGAGAGCCTGTGAAAATTGAGCAAATAAGAACGGATCATAGACACCAGGTGGTCCTAGTCGATCCACAACTTTCTTTATTCGATGCAACTGCAATTCAGTTTGAAAGTGTAGCGTTAATGTCTGGAATGATCTGTTGATTAGATCCACAACTGCTACATGAGTGAGAGCTTGACTCAGAGAGCGTAAGCTGTGTAATGTGATACAGGCTGCGCGAATGACTTGTTTGAGTACGAGCTTCTCTCTACACGGCCTTTCCTCCAGGCCGCGGCTAAAAGCCGCTCACACATGAGTTCACGGTGCACACTAGACATGCAGAAAACACATCTTTTCAAGAAATGGGACCAGAGCCTAGGATTTCCTGGATTTCTCTGCGGGCCTCTTTCTCCACCACATATACACATGCATGAGCGGCCGCACAAACCACATGCGAACACACCCGCGCACATAGACAGATTCAATCAGCCAGAGGGACAGGAATGAGGTGACTCATACTGGTCTATTAACTGTAGTGGGAGAAATGTGATGGTGCCGCAGTTTCACACTGACCACAAACCAACCGTGGAGGTTAAAAATGAGACACTGGCAATTCAAGCACCATACTCGATAGCATGGGAGCGACAAGCTCTCTATGTGCGTCTGCTGAGATGCCAATGAACACTTCATTTTATTAAAGAAACGTTATTGCTGTCATTATGCCACAGAGGGGCAGAGAACGATTTCCTCATTTTTAGTGAACACGAAAAACTATTTTGCCAACTCTCCACAAAGAATCGCACATAAAAGCAATACTTTATATCTTGTGTTTGCCAGTGATGTGTTCATAGGTTTTTGGGAAATATGTATTTCAGCACAAAAAAATGACTTATTGAAGAAAGAAATCGTATTCTACAAAGACCAACATGACAGATTAGTCAGTAAACTAAGAGCCCTATCCAGCACGATTGCTTTATATGGATATGTGAGCCACTGAAGGATTAGGCCTGGTTGCCATTTTTGGTTCTAGTTGAATGACATCAATCTGGACAGTGGTCAATGGATGTGTCATCACAATGTAATTCTTCTCAGATCTAACGTCTCTTTACTAAAAGCAGAAGCTGCCTATTTAGTGACACAGAACAAATAAAAATGTCCTTAGTCGTAAACAGAGAGTTTCATACACAAAACCAGCACACAAGCGCTGACCTTTTAATAATCTTAGTAGAACATTTACCAGTACTGTACTTCTTTCAAAACTGTGTTTTAAACTCTCAGAATACCTAAAGTACATTGAATATCTTGTGCAATGTCTGCTTTGATGAGCAGGTGAGCATTAGTGTTTATTAACAGTAAAGCATAGTAAAACTATACGATCCGTTTTACTTTAAATTTGTATTTTCTGTTCAGATTTTTCTGAATTCTGTGTTTTACGATTCAAGCACATTTTGTCATTACTTAAAGGGTGTAATGGGGTGGATGAATACAATTTCAAACAATTCATAAGTAAATATTCAAAATTATTTTTGTAAAATCCTTTTGTCCATCCATTGAAATTTAGCTGTTAGTGTTCTCCCTGTTTTTTTAGATGACGAACAAGTGGCCTTTCCCCTAAAGTTTTCCCATCAACACGTTTCCCTGCGCTCTCATTGGCTGCAGCCTCGACAGGTCAGATAGTTATCCTGCTAGCTGATGCATCTTTGAGCAGCAAGCACCAAGTGGCAAATCAGGGCTGAAGTTGTGTGGTGTGGACTCGCTAGCCGCAGAGGGCCTCTTTTTCTTTGAAGGTGTGTGTGTGGAGGAGCTGAGCCTCGCCCGGGATGAAACACCAACACAAAGAGCAGAGGAGAAAAGCAGTATGCCTGTAAAAAGAGACCACAACAGCGTATTTTTTTTTCTGTTCATGTGGCTGCAGTTGCTATTGACGGTCGCTTGGCTATTTCAGGGTTTGTGCAGGATGTAGTTAAGATTTTTACTGACCAATCAGTGGTCTGCTGGGTTGTAACTCCACCTTCTAGTGCCAGCTCTGCTACACTTGGAACATTGACCCAAAGACGTATCATAAAAAGTATCCTGTACCATCCACGTCTTTCGCTGGAATGGAAAACCACAAAAGACAGTATCATGCACTGGAAATGTGGCATTTGATAAAACGAGCAAGACCATCGATGCCCCTTTAACTTTGTCTGCCCCTCTTATAATCTCGCTACCGCTTTTCTAATGTATTCATCAAAACCGCCAGGTGTCCAAAGGGGATTCTACCCGCGAACAGCTATGGCTCACTTAACCATGAGATTGAGTGGAGCATGCATACACACAGAAGGTAGGTATTTTGATTACTTATTACTTAACCTGTAATGAATTCTGCCCCCTTTTGTCTGCCCCTGAATCCCCCCCCCCCCCCATTGCTCTCTTCCATCTCCCCCCTAAATAAATGGAAAAATATTCCCTGCCCTGGGCTACTGCTGAACTTCTCACTCTCTGCATCCAATTTGAAGCGGAGCTGCTGTGATGTCACTGGAGCGTCCAAACAGAGAGAAAGAGGAAAGGGGAGGATGCAGGGAGGGAGGGAACAAGAGAGGAGAGCTGGCAACCTTCAGACCTCCAAGGTCACACTTCTTAACCCCACTGCTAAAAATCCAATAACACTTTATGAATGTTTTAGTTAGAAGTCGTTAATGCAGCCGAGCATCTGTTTCAAAAAGAATACAAATGAGGTGCTGTCTTGCACTGCACTTTCCCAGCTTCCCTCACACACCCACACGCACACACACACACACACACACACACACACACACACACACACACACACACACATACACACACACACACACTAACACACACATATATATATATATATATATATATATATATATATATATATACATATGTATATATATATATATATATATATATATACATATGTATATATATATATATATATACATATGTATATATATATATATATATATATATATATATATATATATATATATATATATATATATATATATATATATATGCACACACACACACACACACACATACGCGCTGCGCCTCTGGGCACAACATCCTGATGTTCAGGGAGAAAGTGGCCCCTAGGACCTGGACTCCACAGTGCAAAGCCAGAACCATCTCTTTGGATTTGACTGGCCGCATATTTAAAATCACTAGTCAGGTTAAACATCTGGCCCTTCAAATTCAAAGTTATGCAGCAACTCTGTTACAAACCTACTTGCTGGCTCGCATTACCTCTAACTGAAGTTGCCGTTCAAGAACAAAAGGGGTCTGCTATGTATTGACTGTTTTAACAGCAAATGCAACCATTTTCCTCAAGTGTGAGCCAGGTAGCAGAGAGTGAACGAAACTTGGCCTCAATGTCAAGATCAGCTGAAATATTCTTCGGTGAAATCATCCCAGAGGTTTAGGTGGCACCGGTTTTCGTCAAAGGTCTGAGTGCTGCAGACCTCACAATGGATTAAGTGGTGGACCTATATTTCCAGATAGAACAGTCTTTCAAGCATGACTCGATTCCAAACACTCCCCGACACACTCTGCAAGCTACATGCTCAATCCAATTGGCAAAAATAAATTCAATGCAACACTATAAGAAAGGGAGTTGGTGTTTGTCCGTCTGTGTGTGTATTGTGCACATGAGTGTCTCTGCAGCACTGAAGTGAGCAAGAGAGCTCAGCAGTTTAAATAAGCCAACAGGGTTGTGCAGCCTCCTATTTACCTGCGTGGGAGCTTGCGGTCGCAGGAGAAAAGGCCATGGGGGAAGGAGGGGAATAGAGGTGTCGCAGTGGCCATTGATGATGATGGAGTGTCTACAAATATGACTCCAAACAGGGTCATTTTGATTTGGCGGCAATACGTAAAGGCTGGCCCGTTAACTCCTGACCTTTTGAGTGTGACCTGTGGGGGAGGGGTCTACCTGCCAAGAGAGGACAGAAAGAAAGGGAGAGAGAGAGAGAGAGAGAGAGAGAGAGAGAGAGAGAGAGAGAGAGAGAGAGAGAGAGAGAAGTGCAGGGGCAGTGTCAGGCCCATTTGACCCGCTAAAAACTCGGGCCGCTCTCCAGCGAGGAGCCATCCATCATTCGGCCTCTCTAATCAGCATGTTTGTCACTGTAACTAAACAGTGGGCTGAGCCACATCGCCACGCTATTGGCCCTGACAGGGAGAAATAAATCTGCCTGCCGGCCAATGGGCTGCAGGCAGCCGAGCGTGACAGGAAAGGTGACAGACTCCTGAGTTCTCAACTAGTGCGAGATTAAGGGGAACTAGCCCAGACTCTGGGGCGGAGGAAAACATTTGAACAGTTTTACTGGTCTTTAGGCAGCAGTCGTGGCCGGGCAGCGTTGGCGTGGGTGTTGAAAGTGAGAATGCCTTTGTCCCCCTCGCCGTAAGACAGGTCCATTTGTTCAGTTAGAAGGAACTCTGGTTCTCTTTGTAAAAGGTAACAGATAGGTGTGCTGTTCGCTTTCCCCGTGACATCTCAGGAGTGAAAATCTTTTCTTTGGGGGGTCACACAGGATTGATCCTGGCCACATTCTTCAGGGGAAAAAATGCTTCTCTGACAGCAAGGTTGATTACAGTACAGCGTACATGATAGTACCACAAATGTATGATCATCAAATCTTTACTTCCATAATATTTGAGACTATACATCTGTGGAAATAAATACAGACCATATATATTCTACAGATATTAGGTGTGTGGGGGGTAAACATCTTTCAGTTTAACATCTTTCTTGTTTAACTGAAACAAAGGGCCCTCTGGTAATATCCCTTTTGGAAATAAAATTGCCTTTACACGGCCTCAGCAAAGGCAATCCAGTCCGTTGAGCCTGCTTACTGTTGTGTTGTTTGGTTTTCTCCGGCCCCCTGCTTACATCTCAGCGGGCGGGCTGTACACAGAAGCTGAACAAGCTGCAGTTATTTGACCACTTGGAGCAGGGACCTGTTTTTTCCACTCACAACAGCATACAGCCCAAAAGAAGGGGAAAACAAAATTTCCCTGACGATGCAATGCAGTTTACCTCCAGGAGCTTGAAGAAAAAAAATCTGAGAAATCTCAGGAAATCACAACTGGCACTGTTATTTTGAAGGTTTGATGGCTTTCATCATAACATTGTACTCCTTGCCTTCTCCTCGGGACTTCAGCGAACTTGGCTGGTGGCTGTGCTGTACTGTACTGTACTCTTCGGGACCTGGAGTACTCCCAAACACATTTTACTTTCAGCTTTCTGCTTACAGGCTGAGAACACTAATGCACATCACTCCTTTCACAGTCTGTCACAGCCTTGTAGATTTAGCTTTTCTTGTGCAAAAATACTGCATGGAGAAGGCTAACCCTTTCTGAAGCTTGGCAATAAGGGACAGCACCGCTTATGTGCTGTGAATACATAGTAAATATGAATTTGAAAGGCTGGATTTAAATATAATAAAACTCGCAAGAATCTAGACCTGGCTCTAGGTCTTAATGACGTCAGACAAAAATAACTCTACATGAAGAGAACAGAACACAGACACCGTCTACTGTAAAAAAAAAAAACAGCATGATTTATGTGCGAAGATTCATGTTTCAAGGCGAAAAAAAGGACAAATGAGTCATTAACTAATCATATTCTCTTTGATATAATTTTTTGATTTATCACCATAGACCTAAATATTTAAACCTCAAATGACTTAAATTCTCTAAAAGTTCAGAACTGACAGCATTGGAGCGTGGAAGGAATGCCCTCAGAAAAGATTTTGGCCAATCTTGACGAATGTAGAAATTATTTTCCAGTATTGTTCAACCCTTGTGTGTTGTGCTAAGGTGTTTATGAACAGTAAAAAACTCAAGGGTAACATGCACCTTATTAGGATATTGTGACCAATTCTCAGAGCTAAAAAAACCTTCAAGCGCCAATCCATAATGTTCTATTGGTAGAAGATAATCATTTAATAAGAAGTGTGTTCTTTGTTAACAGCACTGGTCGTAGACCTGGATCATATTTCACACTGCGTGGGTTACTGTGGTGGCGGGTTGCAGAAAGGGGGGAGAACCCGCATATACTCATTTCTGCAAAGTAAAATGACACTATATCAAATCAAGCATTTCCATATGTGGACTGTTGCTGCTGTTGTGTGTCTGGCAGCGTAGGGGCAGGGCAACACACCAAAAGATGGGCTGTGCTCTTGTTTTACGTGAGCGGGACAGAAGCATTCTGTGATCTCTAGAGCCTCCTACTGAGAAAAAGCAGGTACTGCCTCCCACCACATACTGGGCTGTCCCTAAACTAATGCGTGTCAGATTTAAGGCAACAATCCATCTCAGGTCCTCTCGTCTACAGGCCGAAGACTTGAGGAATCTTGACACTGAAACACTCTTGGTGTATCATAAACCATCAGCGACAGAAGCATACAGTTATAAAATACCTTTTGGTCCACATCCCCTGCCCTGCAGAGCAGCTGTATAGCCATTGTTAATCAGGCAGTTAAACTAAGCGTGTGCAGACACAAAAGCAAAGGGGGACATGGGTGCATGGCGACGCGAGACAGGCTTACTTTGAAAAGTTAATAACTTCTACTTTATCATTAGATGTGGGAATTTGGGCGATAAATCTCAAGGGCACGCTAGACTTGTCTGGAGGCCAGCTAAGATAATTGGACAGTGTTCTGCAGAGTTGGCCTTTCTACTATCGGAGGATGTGTTTTACGTATTAGAGAGCAGCATGTTGTCAACCGTTGGAGATCCGAGGCAAAGGTCAGCATGACCCGCTTGACTTTCATCACTAGTTGTCTGCATGTGAAAAGGAAAAAAGAAAAAGAAAAGAAAAAACACACATCTAGGAGAACATCTGTGTAGCCCCAAATTTTCCAAGATGGCAAATTCTTTTTCTCTTCGTGGTAATAGAGACATTACCGCTTCCTCCTCCCATCTAAAATAAATTAAATTAGCCACTTTGCCGCAGTGTAGGTCAGTGGCTTAGGCAGTGGCCTTTTACTGGAAGCTCCCCTTTGCCAAGCTGGTCTTAACAGACATAAATTAGGCCAGGAGTACTTGGCTAAAACATGTCAGGGGCTAAACGAAGATTGAGTGATGAGGTCGAACAGGGGAGACTGAGGACCAGGAGGACTGGCGGAATGGAGAAACTCTTGTCCTTCACCCCTCCCTCACTGATCTCCCCCTCGCCCCCCAAAATAAAGGAGGTTGGGGGGACCTCCAGTTCCTCAGTACATGAGTTGGCACAAGTTAGAGCTCAGGAAGTCCAGGAGACGCCTCTGCCTGCCCTGAGAGTGAAACCTAAAACCAGTGACATAGCCAATGCATGTCATATTCTTTCAGTCAAGAATGGTTTATTTTTCAAGGAATTTCAACCTAAAACCTGTTCTTCATAATTATCCTGATTTGTTTGAAAAACCAAGGTGGATAGGTCTGGTTCAATTGCCAACAAGAGACCACTGTTATGTTTGGTTTCTAAAAAAAATATATGCTTTTCAACAAGACTATAGTTTTTCACATTTCCAAAATAATGACAGCATGTCTTGTTCTGCAGTGGAAGCAGTAAAATCTTCTCAGCAGTTGTCTTTCCTGAGTTAAGCAAATCTGTTAAAAAAGACAGCATATTGGGGAATCAACATGCATGTTGCAAAGGCAGCCAGAGTCACATACGTTCAGTCTGAGTGCCTTCGGGTGCTTGGAGCGACTCCAGGTGCTGTTCTCCATCTAAATAACCCAAGTCATTGAAAAAAAGCCAGGGAGAGTCCAACTGCTCCCTGCTTTTGGCGGAATCTGGCTGCAGGACTCAAGGAGACATTTTTATGTAAAGGAACAACAAGAATTACTGGATATTCTCCCAGAGCGGTGTTGAAACAGATTGTAGGAAACACATTTAAACTTGTGCAACTTAAGGGTTTAAATTGTCTATAAAATCAGATTCTTCTCGTTTACAATAACAAACACACCTAACTTCATCTGCCAACGAACTGCTGCTATTTCGTACCACAAATATTTACTTCCTATGGTTTAAATGGAATGTATGAGCACGGTAATGTCAAAATGCAATCCCTCTGACCAACTTGCCTCAAACATTATGGATGGACGTACAGCCATTATGGCTGAGAAATTCTCCACACTTTTTCCATTTCAAATGTTATCAGCAATACACTTACCACACATTGGCAGAGTGTAATTATACTGTTAAATAATTACAACGCACATGACAGCAAGACAGGAGATAATCGTATAGAATTCTGTACATTATGTTATTCGGTGTCTGGTCCAGGATCAGGAGCGCGTACAGTGTCGCTATCTTTTTTACCATTTCAACCCCCATAAGGGAAAGGAAACTTTAACGTGTCCACCAGGGCAAGTCAAGCCGGAGGGTCAGACAACGTCTCCAAATTTATCTTCATCCAAAAATACAACAAAGTATTTGGGAATGAATACCAAAGTATAATATAATTATATTACCAAAACTGTCTTTAGTGAACATCTATTAGTTGTTACTGAGCTGCTTTGTGCTTCTACCTTCTTCTTCTTTTTTATTTGAGAATAATGTAAATGATATCAACTGGATTAAACTAGAGATTGGTTCAGAATGTGCTGATGTAGACTACTTCTTCAATAAGGTGTGACTAGTAATGTGGACCCCACCCCTAAGGGGATGATTCATATGGTATCTTAAAACTTAAAGGGCCAATGTGTAGGATTTAGTGGCATCCAGCAGTGAGGTTGCAAATTGTAACCAAATGAAAAGCTCTCCGTTCAGTCCTCCCTTTCAAAGCGTGTTGGAGAACTTTCGGTGGGGTACCTAAAAAACACTAAAGGCCCTTTGAAGAAACATTTTGTTTGTTCGTTCTGGGCTATTGTAGAAACATGGGTCGCAAAATGGGGGACTCTGAGAAGAGGACCCACTCAGTCTAAGCTATAAGAAAACATAACGATTTTTAGTTTCAGTTGATTATACAATTGAAAACATAGTTATGAATATACTATGCCATTCATGTCATTAATTACCTCTAAATCCAATGCACTGGTTCTTAAAGAGATACTAAAAAAAATATAGATAATAGATACAAATTTGAAAATATAATTATTTAAATAAAATAATGATATTATATAAAACATGAACATTATGTAAAATATAATAACATGAAGAATACAAAAAGCTAAATAAAAAAAGCATTAAAATACCATTGTTTATAGTCAGTGAAAAAATGACATCTGTGCCTTTAAAAGTTCTCCTCCCATTATTAACACCAAGTTGGTGAGGCTTGGCGTAGAATGGGTGGGGGCTGTTTGGGCTCCTCTCCTCTGTTTAAAAACCCTGAGGTATTAGGGTGGACTAATCTTTAAAAGGTTAATTTATTCATAGAGATTTTGACAGAGATGTATGGCCGTACCAACATCTCAGGCACCTCTTCCCAGAGGGAGACGACTTGTGCAAAGAACAGAGAGGGAGAAAGGGAGAGGAGGGAGGAGGAGGTGGGGGAGTTAGTCAGAAAGATGGAGTGCAGAGGAGAGACAGAGTGGGAAGTCAACATGCTATAAACACAAACACATAATTACTTTATAGGGACTGACAATGACTCTGGCCTTTAACCCAGTACACTGAGAGCTGAGTTGGTCCTTTTAGCTCAGGAAGAGAAATGTAAACTCAGTGTAATCTATACTCAGCACATAATGTTTAAATAATAAAAACAGGCTACATGTTTGGAGGGTGTCAGAATTTGGTTCTTCGGAGATTGTTTTTTATTGTCTCTTGTGGCAGTTTAATACTGACAAAACAAGACAAAAGTATATCTGTACCGAACTCAGAATTTTATAATGATTATGTGACGATTCAAAAAAGACACTTTTAAACGGATAAAAGAAGACGTGCTGTTTCCTGAGATTGTTATACTGACCTTCCATTGACAGAAACCAAGGGATAAAGGCAGGGAAACCACAGGGAAATTCTCATTGACCAATCGATCCTGATATCAAAATTAGGTGGGTAAAAAAGGAGCCAGATACCCTGTCACAACAACACTGGACTCCTTAAAATGTCTACCAGAGATCAAGGGCCCCTTAATTTTCAAAGTCACATTTTTATTTATCTTAATAGAATAAAACTTTGTCTAGAAATAGTTGCATTTAAAAATGTGCCCCTCTCCGGACATCTTGCACCACTCTATTACACTCCAACACTTAGAAGCAATGTTGTTATCGTTAAAGGAAATTAAAATGAAAAAATAGCTACCGTCACATAATCAGAAGTAGCCCCAGTCATGCAACCGTGAACTTAAAAAGCCAAGGACTCTGGACAAAACAAGCGACCAGCTCCGGTTCTGAAAAGTGAAGCCAATGCAGAAGGGCCTTATTCTATTGCCATCAGCAGGAATTCCTCTGGTTGCAAAAATATGCTCAATGGTATAGAATTCTATGAGAAAATGACCCTAGTTTATGGTCTCAATCGTCTTCTTCAATACAGCATGACGTTCACTTTGTAAATGATGGTCCCAATTAGAGTTAAATAGACGATAAAGCAGGGTATGCTTTAGGGCGGAGCTATCTCGTTATTGACAGGTCACGATCTTCGTTTTCATCTTTAACCCTGTTTTCAGTGTGTTTTCAGTTCATATCAGTTATTTGTGATATTTTGGTCTCCGGAAAATTACCTTTTTCATCAATTGATCATCGCAACAAGTGCAGTGGAAATATGATTTAACTAGTGAAAAAGAATGAGCTTCTTGAAATTATTCAAACATACCTCAACATACACACAATCTCTCTCTCTCTCTCTCTCTCTCTCTCTCTCTCTCTCTCTCTCTCTCTCGTTTTAATCACCTTGTGGCTTAACTATTGATAAAATAACCTGCCATGGCTGTAAGTAAGTGTTGCATTTGTTGATGTGGCCATATTGCTTAATTGTTTGGCTATATTTAGTCATTTGATTTGATGTATTATGTAAAGGTATTGTGCCATTAGGTGCTGTCTACCCATGAGCACCATGGAAAGGGCCCACCAATACCTGGTTACTTAATAGATTATTTTCATTCTTGATTAGTGTTTAAGCCCGGCTGTATAATGAGTGATTAGCTTTAATACGTAACATGTTGAGGACTACTGTGTTTTGTATGTGAGGTAGAAGGTGGGGTGTGCGTTTTTTGAAAAGACCAGACAGACTTTAACGTGTATTGTTCTGTGAAAAATGATCCAGGGTATTTTAGAAATGAGTGACTTTGCTCAAACTTAAGCGGGCAGTCTTGGATTTAAGTTTCAGTCATCCAAGTATCCAAGAAAGAGCAAAACCACTCAGCTCTATTGAATACAAATGCAGCTGTCACCAACATCTTCTCGTGAGCAGTGACTATATTATTGGTGGTTAAATATCCAAGCCTCATATAGTAGCAACGCTTTGTCAGGGCTAGTGAGAGTTTATGGCCTTTGGAAAATGATATACAAATGCCCATAGGAGTCAGCTTTTTAAAGTAGACAGGAGCAGGCTGCAGGAGTGGAACTGCATGCATACCCTTCAGTTTAAGTTAAATGATGCTGAAAGCAAAACATAGAGATTTTGGACTGTCAGTCTTTTACGGTGAGGGGTTTTCTCTAAAACATTTAGGGACTGTGAAAATAAACAGCAAATTCTAAACAATCAGGGCTTCTGGATGGCTGCGCCAACTAAAACCTAAACACAGGAGAGCCTGATGTGGCATTTCATACAAAAGACCGGCACTCTGGATCACCAAGACGGGGAATGAAGTGATGCCTTGTAAGACTCCATGTACGTATGGGGGGGAGGGGGGGTCCAGACTCATCAGCTAAATTTAGAGTGCTCAATATGAGATTTCAAATGAATTTCTGCATATGGACATTGTTATAGTTGCAACAGTTAGCTATGTAATTGTATTTGCAAATTAAAATTTCAGTCGGGCGCACCCAGTTCAATAAAACCTAAGAAAATCAAAACCCAAAGCGATCACCCTCATTGGATAAAAACACCTGCAAGTCACTCACCATTCAACGGAACATCATTTATATTGTGAGAGCCATTTCCGCATCACAGCACGTGGTCACATTTTCAGCTTTCCATGTTCTCTACTTCAGCGGTCTCTAACCACCGGGGCGTGGCACAGCACCGGTCCGTGGGTCCCTTAGCACAGAAAGAACAAATGAAAAAAATGTTGATTGATTATCACGGTCGGAAAGATGTTTTATTTGGAATGACCGGATACATCCGTCTGACACATGTCAAGAGGTATTGTGATACATTACCCCAAAAATACATTTCAACTGTGCCAGTGTTCTGGATTAAAATCACGGCAGAATATCCTGAGATCGCCAAAAAAAATCTGAAAACCCTTCTTCCATTTCAACATCCTGCCTTTGTGAAACGGGTTTTCTGCAGTGACAGCGACCAAAACTAAGTTACGGAGTAGACTGAGCATGAAGAACACACGTCGGGTGTCGTTGTCTCCCAGATGGGACCAGCTCGTTGCAGGGAAACAAGCTCATGGCTCCCACTAATTCTGCGTAATAGTGAGTTTTATTTGTATGCACTTTATACTTGTTTTAATGCCGGTCGTATCATTTTATTACGTCATATTTATTACGTCTTATTTATTACGTCTTATTTATCACCCACACCGTGAAGGCCGGTCCGTGAAAAAATTGTCTTAAACAAAACCGGTCCGTGGTGCAAAAAAGGTTGAGGACCGCTGCTCTACTTTACTGATCTTGTGTTGTCAACCACCAAAACATTCCAACTGCCTTAAATATTTAACGTTTCAGACGGTTATCATGAATCATTTCTTTCACATTTTCCTGTATGACCTTTTTAATTTGACCTTCTCCGTTTGGTAGTACATTGTGAAACTAACTAAATACATAAAAGGGCCTGTGTTCTGTTTATAAAACAGTCAACAGGGGAACTGGGCCAACCACAGACAGACAAGTCATGTACTTTTGTACAGTTGACAACCCATCAATACTGATGTCTGACAGCTATGATGGTGAGAGGGCCAGCTCATGGTCATCATCAGACATATTATGGCTGCAAAGCACGCAGAGGTTAATCCCTCTTTGTGTGCAGTGGGTAGCAGGCCCAAGGGTTTGCACATACACAAGAGTCACGGCTCAGAAGTTCCAGTTCCCCGAGACGAGTTACATCTGGGCTGCCTTAGGTGTTCCCGCTGGAGGGGACGTGCTAAGACTGGCATTGAAAACCTGGTGCAGTGTAAATGTGGCATCTCTGATTGTGGCTGATGAGACACATACAAAGCACATTGAAAGCTGTTGTGATCTTGCGTGACAGTTCCTAATGTTAGAAGCTTTTTGCGTTGCTTGGCAAATTGGCATTGTAGTGCGCCTTGGATCAGGCCCTTCATCTGCTTCACCTTGATGAATCTGGTTAAAACAGAAATTAGAAATGAGGAAGCAGTGATGCTATCATTATTTGTTCACCCTTATGTCATGCAGACTACTGCGACACACAGACATGACAGGGACAGCCCAGACTTTGACACTGACATGCAGGAAGAGGAGGAGGAGGAGGAGGAGGAGGGAACGTGACCCTAACTTCTCTTTCACCTTTCCTCCCTCCTTCGAACAGACGTTTTTTTGGCCATGCTGGTCTCTCAGCCTCCCTGTCTCCCCAGTACCCTTGCTCTGGGCGCATCTAATTGAAAGCGATCTCTGGGCTGAGGGAGTTCCGTTTCTTCTCTAATCCCTCCACTGGGGGAGGCTCACATGGTCTCAATTACCCCCACCCCACCCCAGAACACTGGGTCCCCTCTCTCTGCTCTCTCTCTATCCGTCTCACCGGCCTGCTCCTCTGCCAATGCACCGGCCCAGGCCCTTTTTCAGCAGTTTATGTTATTAAGCACACACTGCAGAGTTCCTGTCCTTCACAGGGGCCCGGAGATGTTATCTCCCCTGCCGCTGTATATAGTTACCTCCAAAATATTCCATAAATTAGATTGGGATTGGCAATTCGGAATATAGAGGTGGAGGTTGAGATGGTCAGGGATTGGCTGGGTATGGGAGGGTATGGAAGGGTGTGGGAGCGGCGGCGGGGGTGAGGATCAGGGAAGTGCGGTGTAAGTAATAACATAGGAGGATCTCCGTGTGCTTATATTGGATGGAGAGCCAGTGGGAGGTATGTCACTGGCAAAGTGAAGGTGAACAGAGGAGAAGTGGAGGGTGCTTAAGGGCTTTGGGATAAGGAGGAGAAGAGACCCAAATCCAGTTCCTATTTGGATAAAGATTCTTTTGGAGGTGAGGCTGATGAACTTCGAGTCTGAATCGGGTTAGACTGGGCATTTATTGGGCTTGGAGGGGTTGTGGGCGGTGATACGCATGCATCCCCCTCCTGTAATTAAACAAGGCTGTATTTGGACAAGTGACTTTTCAGGCCATGAACAGCTCTTTCAGTCCCCAGAGCATGGAGACAGGTCCTGAGCCAGGACATCCATGGCCAATTAGATTAGGAGGAGCCTGTGAGGTCTCCAAACAATGGGCTCTCAGAGGATCTGCAATAACACAAACATGGCCCCTGACACACAGCTCCAGCACTTCAAAAGAAACCATTACCGGTCTTAGCTGAAGCAGTTAAAGACACAGATTAACAATCACAAATTCATTACACTGGCCCCATAACTGCAACAATTCAAGGTCGACTGAATTCATCATTATTGGCTGGTTAATAACCATTAAACTGCATACACAGTTGTGTAAGTAACATCTGTCTTTCAGTTACTATCCACCTCATTTTACACAAATGAGACACTGACACAGCAACCCGAACCAATAATATAAGAAAGAAAAAAAACTACAGAGAGAAACATGATGAAATAACTTGTTTTGATGGAGTTCGCTAATCTGAGTTGATAAGAAGTCTTGTAGGTTTGACCGATGGAGGAAAAACAAACAAGGGAGACAGAGCAACAAAATGAGCCATCGCTGGGTCCTTGTTCGGGTATAAGGGTGCAAGCATTCAGCTAAGCCAAGTAAAGAAGGTATGAGCAAGCATTGGGAGGAGGAGGGAAATGGGGGCACTGGGTCTGGGTCAAGGGTTCAGTCTTAACCTTGGGGGCTGACTGATCCAAATTCTGTTACCGGTTTGACTCCATGCATGGCTAATGTGGCACACTGTCCCTTTAATTAGGGCTGACCTCCTAGGGAGGCAGCAGTAGTTTAAAGCATTTCAAGATAGAGCACCTAATGATCTGAGAAGGGTGGGAAATCAATTAAAAATGAACTCCTACCAACTAGTTAATTACCACAGTGCACATTCGGTAGGAGCTCTGTTAGGGAATTGTAAAATATTGGACTGGGAGAAGAATGGAAACACAACAACAGGAGCGAATCTGCAGCCCAAGCCTGCACACATCAGTTTTATGAAGGAAAACACCAAAGCTGACAAGTTTTCCAATAATTTAAGCAGCCACCATTAAGCAAACCAGTAGCTCTGGTAGCAGTCATCCACTTAGGTTATTGAGAGAATACAATAAAACCCTAAAGGTGCAAAGAGGCTATGGGAAACATTTTGGATTTTTGTTTTGTTTTATTTAAATGTAAATTTAATCACTGTCAATGTACATATATATATGTACATTGACTTATAAGTACACACTGTATACACTGCCATATCCACCTACCTTATACGGCAACTCGTTACATTAATCATCCCATTTTTATTCCAGCACAGTTTGCACTCTACACCTTTGCCATATGTTTTACTAATTTTCTTGTGTTGTTAATCTTATTTTGGAAATATTATTATACACTGTATACATTCACATCTGTACATAGTAGTCAAATGTATATCTGTACCTTGTTCATATTTGTTGGCCTTTTTAGCTGTATGTCTATTCCTGCGTACATTAACCCTATTAACCCTTTCACCCCTTTAGGCCAGTAGAATCAGAATCAGCTCTTTTGGCTAGGTAGGTGTACACATACAATGAATATGACTCTTTTTTTGCTTTTATTCATGAAATATGTAATTCCCTTAAGGAGACTTGACATGGCAGGCTGTGAAGTTAAATATTTTTGCCCACAAACTGATCATTCCTTTGCTAATATTTTGTCTAGTGGCTGAATGATGGTGTAGATTGGCCGTTATGTTTGGCATGTTCTGTAAGTGTCCGTGAGCCTCGAGCTATTGGCAAGGAGACATATTTTAACATATATATGTGCAACTGTATACTGGTTGATAATAAGACATAATTTCTTCCAACATATAATGAAGAAATGTAATAATATAAAATAAAATCACCTGAAAAATACATGTAATGTAAATGAAAATGCTACAAACCAAACTAGTTCCTTTGTTCCCTCCTCTTAAACACCTATCTGCATCATCCAACAGAATCTTTGCTAGGGACAATCTGTTCTTGTTTTAGTTTCCTGTAACATATAAAATGCACAATGTTGAACGAGGGTGTTGCATTGGAGTCAAAAAGAAACCCCTCAGCCCCTGATGATAGGGCACCAACTCCTGATCTGGAGCTGCAGAGGCTGCCTGTGTTTGTCTGTCCTCCACTCGGGAACATGTGGTTTTACTTACAGAATGTTTTACTGCTCAACAATGTTTCTGCCTTGGAGCTCGGCACACTGCATAAAGACTACTTTGTCCCCTGATGCCCACACGGGAAGAGTCTGTCTCATTGTACACACACGCACACAGGGTGATGATGACATCAGCAAGGCCACTGAGCCCATGTCGATAAAGGTACTATTTTCCCTTTGGACGGCAACACTGTACTCTTGTTAAACAGCACAACTAAAAGTCAAAACTAATATTTTCAATACTGTCCGTTTCCACTGTGCCGATATTAAAGTTTGATTTTCTGCCTGCCTGTATGTCTGCAATCCACTGCGGCACCAGTGCCTACTACAATAGTACATGGCACGGCCAAATCCAAGGCCTATGACCGACGGATCTTTGAATAAAAGCAAAAACAGACGTGCAGCCGAGCCATGTGTGCAGCGCTGAAACTAATAAAGATCAGGCACACTGAGCAGTGCATTTAATAACAATAACAATGAAACAAGAACTCCATTACACATGGGCACATGAAAGCAAATCAAACTTCAATATTAAACAGTAAATTATTGAATTGTAACAACGGGATCTCATCAGCCAATAATCCTGTTTGGAAAAGTCGAGGAGGTGACAAGTGAATACATTTAATGTCACTAACACAGCATCACACCTGCAGCTCTTTTCATTCACAGTGGTCTTTTACAACAAGTAAATGTGACTGTGATCTCATGTCCCTACTTGAAGGTGATTAGCAGACCCAGGAGTGCAAAGTGAAAGGCTATGGGCGAGTTGGAGGATGTCTGGCATGAAGTCACTGCGGTTGTCACTTGGCACACTTAAAGTCATGTTCTTCAGAACCAAACTGGTGCTAAACCGGTCGCATGCATTGACAGAGCTGCTGCAGCGGGGACATTTAACAGCTTCTGCCCTGTGCTATATTTAAACTCCACTTCCCAGCAGCAAACCCACCCTGGCCAATAAGATGACTAACACCGGGTTGAGAAGCACTTAATACACAAGACTGTATTTATTTTGTCTTCTTTTTTTATATTGCTGAACTTAATAGTCACCTGTCACTTTATTAATAAACGGTTATTAGACCAGGAACTGATCATTTAAAATATACAATACCTTTTTTTTTAAACTGCAGTTGTAAAAGGTGCAGCCTGTGCAAGATAAATCAGATATATTGAATATGCAGTTTGTTCAACTGTGCTTGAACTTGAGAGGTCCACACATAGGCCAAATGTTTACCCTCAATGCTCATCACAGCATCCACCTCAAACCCAAAACAGTTTGCCCACACCCCGAGGCCAACAACATGTGGAGCATTTGGTAGCCTTCTAACCCTGGACATGGTAACAGATGGGCGAGGGTCAGAGCAGAGTCAGAGAGAGACATCCAGGAATTTTACAGAGTGCCAAAAACATCTCATCGCAGCACATGAGAGGCTGAAAGGTTACATTTGTTCAACGTTACTGCTTTTGGGTTCAGTGCATGGGCTGGAAACCTCACACCTGCTGGTGTCCGAGGCTCAGGCCGACACGAGCCGTTTCATGTCGGAGTAAATCCTTTCAACAATGGAGACTTTGTGTTTCTGTCAAATAAGGCTATTTACTATTTATTCACATGGACCCTAACAGCATCATAGTCTCACACACACACACTACCTCTGATTGGGGTAAATCATAAATGGATATCATGAAAAAGGAGTTGTGTAGCTGTGACCCTACAATAATATGAGTATACCACAGTGACAGCAAAGAACTGTGGGAAATGTTACAGCGTGTCACCTGTACAACCAGTGACATGGACTAATTCCAGTGGTTTCCTATTTTGTATCTATTCCTTGTTAACAAATTTTAAAACAAATATACCAATCAGGGGCATTTTATATAATACAAATAATAATATATAATACTGCCCAAAATTATTCCACATCATAAGAGAGACAATTTGGTTATAGAATAAATATCCTCCACCATCCACCTGCTATTTAGCTTTAGACCTACGGTAAGATGCAATGTGTGTGGTTTAATGTGTGTGCTTTAGTTTTATAGTTGTCATAGTCAATCCTTCAGTGGTCCTTACAAACCAGACAGTATTTTTCTTCATCAATTATATGACTATTATATTCTAATTATATTATTTTCCTTGATTAATATATTGCATTTAAAAATGTATTATTTAAACGGCACTCTGTTAAGTCTAATACAAATGTATGAAGTACCTCCTATTAGGACAATACAATGGTGAAGTAACCTTTTCACTGCATGAAATGTCTCCTAAACAGTAATCTGTCGCCATCCTGTGGCAAAATAAAACATTTTAGACACACTGCTCGACTTACCATTGAACTCCTGCCATTTTTCAGTAAAAGGATTCATTTCAGGTGTCATTATTGATTTTCGTCATCTTAAGGAACGAGACATGCAAATATTTACTAAGTATTAGCCAATATAGAATACATTATATACAACTTATCCTCTGTAAAATGTTGACCGGTCTTGCAAAACTCCACTGGCATCTGCCCAGCAGAGAGAAGTGCTCCTTCATAAAAATTCCACTCAGTTTAACCTGGAAACACATACAACCAACTGCTGACCTTTATTCTGAAGCTCATATCTAATATCGAAAATAAATAATGTACTTTCTTTGATGGCATTCCCTGAAAGTGAAAAAGCATCTGACTGTGCAACTGTACAATATGTCCTTCATCAATCTACCCAAAGCTTAATACACTGCATATAACTAATATGACCTGTGTTTCTGGCAGAGTTTATACAGAAACTGCAAATAATTCATTAATAATTATATTATTTCAGAGTTTTTTGCATGATGCATTTACACCATTTTGTCTAAGCCTCTATACAATCACTTGTCTTAACAGAAGTTCAGGTGGCAAATGGATTGATAAGTAACCAACATATTTCATCAACCATTGATCTTACCCGAAAGCATGATGTCACTTGAAAAATACAAATGTATTTTCTATTAAAATAGAGGCTGTGATTGATATTTGTTAACAACCAAAGTGAAATCTTGTGATTTCAAGTAAAACTACGAAGGAAGTCATCTGAAAATATCAGAGGAGAAATTGAAGATGAGGTTTATTATTTAACTGCCAGGACTTGTTTTCCCTTGCTGCTAATGATAATTAACATGCAAATGAGCCCTGTGAGCTAAATAGAGGCACCACGGTTCTCTGTTAATAATTACTGTGGAGCATCATGGTTATAAATGAGATCTGACCGGGTAGAAGACAGGACACTAATTGTTGTTGTGATGAAAAAAATTGTATTGGAAAATGGGTAATAATGGTTCTCTTTTGTTTTGGTGCGCCAGTTCCCAGTGGACAGTGGTCCATAGTCAACCATGTCTCCTAAAAAGTACGTTCCCCCAGAACTAAAATGTATTCTCAATTACGTTTGACCAGAAACCTCCCTGATTATGTTTGTGTTTGACGTATTACAAATACGTTGATTCACGTATATGTTGATTATACACGTATTTTTGTTTTATTGTTTTTATGTTTGACGTATTACAAATATGTTTAGAATCGTGTTTGTGTTATTGTTTTCTTGCTTTCCCGCTGAATTTAAGCCTATTTTAATTTCTAAACTCTAGGGGGAAAATAAAAAGGATTCCCTCAATAGCGGCAAGCGAAGAGGGGCAGGATGAGGCCGGTAACGGGGCCGGTCTGAAGACCGCTTGCCCGCCGTTGTGAGGCCGGGTATATGGTAGATGGTAGATGGTAGATGGCCCTACCAAAAACAATTGCCACCAGCTGCCACTGAGCTCGACAATCATTTGACTCATTTACATCGACACATCTTTTAAAAGGCTGTGCCGACTACTTCTGTGTTATTTAGCCGTTTGATAGTCAAGAGTAACGGCTGGTATTTACTAAATTATTAATTTATATAAATGAGAATCAAATACGCTGAATAATCTTTCTCAAAATCTTGAATTGAGGCTAAATTAATGAAGCTATATTTCTGAATTTCTAGAATTATACAAGTCATCATCGCAAAATAACACTGTAACGATCCCCGTTATCCCTGTGAGTCTCGGGCCGGCACAAAGAGGGCAACACGCTCAACTTGGTTCTCAGTGCTCTTTATTTATGCAGTATGGTGTGCGCTAGGCCCGTCTCTAAACCCTCTGGGGAGTTATCTTCTTTTAGCAGCATGCTAGTGAGTTGAAACCATATAATCCTTAAAGAGTCTCCTCTGGTGTCCACCATAAGCCAGTGTTGTGACAAGTCATTTAAACTTGTTTGTATTGCACCCAGCAATAACCCACTTGAGTCCAGGAATTAATCTAAAGTCACCTTTTCAAAAAGCCATGTTCCCTTGTTCCTATGTTCCCTAATCTGAAGACTGACATTTTGGTACAGTTGTATGGACCGGTCATGTAGGCCAATAGTCTTAACCTTTTTGGCAGGAACTGTCCCGAGTGGCAGCGGGTCACTTGGGACAGTATGCTGCCCTCTGGAATAGGACAGTGAGGGACAATGATATGTGATATGTGATATGCTGTTGATATTAACAATTTGAGATCTTGGAAATACAAAATACATGTAGGAGTTTTACCTGAACTGAAACATTTCTGCATTTCACAACCATGTTTGTATATCATGCACATTTTCAGGCAACTCTCCTCAAGTCTCATCTACTGCGACACAAATACCAGACGAGAGTTTCTAATGACTCAAAATAAACCCTTTTGAACAGAACTGTAAAAGCTGTCAGTGTGTAGCTGGTAAAAAAAATCATTAAAAAAGATGACATCCTTAAGGATTACATTCAAAATACAAAACAATGTAATATACAACTGTTTCAAATAATGTACAATGCAAAAACAACAGTAAGCACAACATCTGTAAACCTGACTGTTGACAGTTTGGTTTGGTGGATGTACAGAACACAGTAGTTTGCCCATTGAAGCACATGCATAACCACAGTAATACACCTCCATGCCCGTCGTTAAAGGTTTCTATTGGAAAAGAGTGAAAACACTATACAGTACTGTAATTCACAGGAAGGGTATAGCAGAAAGAGGCAAAGAGGAGAAAGTGTTGTTGGAGCCACTGATCCACCAGACCACATCCATTGAGTTTTCTACAGGCTGTCACTATCATATTTAGGTTTATGTTACATAACGCTCATGGCTTGTTTTCTCTTTGAGATGGAGCAGATGAATGGGACCTGGAGCAACGAAAAACATATGGATGGGCTCTCCCTGCAATACAACCAGCTATTGAATAAGTGAGTGGATACCTGTGTTGTCGTCGATACTAGAGTCCTTTTATGATCCGGCCAAGCAGGGAAACGGCAAGAGAGAGCCGCAAACCTGATAGCACGAGCTGAAACCTGTCACCTCTCAAATATCTAAACATTATTAAGTATCTAATAATAACGCCTTCGTTTCAGACAGGTAATGAGTCTTTTCAAGATAGCTTGAACACGGCAATGTGGTTCTTGCTGACAGGAGGTTTCTTGTGAGGGAAGAAGTGTCAATTGTTGGAGCTACATTCAAAATTCCTCGCTTGAGGAAGAAATGCCACTTGCCCAGTCAAAACCAGTTGTCATTGATATTATAAAAAGTGTTTATTACTGATGAAGTGTGATTGGTGGTCATCACAGTTGTTGAACAAACACTTCAATACCATTTTGATGACAGATTAAGAATACACAGAAGACACTGCGTTCTTCATTTAATGACGTGCAACAACCAACAATTACACGAAACATCAACGTCTTAGTTTGTGGTCATCACCTGGAAAAAAAAGAAAGCATAAAGAGAATATTAAAATATGTTCCACTAGATGGCAGTAGAGCACCTGTGCTTCTTAATCTCTAACTTCCACTCAACTTTCCTGACCTACTGAGTAACTCAAGTTCAATTTGAGATAATTTCTGTCTATCATAATGTGTATATTTTCTGTAAAATAGTTAAACTATGCAGAAATTAGAAATTCTAATTAGAAAAGTTTTTTCTCCTTATGAATAAAACAATAAATAAACACTAATGTATCTTGTGTATCATGAGGTGTTTTGGACACATATTCCACTATCCAATGCTTTTTCACTCACGCTGTTGATCCAGGGGATGTAGGCGCTGACCCGAGTGAAGACAGAGGGTTTCTTGGGGTAGTTGCAGCCCATACTGGAGCCGAAGCTCACCACTCCGTGGACGTCCCAGGAGCCATCAGGGTTCTGACAGTTCAGGGGACCACCGGAGTCTCCCTGCAGGGGATCAGAGACGAAAATCAAGATGGAAAATGCTTTTGAGAATTAAATGTAGAGATATGTTTGAGTGTAAAGTTGAGATTTGAGTGACTGTTATTAAACATGTAAAATAAATAAATGGAATTGGACTCACGTTGCAGCTGGCCAGCTGTCCGTCTCCTCCAGCACAGACCATGTTGTTGGTGACCAGGCTGCCCCACCAGTCATACCTGGTGCAGGTGGAGCGGTCGACCACAGGGAGGAGGGCCTGCTGCAGGATGTCGGCAATAGGACCTCCAGCTTTGGGGGAGAACAAGAACAGATTCAGGCGCTGCAGTCAAGACCGTCTATTCTAAAACTAGGTTCACATGGTCCAGTTTCCACAAAAAAATGGGTGGAAACCAAGTATCTTAAAGATCCGGAGATTTTTTTATATCATTTTGTATACAATTTCACAAATGATTTCTTCAATGGTGAAATTGTAAGAATGAACTGTACTTCCCCAAAACATCTGTGATACCAGATGTAATTAGTGGGATAAAAAACAGGATTCAGCGCGTTAACATTTCCATGCCCAGTATTACTCAAATGTATCTTAAAACTGAGAGGAAAAGGTGGAATAAGTCGCCGCGCTCACACAACTTTGACATAGAGGTTGATATTACATGACAGATATGAGAGGACATTATTGTTGCCTGCCTTGGGTGACAGTTTATTTTTCTTCCGTTTTTTTTTTTATTGATAGGACTTACTCCAGAGACGACCCCAGCCAGTGACGTAGCAGGGAGCATTGTGGTCCAGGATGTCACCAGAGTTGGGAAGACAGGCAGCCATGACGGAGTTAGAGAAAGTGACAGGCGTTGACAGCTTGATGAGGGCGATGTCGTTACTAAGGCATGCAGGCAAACACACCGCATTTAAAAGAAACAGTACGAGCATTAATAGCAGAGCACAGAATAGTCACGGCAGCATAATATACAGAATGACGGAGCCTACCGGATCCTGTAGGAGTCCCAGTTCTCGTGGACGACGATCTTGGACGGGCTGATGGCGATGGAACCAGCCTCATTGATGGTGGCCAGACTGTGTTTTCCCAGGTAGACTCTATAGGTGCGACTGCTGCTTGGTCAGAAAAAACACACACACAGAAACAAGGGTCAGAGTTGCTTCGATCTGGGATCTATTTAAAAACTATTTGTTTGAACGCCAAACTACAAGTACCAATACAATTACCTCTACTCTATGCCATTATATTATCATGTTCATTTAACTGTGAAAACTTTTGTTACCAATTTATTTATTCTATTCTTTAATTATTTCATGTACATAAAAGAAAACTAACAATCAATGTCCTTAGCTCATCAAGGCCTTCTTCTGCTTTACTGTGTATCTTACATATCAGACTGCCTGAGTAAAGTTTACGAACGTATTTTCCCTTGCCTTCTTCCTCTATCGCCCTGTCTACCATGGGCCCTGTCCTCTGGGCCTCGCATACATTTTCTAAACACACCTGATGCAGTGAGCGGCAGTGAGGACCCACTGGTTGGAGATCAGGGTTCCACCGCAAGTGTGGTAGAAGTTGCTTCCACTCTTGTACTGCAGAGACACCTGAAGAGAACAAACAGTGGCGTGTCTTATGTCTTTAGAAAATGGACGGAAGACACAGAATTTGGAGAAGTCTTAAAGGGGCAAACCTGCCAGGGCCAGCTGTTCTCACGGACATCCTCTCCTCCAACCACCCTGGTGACAATGGGCTGGTAGGTGGGCAGGCCACACCCGTAGGCTAAGAAACAATACAGGATATGGGCATTTATGACGGTGTCTTAACATCAGCAGCAACATGAAATGTTATTCTTTAACTGTCAAAAAGGTTTAAATCAGATTTTTAGCGCAAGGATAAAATGTGGACACATTGCTCCTCGTCAAACGTATCGACCACTTCCTGTTAAAGAAAGTGGACAGTTGTATGAAGCGACACATTTAATTGTCCGGTCAGAATAGTATCAGAGCTTACCACCAGCAACAAACAAAGCCAAGATCACGAACTTCATTGTGACTTCAGTAGAAGTTCAGGGCGACATGCTCCTTCTTATATACAGTGTGTGAACAGACCTGTTGCTCAACATTTATTTCCCTCAGAGCAGCCAGGAAAAGTTGGTGGGGAAAATAAATTAACCTTGGAGATAAGTAACCACAGATATCCCCAAATACACCTTATCTCCTCAACTCAACCTCTGTGAACCTCACAGGTGTCTCACTGGGATCTGAGCTGTCCGGTCTTTTAACTTTGAATAACAGATGATGTTCATGCTCTGTGGCTATACGCTCGTTTGAAAATGGTAAGTCCGACTGTATTGTTTCATAAAAGACATTACAAGTGCTGCCCTATTTTTAATCATGAATGTACAGAATGTATGAAATTGAAATGGAAGTTTATGGTTTATATAATAATATTAACAATCTCAAAGAACTGCAAATAAACGGGCACATCAGTGTTTCTATTAAAGGTTAAGACACATAAAGCATAAGTTGCAAATAATAAAAGATAATTGTTTTGTCGAGGGTATTACTAGAATAAGTATAATTCGATTGTCATAACATGTACAATCATATTTTGTGTGATAAAGTTGCATTTTACCGTAATATGTTATACACATTACAAAGAGCAGATATTGCAATCAATCCTAATGCACAGCCTTTTTTTTTATAGATGTATGCAAGTTTTACACATTAATAAATAAATAAATACTACAGTGTGGCCACAGTAAACATTCAGTCCTTTAATGAGCAAGAGAAACTTCAGCTTCGAGAGGAAAGCAGAGGGAGGGCTACATTTGTGGTGGAGTCTTTGCATCAACTGCAGCTCTGAGATGATAAAAGCTAAAAGAAAAAAACATTCATGCCACTGACTTGTTTACTAACCAAGTTAAAAATTATATAAAACTCCAGGACATGTTGATTTAGTAATCCAGGTCATTTCAGGCTGTTTTGATGTCCTCTTAGCTCCACCCCAGTATTAAGATTGATCAAAGGAACATTTCCCGGAATTTGATCCAGTTTCACAGGTTGTATAACATCATGACAGGTATAAATATGTCAGATGTTTCCCTGCAAACATTGGAGAGACACGATGAAGTTTGTTGTTTTTGCTCTCTTTGTTGTTGGTGGTAAGGACCTTTCTCACACACACACTACTGTTACAGCCATCTGTCTTGAGCCATTTTCTCATGCAGCTTTCTTTACAACCTGAATGCAGCCTAACAGTTGTGTTTCACAAGTATCTGTTTCTGTTTGCCGTTTCAGCCTACGGGTGCGGCCTGCCCAGCTTCCCCCCTGTGGTGAGCAGGGTGGTTGGAGGAGAGGATGTCAGGCCTCACAGCTGGCCCTGGCAGGTACAACATGCACAGCAACGGTCTGAAGAACTTATTCTAGGCTGCAGACAGCATGAAGGTTAAGTAAAGTTTAGGCTGATTGTGAAGATATACAGTACAGTAAGTGACAACACTATTTTAATATCAAGCAATGTTGAATTTTGCCATTTCAAATTGCTTTACACAGGGCCAAGAATAAAAGGAATGTAATTACATTAATATTTAATTATTTAAAGGAAAAGAAAATATAATTAGACAAATGGAAATAAAATAAAAAGCCAAATTCAATATTGGAAAAATAAACAGCTGCACGTGTGCCTGTCAACAGTAAGTCTTTAAAAGGGGATTGTGTTCATATGTATGTTTTAGATTTCCCTGCAGTACAACAGACAGGGCGAATGGAGACACACCTGTGGAGGAACTCTGATCTCTAACCAGTGGGTCCTAACTGCTGCTCACTGTATCAGGTATGAAACAGTGGAGCCCAAAACAATTGATGATGACTATATGCAGCACTGATATCTATATTAGCAATCAGGGACATCGGTCATGCTGTATGAAATTATAAAATATGTCAACTGTGAGGCGATTTAATCTGTTTTCAATACATTTTTAATTAAAATCAACAAATTCCGATATTCAAGTGACAAAAGGTAGAACCGCAGGACACTTATCCAGCAGATTGTGAGCTGATGGTGAATTATCTCAACCCACTTCCACATGTCTAGAGAACCATATTTCCATATATTATTCCAAAAACCTGGCTGGTAAATTAGCTTTTTCCGTTTTTTTAAGTTTGCTGCAAAAAAGCATGTGGAAATCTCTGAGCTAACACATCACCACTTCCTATTCCTCTCTCTGTCAACGTGCAGCAAAAGCAAGGAGTACAGAGTGGCCATGGGAAAGCACAACCTGATACAGACAGAGGAAGGTGTTGTGTTCATGGGCACCGCCAACATTGTCGTGCACGAGAAGTGGAACCCCTTGTTCATCCGGTAAAAAGTTGTCTTCTCAGTAAGGCTATGAATTGCGAGATTATTCCAGCGAACGTTTGCAGGTCTTGGATGAATCTAAACGTGTGTTTCCTCTCCAGTAATGACATCGCCCTGATCAAGCTGGAGTCCCCCGTCACCTTCTCCGACAGCATCATGGCTGCTTGTCTCCCTTCTGCTGGCTTCCTCCTCCCCAACAACGATCCCTGCTACGTCACTGGATGGGGCCGCGTCTACAGTGAGCGTCCCATCTCCTGCCTCAGCTCCCCTAATATGCATCATATCTGGAATGTCAAACTAGCTGAGAAAACATTACTTAAGAGTTTTAACAAAATAGTATACTAACAGTTTATCTAATTAATTAAAACTACTAGGATAATAATGTATACTAATCTCAATAACCGCAATACAAACAGTGACTTCATTTTTTCCTTCATTATTTGTTTTGTTTCTTCGACGCTGCTGAAACATCTGTCTTGTTGAGGTTGTGTTGCTCATCAGTAGTCTTTTACCTGAGCTGAAGTTGAGCCAGTACGCATCTCTCCTCCCCACAGCCGGAGGCCCCATTGCTGACATCCTGCAGCAGGCCCTCCTGCCCGTGGTGGACCACGCCACCTGCACCAAGCCTGACTGGTGGGGTGCTCAGGTGAAGGACACCATGGTGTGTGCCGGTGGAGATGGAGTTGTGTCTGGCTGCAACGTGAGTCTAAAATGACAGAGAATAACACATTGCACTGTCGCACCAATGCTTTCTGAGTTTCCTCAACCTGTTTGTCTGTCATGCTGTGTACAGATGACCACTATTTAAGTTTTATTATAAGTTTTGATCTCTTTTGTATATTCTCAAATATTTACTGATTAAATGTGATTTTTTTTTTTTGTCTATGATATTAAACTAAATATCTCCTGGTTTTGAACAAAAAAGGCATTTGAAAATGTCGTCTTTCTGACAAATTTTGGTCCAAACAAATAATTGCTTCACAGAGGAAATCTATAGACTGATCAATAATGACAATTCTGTCCCTTTACGTTTTAGTCTTGTGATTCTTATGCTATTAAAAACAATCTGAAAACTACCTTTCCTAAAAGGCCTTTTTTTGTGAATAACATTCCATATTTCAGGGGGAGAGTGCAGTTCAAAGGTCCACAAAATATAACGGTATGCTATTCTCACATGATTCAGGGTGACTCTGGCGGCCCTCTGAACTGCCAGGCGACTGATGGTGTCTGGCAGGTGCACGGCATCGTCAGCTTTGGCTCCGGGCTCAGCTGCAACTTCCCCAAGAAGCCCACCGTCTTCACCCAAGTCAGCTCCTACATCGACTGGATCAGCTCCGTAAGCTCCTAAACCTCTCACTACATCACTGCTGATTTATTTGGACTATTTCGTTCAGATTAAATAGTCAAGAATATGGGACAATTAGAGTAAATATCCTGTGTGTTTTTGCTGAAAACATGATGCTGCAACAAATATAACATTTCTCTATTATCTCTTCCACAGAAAATGGTGGCCTATTGAGTGGACAGGCTCCTGGGATCAATGCACATATCAAATACATAAAATGTGGAACTTCAAATAAAAAACAATGTCAAGATTTTGTGTTTTATTTTGATAAATACATAATGTATTCAGTTTGTTTCATGATAATTAGCTAGCAGAAAAGGATAGAGAAGTATTGATGGGAAAATCCGGTCCCCAACCACATGCTGTGTTCTCAGTCCCTCAGTCTGACTTTTTGCACGTGTCAGCCAGCTTTCCAGGACAGTCTATACACCGGTAAACAGTAGCAGTATAAATACGAGCCGGTTGTTAATACAATATTTTGGCTCACACGACATACTCTACAGTCATGAGGAGGCTAGTGGTTCTCGCTTTCCTGGTAGCATGCGGTAAGACGGTTTAAATCTTCTCACATATGTTACTTAATGCTTATTTGCTGCAGTGTAGTCCAGGTAAATAGTCAATTATTTTGTCTTACAAAGGAGAATTAATTATCACATTATATTTGAAAAATGATTGAATTATTCAAGGGTCACTGAACTTCTGAAATCACCTACTTTTTTCATGATTAGTCTGATGCAAAAATCCCATATACATTACAAACCTTGTCCCAGCCTATGGATGCGGCCTTCCCAGATTCCCTCCTGTGCTTAGCAGGGTGGTGGCAGGAGAGGACGCCCAGCCTCACAGCTGGCCCTGGCAGGTGAGGTCTGGTCTAAATGTGTAAAAACAGGTTAACTCTGACAACCACAGGTCGGTTTGAACCCTACATTTTAATTTTGCCACGACAGACAGAAAGGATGACACCTACTGTAACACATTTACTCTTTGAATCTTCTATATTTTAGTGATGATGAATTCCCACCACAGAGGGATGAAAGTTGAAATTGATCAGAGAGAAATTGTAAGGTGTAGTAGTTCACTCTGTCCTCTCTCGGCTCTGCTCAGATCTCGCTCCAGTCGGACAGCAGTGGGCGCTGGAGTCACGTCTGTGGAGGCAGCCTCATCTCTTCTGACTGGGTCCTCACTGCTGCACACTGCATCAAGTATGTTAAAGTCATTATCATCACCATTACAATACAGCATATTCTTTTTGTAAAGGCTCAACAATCTGTGTGTGTATTATGTAGGGATACGTTGATCCATGACAGAGGTATGTAACTATTAATTTTTGCGACTCTTATCAACTCATACTCAGTCAGTGGTGATTCAATATGCCCAGCTCATGAAAGTATATGTATTTACTATCCCGAACAAAAGGGCTTTGCCAGGAAATACCTCTCAACCCAACAGGAAAGACCCAATTCTAACCCGGCCCCTACACTCACTCTCTTCCCACTCTGACTGTGTGTGCGCGTTCTCGTTGAGGGATATTTAGGCCCGATCCCAATCTCCACCCTTATGGACTCACAGACTTTGAGGCGCGCTCCCACTAACTCTGTGAGGGTTTATGGCTGTCCTACTGTCACATCGTAGAGTGCTTGAGGGTTCTCTGGCAGACATTTTGATCCCTTTATGAACCTTTTCCGTAAGTCTGCCTTAGATGCTAACTTTGCCTAAGGGAATTACCCACAGTTCATAGCAATGTGACGTTAAACACGCAGTTACCAATGGAAGCATAAAGACAAAAAAAGAAAAAAAAAAAAAAAAAAGGTAAACAAAGAGGCACGTGGGCCGATAAAATACCTTTACACTACAACATTACGGATTAAAGATGGAACATAAAAACACATGAAATCAGAGGAATGCAAGCAGAAATTATATATATATATATATATATATATATATATATATATATATATATATATATATATAATATATATTTTTTACATTCATCAAACATTTCGTTTTGACAAGTGAATAGATTATTTTAAATGACTTATCTCGTGAGGAAAAGGTCCTGGAAGACGTTGAAATCAGTGAATAAAAAGTCGAAAATAAATACACAATTGTACACAATATGTTTTTATGTAGTCACATGATATGTTGCAACAAAGTGCTGTCCCATTCATATTTACACCAGTTCAAGACCTTACAGCCTCTCACACTCAACCACTTTCCAGGTGACGTCAGTAAATCCCTGAGGGTTTTAGGGTTTAGGGGGGAAATTGGGATTAGGCCTTAGTGTCATCACAAACCAATTAGTGAGAGGGTGGAACAACAAGTCTACATCAACGCTGACTTAACCAGCTGCCCTTAGTGACCACGTGCAATTTTGTCTTCGTCATGGAAGGAGTTCTTCCCAAAGCTTGCTGCTGTATTCTCACCCTACACCTCAGACACGCCTACACACCTCAACACGTCGTCATTAATTCCCTTCTGTGGCTAAGTCACTTTATGTGTTGTGTTTAGTCATGCAAAAATCCAACTCTAGGTGGGCGGAAAAGCAAGGCTAAAGTCGTGTTGTGTGATCTACACTCAGTCATGGAGTAGGAAGGTGTAAGGGCCTGGACTGGAATTGGGCCTAAGAGTTGTTGCTTTTGGAAATGAACAGGGTAGTTCTTCAAGAATTCGTAGCAATGGCCGCCATGCCTGAACAGAGAAAGGAAAGTTCTGACATGTAGAGACGTTCTTCCCAGTAAATACATTTTGTAATCAGAAAAAAAAGTTAACTGTTAATGTTAACGCTTTAACCAGGTAAAAGCAGCTTGGTGTCCTCAGAAAACATGCATTACCTCAACAGGACGACTAAGCATCTGCAATATTCTCCACCAGCTTAATCACAGTTTTCTACACACAGGGTGAAAAGTCAATACTGCTGTCTAAACCCCGGGTCATCTGACATCCCACAGTGAGCGCTACAACTACAGAGTGGAGCTGGGTAAACACAGCCTGAAGACGAGCGAGCAGGGCTCACTAGCCCGCAGAGCAGCCACAATCATCACTCATGAAGACTACAACAGCATGCTCAGCCGGTAACAGACGCCATCACCTCACACATCCAAGTGAAGATCATCATCAGCATAAGCAGTCACTGATCAGTTAACTGTTTCTTCTGTTTTTTTTAAATGAGGATGTTGATGCAGCAAAACATTAATATAGCATAAACAATACTTTTGTTTTCGTCAACCCTTTTTTAAATGTGGGTGCATTGTTTCGTCTTTTGCAGTAACGACATCGCCCTGATCAAGCTGTCCTCCCCTGTCACCTTCTCCGATGCAATCATGCCCGCCTGCGTGCCAGACCGGGGCCTCGTCCTGCCCCACGGGGCCCCCTGCTACGTCACCGGCTGGGGTCGACTCTCCAGTGAGTGACTCCATCTACATCTCACAATGCATCCCTGTGGACGTCTGCTTAGCGGTGTCTAGTCAGTGTCTGTGCACCTGTCACTCAAGCTAGGTCAAATATTGATGTCCGAGCCAAGAATATTTCACAACCATGAATTGGTCATTTGCCATATATCCATCAGCCTGCTAAATAAGATGAGACCTAACTAAACCTGAGGTAGAGGGTCATTTCATATTGAAGCTACCAATTCAAAATATGTTCATCTTTTGACATAAATGGTTATGGTATGAAAAAACTGCTGGAGGTATACGTTTCATCCTGTTGAAACAGCAGCTTTGGTTTGAAGAACATGCTCCTCACTTGACTGAGGTGTTTTGACCTTCACAACCAGGATACATCCCGTTTTAAAAAATGGGAAACTTGCGGTTCACTATGGTATGTATGTGTTCTAAACACAAGCCATGCTTTTTTATTAGGTTTAATATATCGTTGACACAGACTTGATTTAACTCCGCTTCCTGTCTTTGGCACAGAATTAGTAAGATCTGATAGAAAGCATGGTTTGCGGCCCTCTTATCAGTCCAACGTATAGACATACGAGACTTGTGAGCTTCCTGTATATTACTAGAATTTGTGGGCTGAAACGCTCTTGTACCTTTTGACTGTGTTAACACTCAGTTTGAAGTTGCAACAGAAAGGAGAGTTTAGTACTAAAGCTATCTGTGAAGTTGTGCTATACAGTAAACAACTATAAATGGCAGTAATGAGTATTCCAGTATAATCAAGTTGGCACTCTTGCAGCTAAATGGCTCAGGAGGCATCCCATCTACATCACCTGGGGTGCCAATAGTTTCCAAGTCTCTACCCTGGACACACATCCAATAACAGAATAAAATATCTCCCTCCAGCACTCCACCTGTCCCCCCTGAGTGAACCTCCCTCAACACAAAATGTTGTTTGCGACCAGAGTTAAGCTTGTTTCTTCCCCGTAGCCAGCGGCCCTCCGGCTGACATCCTGCAGCAGGCGCTCCTGCCGGTGGTTGGCCACGATACCTGCTCACAGCCCGACTGGTGGAGCGTCCTGGCAACAGACAAGATGGTCTGTGCCGGAGGTGACGGCGTCACTGCAGGCTGTAATGTGAGTTCATACAGGAAAGTTTGATATCAAGATGCAACAGTAATGTAATGGTAAATTAAAGCTTTTATGTCATCTGTAAATCTATAAATATGTCATCAGCATAAAATAACGGGAGATTCATTTACATTGAAATGGCCAAATAATTCAGCCTGACTAAGTGATCACTAGTAGCCACGCCTCCTTCTTGTCTGTACATAAGCTGCCAGCCAACAGTGTGTGTGCTGACCTGCAGGGAGACTCTGGCGGCCCCCTGAATTGCCAGAACCCTGATGGCTCATGGGACGTCCACGGCGTGGTGAGCTTCGGTTCTGGTCAGGGCTGCAACGTCCTCCAGAAGCCCACGGTCTTCACACAAGTCAGCTCCTATGTCGACTGGATCACCACAGTGAGGAACATTTCCATTTTATGATTACCTTGCCAGCACAAACAATGGAACCTGAAGCTAACAAAAGCCTCGGCTTTCAAAAACAGGAAGTGTATTAAAATTGTGTTTGTTTACTCCGCAGGCCATGATCAACTACTGAAGAAGCGGTCAAGTGCTTTGTCAGACATAAGAACAACTAGGATTTCTTTCTCTCGTCGTCTTCTTTTTTTGTTGTTTAGCAAAATAAAAAAGGAAAATGCTGTTTACTAGTGCAAACGAATTGAATGCAGTCATTTGTGTTAACTTAAAGCTTCCAGATGCTTTCAATACAGTAGCTGCATAAACTGTATGTAAGCACCAGTGAAGAGTAACACAATTATAAAATATGGATGTCCTGGGAATTCTTGCCCGAGTAAACATGTAATTCTACACACAACTGCTCTTAAACACTGGGTTAGTTAACAAATACTGACTTTAATTTCTTATAAATATTCATGACATAAATGGGTTTTTACTCTTCTGAGACAATAACAAATTTTCCACAAACAAATTAGAACGATCATAGAAAAGCAAATTTTCACAGTACAAGAAATACAATAATAAATGAACAAACAGCATGCGTTTCGGGACATTTCCTCAAAGTAAAATAAAGTGACTGCTAAATCAAAACACTAATTTCATCATTGTAAAACATTTGGACTACAAAGTAATAAAAATCAATCACGTAGTTAACTAGTCCTTTGCAAATGAGGTACAACAAACTGTACATGACAAAAAAATAAAGAATTGATAATGTGTGGCAAGAGGAAGAGAGACATCAGAATGTTGAATTTCAATGACAAACCTGAAGTGACTCAACGACCTTATGACCTTTTGCTGAACAGAAAACATGTAAATATATAATATGACCAGCTGACAATGACCGAGTCGCTTCCTTTGCATTAACTACAATGAGTTTTACCAAAACAGTGTGGAACTGGGTGATGACGTCACTAATGAAAACAAATGAGGAAAATGTCTGGTAAGTCCTTTCATTTGGCTTCAGCTGTTCATGTGAAAACAAGTCCAACGGGCAGAAGACGAGAGAGTTTCTCAAACAGTGCAAGGCGCAAGAGCTCATACCAGAGTTCCCTGAACAGCTGGCTTTCTTCTCTGTTCTGCCGACTCTCCTCATACTTCTAAGTTAAAACTCTGGCTGCAAGTCAAGCTGTGGTTGTCGGAATGGTGATGAGCAAGCGAGTGAGCAATAGTTGCCGTTGTTGTGGCGCAGCTGCACCGTCAAAGAGTCTTTCTGTTGGCCATCTCGAGCACAGGCAATAACGAGCCACAGAGAAGCAGAGACAACACTGCTGCCTTCACAGCTCAGTGTTCTTCACGGCTTTCAACTATTCACAAGCTCCCTCCATTATGCTCCCGCTCACTTCATTCTCCACTCGCTGCTTGCCAGAGTAAACGCAACACTGCATTCGAAGAGCAACATTAAAGCTCAGGTTCAGTCGCACAATGTCTTTTGAAGAGCAGCAGTGTCGTTATGAACACAAAAGGCACTTGACTGTACTTTAGTGTGTACAGCTGGAGGGAAAACTGGGTTTGCTGCAGTCAGTTAGCACAGTTTAAATATTCAATGAAATTAGACAGTCAACTTTCTAGAAATTAATTTCTCTTAAAAAAAAAAAGAAGAAGTAACCCAATGGTGACCATTGGTTCTGCACCAGCAAGTGTAAATATGTAATTTGGCAATTAAATCCATCACAGAGCTTTTTCTCTCGCTAACCGACATCCAACCGGTTTACACCTTTGGTTGGACGTTACAAGCAGCTCTGAAGCTCATCGATTATGTTTTGGCACATGTTGACTGTATGGTGGAGGCTTATGAGATATGCATGTAGACTACATGTTGCCTGTGTAGCAACAGTCGGCACATAGGCAAAGTACACAGGTCAATAGTGAGCTGAAGACAAAGCAAGCAACATTTGGACTTTGATTGACCCGTTAGATAGAAACACGACTCCAATGGCATGCTAATCTTATACTGCAGTTAGGCAGCATGTTTGCTTGCTTGTAATGCACAACAAGTCGATGAGATAATAGCATCTCAGAACTGTGTTTCTGTGACTTCGCTTTAGCGTCTTTGTGCCCTTAATAGGTCAGAGTTCCTCCATACAGCTATTGGGATGTAATGATACCGTGTCAGGGCTAATTCAATTAAACAACCAACACTAAATGCAGCCATTTAGATGATTTTGGACCACGCCTTGCTCAGTAAAGGAATATCGACAACCTTAAAGTCGTAAACAGCTGAAATCTCACCCCATTTTCAAACTAGCCTCAAGTCCATTTCGCCATACGGTGTCCTTGTCTTAGGAGAAACATACAACTTGGGTTTTCTTTTAAAATATACTTTACTGTACTGGACAGTAACGTTTGAGTGCCTTGATATTCTAAGTAAGAAAAAACAAGTCACATTTTGTTAGTATTCAACAACTACAATTCTAGGTTTTGGGGCAGTGCCTATGGCTAAGAGTCATGGGAGCTGTAGCTGACAAATGCTAACAAAGCCTTGTTTGATCTTGGTCATAAGTAGAAGTATGCTGTCCAGTAGATATCCCCAGTGCCATGTTTCAGCTTTTCTAAGCCATAAAGGAGAAACCCCTGAACCAAAAAAGCCAGTGCAACAGAAGCCAATACAAAACACAGTAGACTCTCTCCAACACCGGTCAGCATAACAAACGTCTCTCATTTTCCGCATAGCTCGAGAGGACCAGGAGAGACAATATTGTTGACAATGAGGGAGAGTTTGTGTGTAGCATGCCACTTCAGGTCATGCCAGCTGAGTACATACAATGCTCAGTCACTCACCATGGAGCCTACGTTTAGTAAACCGCTGGCAGTAGTAATCCTAACTCTCCCAGGGTGAAACACTGTCCAAACCGCAGCCACTTCACTGAATCAGTGCCCTGCACAGATCTATTTAAGTGTGCACATGTAACCACTCAATGATGTCCTTCGATCACTTTCACCGTCACCTCGCCTGTACAGACGGTGCACAGTAAATCACAAAGATAATGCATGAAGAGAAAATGACTGACATAAAAAGTGAACTGCATTTGGTGTGTGCTTTTGATCCAATGTGCCACAGGGTGACAGAGGAAGGTTCCCAGCAATTATGTCCATCACTATCTGGGTGTATGTTTCAGAGATCCAGAATTTGAAAACAATGATGATTTCTCTGTTCAATGCTTTGGAGTGATGTGGCATGAATTATGTATTAGAACTAATACTGTACTCTATTCTTGTAAAAAGTGCCACTGCGAATGTTTTTGCATGAAGTGCCATCTTCAAGTCTATAAAAACACAGATCCAGATCCACAAACAGTGATCACGGAGGATTCCAGGAATTTCAGTAGATTGTTTGAAACATAATGAGCTTGATCTTAAAGCGGAGGCACTTTATCCTCATACTGCGGCGGTGGAGTAAGGGGTTCTATACTGAATCCAGGAGCTGGCACGGAGTTATCAATGTTTTTCATGTGCAGCTTCTCTGATTTAATCCTGCGGATCTTGATAGGGAGGAGCTTGCGGCTATTTTTCCCTGGTCTGCCATTTGATGTGGAAGCAGCAGCAGTGGGAGCAGTTGGAGCCGGAGCAGGCTGTGATCCGGTAGTTGTGACCTCCGACCCCTCGGATTCATACTGCACACCATCAACTTGGACGAGGTCATCGTAGGACGGTAGCTGGGAGGTGCTGGGGCGAAGGTTGCTCTGACTGACAGGGTACTGGCCACTGCCCACTGCCTCTTCATAGCTGGGTACAGCGTAACGGTGGGCTTGCTCCTCAGCACTGCAGATGTTTAGAAAAAAGAAGATACATACATGAATCACTTTGTGTTCTTTGTCAGCTCCTGCACTCGAGCTAAAACAATATAAATTGCATTATTATTCTCAAATGTAGTAAAACGCAGAGTGCATCGCCTGTTTAATCACAAATCATGTGTGCTGCCGTCCAGCAGCATGGACTTGACTCGTACTACTAAAAATAAGCAAACACGGACGTTACTAAATGGATGATGAGAATTTGTGAGCTCTTGAGTAAAAAAAATTCAAGTCGCTGAACTTTAAAAAGAGGCATATGACCTCAGTGAGCTGACTTTCAAATAAAAAAAATAAAAAATACCAGACATGGTTTTCAGTATCATGGATTATCATCTAACCACCGACTTTCATAAAACTCTGAAAGCAACATTAGGTTATTTTGTTCCACAGTGACCCTTATAGTAGAGAAAAACTGTTATCTTGTCAACAGCATTTAACAAAACAATAAATAAAACAAATCTACCAAAAAAGGTGTTATACATGCACAACATTTGGGAGTTTACATGGTCAAATTAAAGCTCAGTCATATTGGAAAGCATACTTATCATTCCTACGGTGCAAAGGTTGTTTAGCTAGAAAGCTATTATTGGACCTACGTTTGTCTTTCCTGCTGCTCCCTTGCTGCCGCTCCTCCGCGGTTCTGGGCCTCCTGAAGCCTCTGCTGCTCCCGCTGTTTGTTCCTCATTCCCAGACACAAAGACAGCACCAGCATGACCACCCCAGACCCCACCAGGACAAAGGCCACAGAAGATGCTTTATGTTTCCTGCCACTTGTGTTACCACCTCCTCCCGAGCTGCTGCTGTTGTTGTTGTTGTTACCGGCCGTGTCTGCAGGTACCACGCTCCACACGATCATCACAATACCAAGGGCAACAAGCCCAATGCCCAGAGCACATAGTGCATACTGGGAACCTGAGTTTCCACTGTTTTCATTGGTGGTAGTGTTGTTGTTGTTGTTGTTGTTGTTGCCGCCCGTGTCTTCTCTGCCAAGGGGGTTTACTGGTCCGTCCACACTGGAACGCATCTTGTCAGTCCCTAACCTTCAGTGAGACCAGCTGCAGTGAGGTCAGAAACTGGAGAGAGAAGGGCATGCGAGGTCAGACACAAACAGAGAAACACACACACACACACACACACACACACACACACACACACACACAACGAATAGCACACTTTTATATTGTTATTGGCCTCACCAGTCAGAACAATCCTGTTCAGGAATTGTTTTTAAATGAAGATGTTGCTGCCGCTAAGATATTTGTTCTTTGAGACCAAACCCATTTTTCCATGAAAATGACAGGACTTAAAAGGTCACTGAAGTAAAACTACCTTTGTAGGAGCTTCTCAGAATGGGTGTGTTAACTGGTAAAAATTGACAGCAGACTTGCCTTTCAAAGTCACACAATGCAAACACCCTACAAGGGTAGATAAGACATCTATGGTCACTGTTAAATATATCTTTGCTTTAATATAAATACAACAATATGCTATGTTACTCTCTTTTGTTGATTGTATTGATCATTATCAGATGAGGACTGCTGGGAACTGTTTGTATTTATTTGACCTTTCTTTAACCAGATAAGTCAATTGCGAACCAGTTCTCATTTACAACGACCACCTGGCCAACAAAGGCAGCAACAGGAGGCGGGCCGTCACAAACAAATAAAACATAGAACCATCTCAAACAATATCGTACAAAAATTACATCATAACATGTACATAATATATAAAATACAAACAGTGTTCCTGGAGAAGCAAACATAAGCAGTGATCAGAGACTATCGTTTGCAATTAGTTGCTGAAGGAAGGTAACGGACCGAGAGAATGGAGCAGATGAACTCAGACAAAAAGGGCAACTAATTATTAACTACTGTATCTGGAAATGATATTACCTCTGTGACAATTTGACACACCCACAAATTATGTCAGTGTGTACTCTTGCAGACATGCCCAGACCAGCTAGTGTGTGCGTGCGTGCGGTGGGGGGGGGGGGGGGGGGGGGGGTCTACCCCAGCTTCAATGTGTGAATAGCCTGTCGCTAAAGAATGCAAGGCATGAGACTAAAGTATGGTCATCATGGCAGCTAGAAACTGCCCGTCAAACACACACACACACACACACACACACACACACACACACACACACACACACAGTGAAATTAATTTCACTGTGTGAAAGCCATTTTTACGTGAAGATATATTTCATATTATGGGTTATATTTCACCACATGACAGGTTTACAGTTTAAAATAAGTAACACATTGACATTAAAGATTACAAAAAGCCCCGTATGACATTTTAGGCCGTGTGTGTGTGTGTGTGTGTGTGTGTGTGTGTGTGTGTGTGTGTGTGTGTGTGTGTGTGTGTGTGTGTGTGTGTGTGTTTCACCATTCGGAAATAGTTGCCAACTGTTTACCTCTGAAATGACTCTTTTTAGACCCTGAGTGTATTCAACAGAGTAGCGTGCGTCTCCCCGGAGCCATTGGGGCGTCCGGGTGCTCCGTGTGTGAGCGTTTCATTTCCACACGAGACGTTGCTTGTTTCGCTAACAGACGGTCAGTGTCCGCTGGGCTGAATCCTAAAACTCTGGGCGGGTTTGCTGCTTATTAGTCGCTCGCTGGTTGCTTAAGTTGACCACGGCGGGGATCCGTAGCCTGAAGCCGCGCTACGAAAACTTTCCACAGACTTTAAAAACTTCGGCTATTGTGTAACTTCTTAGTAACATTTCGATACAAAAAGAAAAAGAAAAGAAAATCAGCGGACGAGCACGCCGGCTCTACACTCACCTCTGCATCGTTTTGACGATACGTAACTCTTCTTCTTCTTCTTTCTTTCTTTCTTCTTCTCAAAGCGGGGAGGTGTGGCGCTTATTTCCAAACTCCGTCGGTACAGACGACAGTGCGCGTGGCGTATATTTGGGGACGAGCAGCAGCGTTTTAAGAGTCGGAAACTTTCCCTGAGACTGATGGGCCCAGACGGAGGGAGCGGGAGAGCAGGAGGAGGGAGGGGGCTCGCTGCTGCACTTCCAGTTTCACAATTAACTCTTTCGCTCTCGGGGTGGGTGACGTGATGGAGAGGAAGTATGTGTCGAGGAAAGCAGTTTAATCTGATTTACTTGAAAGTGATTGCAATTTTCTTTATTCTGTTATTTATAAAAGCATAGATGAGTCACACAATTATGTTATTTACAGAAAAAGTTTGAGAACCACAGCTTTAAGTGTTTGTGTTGGAGTCGCCGCCATCGCAGCCTATTTTGCACTATCACAATACTTATAGGCAACTAGTTATCATGTCTTCCGCTCCATGAAACGCATGTTAATGCTCAGTAGTACACATATGGTACTTTAATGTATTTGCATTGTAATAAAATGTGATCATTTTAAATGGGCATATATGCAGCTGAAACGGGTAGCCTAGTGCATCCCACATTTTTCAACATAACATTTTAAAACATTATAGTAATTATGGCCTTTATAAAAATTATTGTTTTGGGGGAGGTGGGGTAGAGCACTATAGGCCCCTGAGACGCGGCTTAAGAGTTTGTCCTTAATGGAAAAAAAAACATTTACATTACTTTTACTTTTATACTTTTAAGTAGTTTTTAAACCAGTACTTTTACACTTTTACTTAAGTAAAAAGCTTGAGTTGATACTTCAACTTTTACAGAAGTATTTTTAAACCCTAGTATCTATACTTCTACTTGAGTAATGAATGTGAATACTTTTGACACCTCTGGTACTGCGTAAGTGATGGAATTCCTCTCGGTCGTTTTTTTGTCCAAAGGGCACGAAAAGGAGTGTCGAGTAGATGGTAAATTTACAATGAGGAAGTTATCTGGTCGTGTATATATTCTAGGGACTTTTCTGTAAAGAAAAATGTAATTTGGCACTAATTGCATGCAAATTGGAGTTGGTGTTCAGTACATTTCTAATTGAACACTAAGCTAGTGTACCCCAGAGAGGCTTTAGCTGAAGGTGCAGAAACTAAAAATTGTCCATTTGTCTGCTGCAGGGAGCAAAAATTCGACATATGAAGAAGACATGTTTTTAATAATATATTACTTGATTAAAATTAAGTTTAAATGAGAATCAACAACTGCTTTTGTTGTCAACACGCACACAGCACCACCATAGTCCTTTTTCACTGCAGACATTTTGGCTCCTTATTTTGCTGGCAGACAATGATGGAAGAAATAGTGTTCAGGTTTTATTTGAGTAAAAGTAGAACTACTTTACAGTCTGGTGCAAGTGAAAGTCCTGCATTCCAAACATTACTCATTTTAAAAGCATCAATATATACTTAGTATAAAGTAAAAGTACTCATTATGCAGAATGGCTCATTTCAGAATAATATATATATATATATATATATATATATATATATATTATATTACTGAATGAGAATAATGTGCATATCACTTTAATATTGCAGTTTGTTTGTAAAGGTTGGGTTCACTTTATATAATGCTGGGTAACTTTACCTACAGTTCATCATATGTTTGTAGTTGTTTATATTTTGAATCATTATTCAAATTCTGAAAGTATACTGAAGCTGTGAAATAAATGTAGTAGAGTGAAAAAGTGAGTGACAAGATTTGCGTAAATCTCTTTTTGATGTGCATTAAAATATAAAAAAAAGACTGAAACCCACTGACTCACTGTGTACTCAATACTTCCCCGTGCAGTAAACCCTGACGAGTCCATGAGTTTCATATCATGCTTACGCTACACGACCAGAAAACTTCCTCATTGTAAATTTACCATCTACTCGACACTCCTTTTCGTGCGCTTTGGACAAAAAAACGTCCGCGAGGAATTCCATCGCTTACGCAGTACAGACCTCAGTGTTTTTATTATTATTACTTGTGTGTACTTGTTTTGCGACACAAGACAGTACAACTGGGCTCCACTTGGCCCCACTTTCTTGTTCCAGTATCCTCCTCTGTATCGGCCTGCTATAATTGGACTATTTCCCAATAATGACAAAACCAGTCCTAACATTGGCCACTCATTGTATTGCTCCTTGTGTGTGAGGCAACCCTGTTGCTCTGGACTCAAGGGAGGTCTTCTTCCTCCGAAGCTTTTGTCTGGATCCTCTGTTTAACCTCACACACAAACACTAACACACACAGTGAACACGCCTTGATTACATCTGGAAGTCCAATCGCTGTCAGCATTTAATCAAATTAAGTGCTCTGTCATAGTCTGATATAGATATGCTTGATTTAATGGCCTCAAGTGTAGCACATTAACTTTTCTCAGGGGGAACTTCGCCTGACACACCTTACCTCGTCATGCCGCTCATATCTCAGAGTACATCATGGACGTCACGTAATGAATGGGCAGATTTTTCCCAACCCTGGGTGCATTGCAGAGGGAAGCTGTGTACCTTTCAGCTGTGTGTCATCCTCCGCTTACCACAATGTTCGAGTCACTGTGAGAGAGGAAGTTGCACCATGTTGTCTTGCCCGGAGGTCTAAACAGAGACTTAGTTAACTCGTTCAACGAGTGACTCACCAAAATACTGTGAAGGAATCAGTCGAGGGTACAGAGTCAGTATTAAAACGCAAATGTGATCAGTGAGTTCGGTGTGGACCACTCATTTACATCACAGTGGAGGCAATGAACCACACACACTTTATCATGCAAATGTTTTCAATAAGGGGATCTGTTCTCCTCCTTTATTCATACATTTCCAGCATTTCTAACACAGACAAAGTTCCTCTCATTCATAAAGTTCATACACCACCACTTCTGCAGGGTTTTATTTTGTAGTTTTTTGGCCAACAGGGGACAAAAAAAGCCCCAAACCAGCCTGACAGACATAACATTCTTATAAATTATCACCTTATTAAGTTTCTACCAGCTCCAGCATAGGCAGTGCAACATTAGTTTTTATCTGGGGTTGTGTTTCTGTCCGTCTGATGAGTTTAAGTAAAATTTTCACTCTTCTTCTAGCTCTTGTTTGGCCAACTGCTTTTAGTCTCCAATTGTTAGAAATCCCCTTCACATTACATATAGTCGTTTTGCGTATTGTTATTGTGAAAAAAATACTTGTTTCATTGAACTTTCTGCTGAAGATGGGTGCACAGGACTATAAAATGTAAGACGTCATCTTTATTTCATGAAAGGAACTTTTTTAATTTTTAATACCTTTCAGCCCTGAGGCTTCTATGGACATACAGGTCTGCAGTCATCTTTTGTTGTCATTGTTCAAATATTTTTCCTACATTTAATTCACAGTATAAAACATCAGAAGAGGGTGCTACATCTGTTTAGACACGACTGTGTAAATGTGCAAGATGAAAAAATGGCTATCAAACATAAACTCTAGAATTTAAAATTCAATTCAAGTTTTTTTTGTACACTGTCCTCAGCTACACCGACAAGGCATCACAAACAGCAGAACTGTATGAAACAAGAACAATTTACAATGATATGATTTTCATTTTGTCATCAAGTACCCTGTATTATATATATATATACATATATATATGTATATATATATATATATATATATACATATATATATATATATACATATATATATATATGTATATATATATATACATATATATATATACATATATATAAATCTAATTTCCCTCAGTCACGAGCAAGTCAAATTATGATTCACAAAGAACCATTTACTCACAAAAAATAGAAAAATAATCATTTAGCTTGCGAATCATCTCTTGATTCAGAGGTGAGAATTCACTGCCCTCTAAAACATCAAAATACCACCTGCGCACAATGAAAACCTTCTGAAACCAGGAGACTTGTAAAAAAAGAATCCTGTCTTGCTTTAAAAAGTGCAATCTGTCCTTTTACTCCTCATCTCTAGAGAAATTAACCATCTCATGTTCGGGTTCACATGACAAACGTCCGTAGTGTAGGTGTCGTTGTGATGAAGCTGACAACTGGTGTTTCGTCCCACTGTGATGACCTCAAACGTTGGTGACCTCGATGCTGGTGTAACCGTGGATCGGGCTTCCCTCAGCTCTGGGCGGAGTCTGGTCTCGACCTTCCCGAGGCAAGGAGCCGTAGCTGCTATGGCAACTCAAGTCTCGCCCATTGCGGGCTTTGGGGCTGAACCCTGTTGGAGGCTGAAACACACATTCATTTATTTTTTACCACAAATACACTCAAACAAGGCTCTTTTTACTTGATACTTCTGATGCACTATTCTCACTAATTAAAGCACCCCTTTCCTACTCCATCAGCCTAGTTTGTGTCTTGTACTTTGTATTCAGCTTGCTGACAGACTGTCTTGTCTGCACCGATCTCATTAATGTTGTACGCCTGCTGTGTCAAATCTGTTATTTCTTCAAGTGTCTTCTTATGTGTCAGCACTAAGCTCCGTGAGCCTGCTTGTCATTCTTACATCAAAACGTAGGCTGAAATAGAGAGAAACAACTATGAAAGGTTCAAGAAGTGAATCCCCCCTCCTCCTCCTCCTCCTCCTCCCACCTTCACAGCCCTCCTCCTCAGCGAGCCTTCGTCATCAGTGTGTCGCCCGGTGGAGCTGAGCGGTCTACCAAGGGAGTTCTGGCGAAGGAGGGTTGGTGGAGTTCCCAGGCCGAGGTGCTCGTAGTCCTGCTTGGCATCCGTCCTGAAAGGGAACATGGGTTGGAGCAGAGTGTTGGGGACAGCGGCCTTAAATAGCATTTAAAATAGCATTTAAAAGACAGCAGAACACACCTTTGTGCAACATTTACAAGCAAATACGGCATCAGCGATCGGCCCCTTCACGTTGAGCGTCTCTTCTCTAATCTACTTACACGTAAAGGCTACACACAGTAAGTAGAGCCTCAGTGGGATCTGTCTCCTCTCACCTGGCTGGACCGATCAAGGTTTTCATCTCCTCAACAAGGTGTCGGCGAACCATGTGCTTGTTGCTCGGGATCCCCAGAGCTGTGGCCATGGCGTCGGTGTTAAAAGTGGGGTCGAGCACCATGACAGCGCCATGGACGCCACTACTAAGAAGAGTTTCAGCAAACTCCTGGACAGTTGGATGGAAAGAAGGCCAATGAGTGACTCATTTCCATTTCTAATATGGAATGTCAAATATTCTGACGTAACGCACTACTGGCTGAAGGAAAAGGCACTGATAACAGGCTCACAAAAATGATGTTAAATTGGCTCAGAGACAAAGAACATATTAATGAATTTATTAATGTCATCATGAAGTCACACTCCCTAAGGATATTAACAGGATGTCAGTCCAGACGGCCTTATCTCCTACACACCCTGAATGTGGCACTACTTCATAAAGGCAACGTGTTGTCCTATGACAAGACAATGTTGACTTGGGAGATCCATATTGCAGCATCACCATAGAGGCGGTAATCTGAAGGGCTTCGTAAACAACTAGGAGCGGCGTAGAAATACATTAACAAAGACCTTCTATCACTGTAGAGATAGGGAGTGCTGAGTAAACACAGGAGCCTCAGTTACCCACAATACCATGTGATAGTGTTCTTATAATTCTCAATACATTAGTATCTCTTGGTTATTAGTATTTTATCCAAATATGTGCTTTGTTGCAATGACTGTAGCTTCAATGTATGTTTCAAGATGCTAGTCTAAAAAGGATAATATATTGTTTTAGAGTGTTTTATATGTGTTCAGTCTTAAAGTTGCATTCTTTCTCTCTCTGTCCTCACCTTCAGGTCAATATCCTTGATCCATTTCACGACCCGATGAGAGGTCCACACCAACGGATCCACGTTCTGGTGCTCACACTGTATCCGACGAGCCTGAACTGCCTGGAAACAATATTAACGGACACCTCTTCCTCAACTGTTTTCACCTACGGCTGGAGCAGAGCCAGTGTGTTCATTATTGTCCTCTGCTTGTGAACATGGTGCAGAAATTCACTTACCTCCTTGTCAAAATTGAGTAAGTGCAGCAGTTCGATGCCCAGCAGCAAGCTGACCTGGTGGAACTTCTTGGTGATGTTGAGGTGACGTTCAAGGTCCCGACGTGTCAGGGAGTTCAGCAGACGCCCGTCGACCAAGTGGTTGTGGAAGGCCTGCGAGTACTGAGGCAAGCCCACGTCGCTCAACCAGGCCTTGGCCACCCAGTGGTGGTCCATGTCTGCAGCCTTGGACAGCCTGTAGGTGATGTGTATACGAACATGTGTTAAAGGGTCCCTTCACCTAAACCACCAAGAAAACCCTCTTTGGGGAATCCATCCATGAAGATGCACCAGTGGCTTGTGGCAGTCAACAGAATGAATAGCTTGCCATGACTTTTTGCAAAGACATTAATGGTTCCCAGAGGATTAATCATACAGACTTTGGTGATGCCCTGACCTTTGCTCAAACACCATGATGAGACTGACATTTGCGGTTTTGAGTGGAATGTGTTGACATTTGGAGGGATTGCTATCAAATGGGGCTATGATGTTCATTTTAGGGTGATTTTTAATAATATTGATGCTAAGTTTTGACAAACAACGTCATCAAAATGTAAACAGAATCCCACTGCAATTGTGGTAATCTAATGACTTGGTCACTTTTCAATTGGTGCCACAACAAAAATAGACATTTTGAAAAATCGAATGGAAATTATTTCGACTGGTATTGCAATGTTCGAGGGAATGCTTATTTTTATATCATAAGTCTAATTTAATTGACAAACATTAAAATGCACAAAAAATGTAATGAAAGGTTATTTGCCTTGCAAAATTGCTTGATGGTTATTTTATGATTCCAGCTTATCATACAGTTGTATGTCTGTTTGTTTTTCACTTTGTTTTGTTTTTCACTTTCAAAACTGCCAATAAGACAGAGACCATTGTATTTATTGGAGCTTTACGTTTGAACATTAAGTCAACTTGTAAATGTTGTTCCTATAAATCACCAGCAGATGGCCCTCATACATTACCACATAATGGACAAGTTTCTACAAGAATTCTCCGTGTCCCTTCCTCACCCTCTACCATTCTCAGCATCTCTGTAATCCTCGATGGCCAGGCGGAGTTTCCGGCGATGCATTAAACTGCTGACACCTAAACCCAGCTCCAGGTCTTCATCTGTTAGTCCCAGTAAAACCTGCAGAATGTGATACTGTTCAGCAACTAAAGCCACAGAGGGTCCTATAAACAAACGCCAGGTGGATTGAAAATATAACTGGTGATATAACTGGTAATGTATACATTGGAAACAGTGGGGGGAAAAGCAAAGTCAGCAGAGTCCACCTGCATGTTGTCAGCGGTTTCATCCTACCTTTCCACTCTTGACATTCTCTGAGCAGGTGCGGATGTACATTGGCATTGCCATGACAACCTCCAGCCAGGCCTGCACAGTGCCAGCCCTCCACTGGGACATGGGCGTCATCCTGGCCAGCTCCACCTGCTGGAGGCGGTCCAGCTGGTCCTCCGACCCGTCTGACAGGCTGAGGCTGTGGCGGGTGGGGCTGGAGAGGCAGTCTGAGTCTAAGTGAGAGGGTGAAGGGGGGACATGTGGGTGATGTAGTTGAGGGCGTGAGTGAAGGCAGAGGTGGCAGTGGGTATAGTGAGCGATGAAAAAGCAAAACACGTTAATCCAAACATACTGCAACAATTTGAAATCAGTTTAACATAAAATCTGCTCTGTGGGGGAAGGGAACTAGAACTAATTTCTTCAAAACAAACACGCTTTAAACATCATCCTAAGCTTTTGGCTGCATGACAACGAGCCAAACGTTTGCCAGGGACACTGTAAAAAAAAAAAGTTCCAGCTTTCATAAACAAGCTCCTCATTTATGAAGTCCATTAAACAGGCAGCTGTTGGAGCTGTTGAATTAACACGTCGTCTAATCCATCTAAATTAGCCTGCAGCAACCTCCATGAAAACAGAAAGCCTGCAATTTAGAAAATGAAGTTCCATTTTGATGCGTTATGAAATCTGACTCACAAATTAACGATAGGGTAAATTCTGCCTTGAAATTGCAATGTGTCCTTCAAATGCCCCTTAAAATTATTCCCTATAGTCTTGGGATGCTTGAATGTTATATTACTAAATTGGGCCGAATGGTTCCTGTTTACTTTTTTTTCATGATTTCAATAAATTGACCAACAACACAGTTGACTTAACTGATACACGTTTCCCTGTCTTTACCAGCAGGTGGCACCCTTGTACCAGTTTTAGGCTTAGCAGTTGGTGGAGCATAATGTATTACTTTTAAGATTGGACATATTATCGTTGCTCCAGCAGCTCATGCATGTAGTATGTTCCTCCACTTGAGGTGTTGTCTAGGGAGAAAGCAAAAATAGTACTGCCTGTGCAGCGTCGCTTAATGTTTTGTATTTGATAACAAAAGGGACATTCATAAAATTCACCTGTCTTGTCTCATACTTTCAAAAAACCTCTGCATCAGCACAAACGCTGGACTGCTCTTGATGCTCTCTGGCTCCACCAGTGACAGTAAACAGGGGCTTTAGCCACCAAGGCCTCAAACAAAAGCCTCCACCTGAGATTTCAGTCATAAAGGACGGCTTCAGAATCGCTACCTGCCAAAACATCATTTTTGTTTCAGTGAAAAAATAGAAATATGAGATGGAATGACGCTCGCTATGTGACCCATTCAGATTGAAATGTTGCCTGGAGCCCTTTAACCTTAAAACAGAAACCAACAAAAAATCTTTTTCTGTTTGTTTCCAAATAGAAACCCTCCTTTATGGCAGGCTTTACTACCCCAATGTGTGTGAGTCCAAAAGAGATTCACCATTAAATGATGGCAGGTTTGTATTAAACTCAACTTCAGTAATTCATCTCAAGCTGGACGCTTTTATGTGCTCTCCTAAGAGCTATACGTAAACTGAAGGTGCACTTCTAAGTGGCCCTCTGAGAGCAATTCATATTAAGCTGAATAAATCTGCTTTTTGGACAGAAGGATAAAAGGTCTATTTTTCAGTTCTTACCAAGGCGCGTCGCATAAAGAAGCTTCAGAATTTACTGTGTAACACCCAGTTCAAGGCCAACCTTTCGGACCCTGGGCTCTGTGTGAACCAAGAGCCGGGTCCTCCGGTGGACCTGACCCTCTTGTGCCTTTTTGACAAAACAACACTGAAAGCGGAGAGGGTCAAAAAGACATACTACAGCGCTGTGGCCGTACTACTGTGAAGACATTTTGATCATTTATGTGAGGCCATGAGTGATGGATCTTGAGGACTTAATACACAGGAAATGGGTTTGTTCAAGCAATCAAAGCCCTCAACGTGCCCTTCAATATCTGGTGTCATGGATGTTATCGCTACAACACAGCAGCGTTTCTGATGCGATGTCACACTCGTGATGAAAAATGGAGGAGCACGTAACGTAGTACCAAAATGCATGTGATACATTTGATAGATATTTGACATTTTTCAGATTTTGCAATGAAACATGTTTTACAGTTGAATGGATCAAGATGTTTCAGATACATTATTACATCCAAGGTGAGTAGAGAGCCTTAAATAAGCAGATCTATATGTTGGGAAATGTGCTTATCCACTTTTGTTGGACTGCTGTCTGTAGCTTGAATTTCAGTTTAAAGGAAGTTAAAAGAATAGTTTGACATTTTGGGAAACACGTTCACTTTCTTGCCGAGTTAGATGAGATGATTGATACCCAGCCTGTTTCAAGTCAATGCTAAGCTAAGCTAAGCTAACAGGCTGCGGGCTGTAGCTGTAACTTACAGACATGAATGTAGAATCAACTCTCCACAAGAAAGCAAGTGTATTTCCCAAAATGTCAAACTATTCTTTAAACTTCTAGATGCATGAGAATCTGTAAAATCTGAAATCTGTGTTAAGCTAATATTAGACTTACATTCAAGAGGTTATATGTCATCATCTGTTGCTCCTGAAAGCACATCACATACAGTAGCACTCAATTGTTTTGGGATGATTTGTATCAAAATTAGGTTGAACTTGAAGAAGTGCTCAGTTCCAAGGTCATTCTGTGATGTTGTTTGAGAGTTAGCAGGCATCTGCAAACACAGCTTGCAACCCAGCAGCAGCACAGCTCATTTTCAAAGCAATTGGAACTGTGTACCTTGGTCTTACTGAGTCTGATTGATTACGTCTTGGGTCACTTCACTGTGTTGAGAGTCCGGTGGAGGTCAGGCAAGAGGGGTCAGTGTTAGAGGTCAGGGGTCAAATCAAAGCAGAACATTATTGACACCATGTGCCGACATTTATGAGGTCTGTTCCAACAATCTGACATGGCTTCCTTTCCAATCTCCTCTGTTTTCTGATCATTGATTTCGATATCGAAGAGAAAGTAATTTGAGTAAAGTAATGCTTTTTTTTTTTTTTTTACAAGGAGTTCAAATTTGGGAAAGAGAGGAAAGGAGGCCATTTGGAAGCTTTGGGGGATGCAGTCCTCTCACAGAGGGACTTGCAGGGCTGAGGGAGGCTCAACGCACGTGTTAAAAATGTCCGCCCCTCCAGCATAGAGGGACCAATCAGGATTAGAGCCACACCAAGACAAATGAACATGTGAACACACAAACGTTAACACAGGGAAAGAGAGGACAGCCACATCGAAGTTCAACGTTATTTATTTTATTTTAAAATAATCTTATTCTTAGTTCTTTTGAGCGTAATTTTGTTGCCATGCCTTTAAAAGTTCGCTACTATATCCACTTCTAAACATCTCAGGACTTCACAATAGAAGTCCTCCAATGAGGCCTACAACTTTAACTTTAAATAAAAACTCTTTAATAATAATATTAATTTTATTTCTGTAATTTACAAAAAGTAAAATATTTGTGAAAAAAAAACAAAAAAACAAAAACAAAGAGACCTTGGCTCAAAACATAAAAATCATACAATATTTTTCATTTGATATGTTTTTCCCCCCTCAGCAGAGGTTGAAAAAATAGCCTTGACTTTCATACATCTCATTAAATGATTAATGAAATAAAGTGGTTGAGCTGTTGTTCTTATACATACAATTAAATACATGGTGGCTTATCTATGTATTACCTTCGTGATTCACCTCTTAATCCAATATCTGCGAGCCCAAATGCCGGTTGAGCTAAATCATAATCTTTGACAAGCACTGTGGTTGAACACAGCTCAGTTGTAATCTGTGACTCTATAGTGTTTCAGACGAGACGGACAAATACCCAGTGTTAGTTTAATATCAGGGAGAGAGAAGATTTCCTGGGGGTGGCAGTGCAGACTCCGGCTCCATCCAATGAAAGGATGAAAATAATCCCACGTCTCTAGTCATTCTTGTGCTTGAAGAAACGCCATTAACCTTCGGCACAAAGTTAATTGCTTTTTTTTCTTCCAGCTGGTGGCTTGAACTCTGCATCAGAATTTGGGGGTCATGGGAGAAGGTATGCTTCAGTTTGATTAGCATGCTTAAATCTGATCTTTAAGCTCCTGGGTTGGCACTTGTTATTGTTATAACAGTTCATTTAATGTCTGCTCCACGCTCAGGCCTCTAAATTAAAGTTCAGATTTTCTGGTAAAGTGAACTAATTCCTGAGGTTTGGAAAAGCCATGACCATCAGTATAATATCTACGATATCTTACTTATGCTATAATAGCTTTCTTTTTGGAGACCAACTTTTCCCAGAATAATTTAACTCCTAACAGCCTTTTTAAGTATTAATAATACGACAAAGTTACAAGCGACTGTAAGATCCTACAGTAAAAAAATGGTACAAAGCCTCATGAATAAGTGGGATAATCACTGCATTCAAAGTGTAGTGCTGGGTTTTCTTTGTGACTGTTAACTTTGCTGACCATGAATATATTTTGCATGTAAATTTGTACAAAGAGCCTTGTAGGTGCAAATTAAAATGTTCTATGTTTATTTTGGGATGTTTAGCTCATGAACATCGATCAGAACTTTTTCTGAATAATAAAATCTAATAACTTCATTTTAAATGGAGAAAATCATGAATAAATATCAAATTAGTAACTGACCTCTCTCTTTTTTTTAAAGCCCTCCTCGACAACATCCCCAGAGAAAGACATTTCTGTTCTGCAGGGTTTTGTTCAACATGCATTTGGGGACCGGGACTATGTGCATGCATGTCACACATGTACCTTCGGCATGTACCTTCTATCTTGACAGATAGAAACCACATTTCTTACATTTCCTGTTTGGCTTCATGTTGATGTGGAACAAACTGTTCTGCATAGAAAGTTTATTCCTCGCTTAGCAGCGTCTTTGAAGTCTCATTTGAGCGTACATCAAGGAGTGCAGTTTTGTTGGCGGCTGAGGGATGTGTTGTGCGATCGAATTAGAGGCGGATTTGAGGAGCCTGCATGTTGCCGACAGGAAACTGTTCTCATCATGGCAGTGTGGAAGGAGGGGGATGGACCAAGCAGGACAATAAACAGGGAGGAGTTCAAGTTAAAAGGTAGTGAGAGGAAGGGAGTACATGTCAAAAATAACAAAAGGCATTCAGGACAAGGAGACATTTACACGCACAAAGTGCACATCAACTGTTGTTATTTACAAGTACAGCAGTCCTTCAAGTTTCCAGTTGAGTGAAAACAAAAAGTCAAAATGTAAAGAACAATTAAAAGATCCAGTAACACAGTCGTGTTGGGGGGAAGATACAATAGAACATATCCACATGGTCGCTGTGTCACACTGTCCACTCTATTTACAGGGCTGTACATACATACAGGTGCATTTTGCTCTTTAAGGTTTACACTTCAGCAAAGTAAGACGCGCCTCCGGCTCCTCACATGGCCTCTGACCATGGACAACACGCGCATGCAAACACTCTCACCCACATGGAAGTATGGATGTATGTGAGACTGCGCAGGCACACACATTATTATAGCTGTACACACAGACATCAAACACACACCCATCCTCTCACTCACTCACTCACTCACACACAATTCTGTCTTCTGATCACTGGCAAAAAGGCTCTCCAGCTGGTTCGCTTGGACATGTGTGCTTTACCAGTCTGCATCTTCCTCTATGTAATAATCAGGCGTTGAAGTACCATCAAACAAACCAGGGTCGAGGGACTTGCGCTGCTTCCCCCGGGCGAAGACACGCGACAGAGAGCCCAGACCCATCTTCTCTTTCTTCTTCTTACGCTTCGCCTCCTCCAGATCTTCTAGGGACTGAAAGAAGAAAGAGACAGCAGAGGGAAAGGAGAGGATGAAGACATGGGCAACAGGAACAGAGCGATACAAGAGCGGAGAAGCCAGCAGAAGTGGTGCAGAGTGGGCGATAAAGACCAGGAAAGATAAAGATCACAACACAAAGGGGAAGTGTCACTTGACATGCTGCCAGACGTGCAATTATGGAACAACCACAACTGGTCTTCACATTCATTCAAGGCACAGCTGCAGAGTGAGAACACGACATTGCTGCGTGGGGCAAACATGAATTCAGCCAGAACGATGGCGGAAGGAAACGACAGCGGCCAGGCAGCAGTACAGTCGGCAGTTACCACAGAGGAGGTGATTACTTGAAAGGGTGAGGTGGTGGGCAGCTCTTACATTGCAGAGGGAGTGAGTCCGATGGCGTGGTGAGTTGATGTCACTTGGTGTGGATGACCGGTCTCCCTCCAACGCCGAGGCATCGGAGATGATGGAGGGCTGACGCGAGTGGCACGGGCTCAATCGCACGGCAGCCACTAAAAGGGAGAACAGATAAGACTTGTTTTCTTTTTGGGGTGTTACTGGGCACCAAGAGTAGGGAACTGGGCACTTCTGATTCTTCTCAACAATGCCCTTACAGCCTGAAAACGAAAATGTATTTAAAAAGCCTGTGACCAATAGCCTGAAATTATTCGCAATCATCTGTAGTTGCCAAGCAACAGTGAAAACAGCTTCACAGAGGTTGAGCGAGTGTGTGTGTGTGTGTGTATCTACCAGTGAAACTGATGTACATACAGTACAAACAATTTCATAGCAATATTGGGGTTCGCGGTTCACGCGTTTTCTCTTTTAGTGTCTTTGTCTGCTTCTTCCTCCAGACGTCCCCAACAGTCCGTTTGAGGCCCTTCAAACAATCTCTAGGGGGATTGAGATGGATGCCCACTCTGGTGGAAGCAAGGCTAGTTTGTGGAGAACTTTCTTTTTAGGCTGAGAAGGTGGCGGTAGTCCTTCAGTTTGGAAAAGTTTTGTTCTGTGGGGTTGGCTCAGACCCTTTGACGACATTTTACTGAGGGGGAGGATTATTCAACTGTAATGTTACCCTCCGACTATTTCAGAATACATGTTTTAAGTTGTTCACTTAATTTACCACATACTCCCGTGTGTAAGACATTTGCAGCTGAAAAGTATTGCAAACGTTTTTTTTTTAATTCACAACTTTGAAAACAGGCCCTAATTTTGTATTAGGATAGGTCACGACTAGCTAGCTGCACCGCTGCAATGCAACACAGGAAACGAAAGGACACAGTTCAATTCACAAGGAGTGACAAAAGTCAAAGTGGTTGAGCTAGGCAAGGTTAAGCTGCCTGTTAACTTTCAATTCAATTCAATTCAGTTTATTTTATATAGGCCAACATCACAAATAAAAGTTTGCCTCAGAGGGCTTTACAATCTGTACACATGACATCCCTGTCCCGGGACCTCACATCGGATCAGGAAAAACTCCCCCAATAAAAATAGTAAAAACCCTTTCACAGGGAAAAAAGGGGAAGAAACCTGAGGGAGAGCAACAGAGGAGGATCCCTCTCCCCGGATGGACAGAACAGCAACTGTGTTTTGAATTTCAAATGGGAGTCAATGACATGTTCATGCTCTGGCTTGCAGTTTCCGATGCCCTTTAGTTCCAAATGTGCGCATGTAGCCATGGTTCACGAAAGCAGTGACAGACAGTGGTTTCACTGCCTTCGTCTGTGGTGTGTGTGAGCACAAGTCAGTTAAATAGTGAAGCTGCAGGAGCAAATGTTGTGAGGTGCCTGAAACGTAGAAATACAAATAAAAAGTTTCCCTTAGGAGATGGATCAATTTACTGCAACATCTAAGACAAAACGACAAAACGAATGAAGTCAATTTACTTCTAATTGGTGGTGAACTTACACTTCACCAGACAGACACACTACTTAACACCCAACTGATCCTCAGCTGCCACCATTTGTCAAATACGAAGGAAATATTTGTGTGTGGCAAAGACAAATGGAAGCTGTAAAGCCAAAACAATATGTTCACTGTAACTGCTGCATGAAGCGCATGAAATGGAGCGACCGGAGCATCATCAGCGGCCATCGCACTGAGCAGAAGACGGGAGTAAATGTGTGTGAAGCAGGTTCACACGAGCATGCAGAGGCTAGAGGACGGTAGAACCAGCTGCTCACGGTCCGTGAGCTCATGTCGCTCCTACCTTGTCGGTCAGTGGGATGGCCCGTGTGGACGTAGAGGGTCTGCTGACTCTGTCTGATGGCAGCGGTCAGGGGAAGGTCAGCCTGCATCACCCACTCCTGGTTGTTGCCATTCACAACCGTTTCCGTGGGCATTGCCAGAGAGTGACGCTTGGGCACATCCTTGGTCAGGGTTGCTAGTGACTGTTTGGCCTTGAGAAGGTAGACAAACAGATGCAATAGGTCACAAAGGAGAGAGATAGAAAGGTGTCTGGGTTGTTTTGAGTGAATTGGTGTTTTTTTCTCTCACTGTTTTGGTGGTCTTTATATTTCTGTGTCATATGTGTTCACATGTACTTGTTGAGTTATGCATCCAGAATCCTACTAAGTCTCCGAGTGCATGCAGGCAAGCGAGTTCTCCCCGGGGCTCCTCATGCGGTTGTTGCCTCATGAAAAATGCAGCTGTATTCATGTTCACCTTTTGTTGTGTGAAATCTCTCCTTACCACTCCAGAGAGCCCAGAGAAGAAAAAAGGGGGAGAAAAATATCTGGAGGAGGTTGCCTCCTTTCAGGGAAGAAAGGCAGGGGATGGTGCGGTGTAAAACTGGAGAAACTGGAAATTATGATGCTTTTCTTGAAGTTTAAGGAAAACATTTTCTCAGCAGAGCCTCTTCACAAAGTACAATTCACAATCTTTTAGCAGGAACCACAGTGAGCTGCTGGAGCCTTGGGAGATGTGCAAGTGTGTCTGTCAAAAGTTTGGCTTCTTTGTGATGTTTTCTGATTAGCGTTGACGTGTTTGTGTTTCACAAATTCTTCAATTGTTGTTATTGTGCAAATCTGATCACATGCCAAGCAACAACAGGCTGCAAATCAACACGGAAGCAATCAGCTTCGCTGCAATCATCTCTACAGCGGTCTAACGATTATCAATCATAGTCTTTGACATGCAAACCCGAACACAATCACAAACCTCTGGACTAATCATTAATTGTCAGAATATTTTTTCCCCATTCTTCGCTCAATTAAAACCACATTCAGATCAATCATAGCGGGAATCTGCGGGGATCCCTGGTGTTAGGATCACTGGGATCGATCAGGGTCGGCTGAGGGTTAGTCAAAAACGTGCAGCTAGGAGGGAGGGGGGCTTTCCTAAACGACAATTATGTCACAAGTAGGAGAGATTTCCAGGGAGCATGAGGGTCAACAAAAAGTAAAATTTTAAAGCTGGGGGACCATCTTACCGCCATGACCCTAGGAGAGTAGTCCCTGTCCGCAACCCGCTCAAACACCCGGATGTCCATTCTCTGATTGACACAGTTACTCATCTGGGGGTTGGAGACATGACGGATGGCTATGCTGTACATTCAAAGGCTTTCTGTGATTATATGCAGTACAGACAGACAGACGTACTACACACCCTTGAAACAGTAATGGTATCTTTATATATACTGCTATTATTTGTTGTGAATATGATCTTTTCCTGGATCTTGTCAATCGTTTCAACTTGTGTCGTAGCCTTGATAACTGTACTGGTTGTGCTTAGTATGCATCAACTGCCCTTTATTCTTTCCTATACTGTGGCTCTTTTGTTGGGGACTGTACTTTACACACATAAACAAATACTAAGTATAAACACAAAGACATTACATATTGAGAACATCTCATTTAACAATGGCAAAGAAAGAGATAAATGTTTTTTTAAAGCCTTACAGGGAGTCTGTCTGTCTCTCCGCCTGCTTGTCTGTCTGCCTGTTAGTCTAGTTGCCCCCCGTCTGTCGCCCTGTCTCACCATGGCCAGTTCAGCCTCCAGCTCCTTGATGCGGTTCTCCTTGAGGTCAAGCTGGGAGCGCAGCATCCCCGTGTGCTCCGTGGCTTCCTTGGTCTGCCGCCGCAGGTCCCACTTCTCTCGCTCCAGCAGGTCCTTCTCTTTGGCCAGTGCCTTCACCGCATCCTCGCTCTCCTGGTGGACACAGAGATCCTGATGCATTGTTTCACATACCGAGCATACCCTCGAAAAATAAATCTAATGGGTCAAACGGGCAACGAACAAAAGTCAAGATAAGAGAAGGGACTACATTTCTAATTTCACTACTCCCTGTTTTGTCTTGTAGAAAAAAGAATATCTAATTTGAGCTGAGCAAAGCACATACCTGAGCATCTAATCTTAATGCCAGAAGAAACTGTATTTGTAGTCATGTAAACGTTGTCACAGTCATTATTATTATTCCTATCCAGAGCATGCACACACATTTTATTTATAAAACCACTCATTGTTGTTGCTTGGACAGGCCGTAATGTGCAAATGTACATCCAACCAACACAGCTACACAAGAAGAAACGAGAAATGGGTGTCGTACTTTTCTGTGCTGCTCATAGTTGCGTATGAAGTCGCGGAGCTGCTCCTCCCGGCTCTCCAGTGTGGCATAAAGCTGCTGCATCTGGTTCACCAGGTCGGCTTTCTCCACCTTCAGGCGCTTACGGTCCGACTTCATGGCTGCAAGGAAGATATACGAGAGAGAGAGAGAGAGAGAGAGAGAGAGAGAGAGAGAGAGAGAGAGAGAGAGAGAGAGAGAGAGAATTGGTGGCGAGTTAAATCACAGAATTGTCAAAAAAATAGTTCCCTTATGTTTCGAACGGAGTTGTGCACACCTTGATTGGGAGAAAGACAACGTTTTATGGACGTCCATTCCCACAGAGCAGATAATAAATGCTGCCTTCCCAAGTTACTGAGGAGTGATTTTAGTGAGCAAAATGACTTGTAACATTGGCTCGGTCTTTCAAAATGACTCGATGTCTTTGTTTTGGTCAACACAGTTGCACATTCAGACATATTAACTGCGGTAACGTGCTTCATGTGCCGCATTTCTTTTTTAGCTCAGGACTTGTTGTCCAGGTTGTAGCAGTTTATTCATGAATAATTATGAGGTGCTTTCAGATATGAAGCGTTTTAGGTAACAACATTAAACACCCCTGCTGGTTTCATGTAGTGTGACTGCATGTTGATAAAGGGGTGAATCACACATGAACCGTCCTGTCAGTCTCCTCTCTGCTGCTGGATTCTTTAGAAGCTGGGTCTCTCTTTTCATCTATCTTTCTGCCACACTCTCTCTAATCCTTTGGCACCTCACCCACGCATCATGATAAAGAATATGGTTCAGTGTAGTTATTCACAGAAGCTCTAATTTCCTCAAAGACAACAAATCCTTTTTCTCTCCTCTGCATCTTCTGCTTTCTCTCGAGTCTCCCTCTTCACAAAAGGCCGTTTTCCAGACATCTGCTTGAAGCCGAGTTCCTCTCCAGCTAGCTTCCCAAACTGACAGCATGGGGTTTATTTACATTTGATGTATTCTCACTGTGTCTGTCCACCTTTGTCTTCTTCACTTTGACGTCTATTTCCTTACAGCACAGCAGCGCTGACTCCTGGATATTTCACAACATCACACGGCTCTCTGTTTCCCTCTTGATGCTTGTGTTCACCTTTCTTTTTCGTCTGTCTTTTAGCGCCCTCCGAGCCAGCTGTGTGTCATTAATTAACTTATATCACAGCCTGGTAAATTGCATGACATTCACAAGTTGTTGTCTGGGGAGCACGCTCAGGCAAGTGGAATGGAAGTGCACTTTTACAAAGACAGAGTCAATCTCTTGTTTCTTCTCCTCCATTTTCTCCTGTCCCCCTTTCATATCTCGACCGTACACCCGTTGTTCAGAGGTGGAATTACCGAGCAAAAGCAATACTCAAGCCCAACTAGCCGGCGAATGAAGACAAGAAAAATCTCTCATTGGCCAAGAGAAACAGGAAACCTCCGAGCACCTGCTTCAGGAAGTGAAATCAAAGCCGTCTTTGAGAGGAGCCAAAAAACACTGCTGCTGCCTCACATCCTGCACCTGTGACCGTTTGGCAGCGTCAACCCTCCTGGTGTCGGATACAAGAAAGCTCTCACTGTGACTCGGTAAAAGGGTCCATTCACATTCACATTCACATCTCATGTTAGTACTGTTACTTACCATTCACAACCTACATATGAGTGGGAAGTGGTCTGCTCCTGCTGACAGCCATATTAATGACAAACATACTCTGTGGCTTGGTCCAAGCCTCCATGAATTATTACCAGATGAAACAAGAGGGGACCACCAGGGATATACAGAGATGAAACTAATGTGTGTGGAGCTATTGGAGAGGCTTTAATATAATATTCTGTTTTTATGTTGGAACGATATCCCTATATGCACCTTTCTTCGCATACTTTTTCAATCATATCTGGTTTTCCTCTATGTCTACAATGCATAATGCACAATGGTTGTCTTTGTGGAACATCATGTGTGCCTGCATGAAAATCAAGATACTAAAAGCAGAAGAAAAGCAGATCAGACCATCAAAAGCCACTGTTCCCACTGCTAAATGTTAAAAACAAAAACACCTGCATGTATTATGCACTCCTGACATTCTCTGAAATCTGCTCAATTGTTTTTTAGCTCACCACATGAGTGCTCTCCAGCTGACCAAAGCCCTTGTGCTGTAAAGTAGTTGAATGTGTGCATCTATACTGCAGCGGGCTAAAAGCCTTCTGGGCTCATATGACACTTTGCTACTGGTGGGTTTACATTGCGTGCACCGACTCATTAGTGTTCAGACATGAGAGTTGTATCAATCTTCTGATCCAAGAAAACCAATCATTTAATTGGGTAGAGAATAGAGCTATAGAGATGCACATACATAAAAATAGAGATAAATATACATGTATATTGTATATAAGGAAGATAAACAATTACTGGATGTATGGTGGTCAGCATAGCAAAAGGCTATAAGGGAAGCCTAAGAGCTGGTTACTAATTGAGCAGTTGTACTCTCAATTAGTCATATTTGTGTTGAGTGTTTGTCTCGTTTCTTTTATTTTAATTTAGTTGTTTGTTTGGTCAATGTTGAGACAGTATACTTTGCCGTTCTGCTTCCTCTTCCGCTAAAGTAGAGGTGTTGTTAGAGTATGTTCCAGCCACATCATACTGCAGGAGGAGTCTTGTGTGTGTAAACATGTCACAACAGGAACTCCTTTTGTAATTGACATCAATTCAAGTTCACCAGAGCTGCTGCTGTTTGTGAAGAAGCAAACTACAAACTGTTTACAACCAGCTGCTTTTCAGGCCTACAGGGGGGGCTTGGTGAGCTATCACTTTACCCATTACATGTTAGAGGGCCTGCTACTCTATGGGTAATTCCTGGGATAATCAAGTATCAAATATTATTCAGGAAAAATACTAGTCGTTCACCGTGCTTCGTGTTGCACACCCCACAACAACCCTCATTATCTGGTGTGCCCCATCTATTATGGTGCAAATATAACAAGATCCAAAACATGATTTCAGCTGAATACCATGTCCTGCCTTTCCGTTTTCAAGTTGCGCTAACAATCAGGTTCTCTTCGGTCTCTGAATGAGGAAGATGGATAAATAAAGGACAAGAGTGTGTGCCAGCGTAGCATAAGCAATGTTTACGCATTTTAACTAACTAAATATCGTGTTTCAGCAAAGCCCGCTATCCAAGTTCAGTTCACCTGCAACGACAGCGTCACAAAGGTAGACCCACTTATCACACTCCCACAGACAATTATGTTCTTCACATCAATGAATGAAGCCACTCAACACCGATGCTCCTCCATAGGACTTCAGCCCTAAAGAGAAGGGACAGGCTTTTAGTCTGCTCTTAACATAATTATTTGGGGGAGAGAACAAAAGAGACATCAGCTCATTGGAGGGAGTCCATGGTTCACGGTTTGGGATTTTAAATCTGCCAACTGAATAATGAAGTAGGAGCCTCGGAGCTGCACAGTGTGCTCACCTCCTCACTTCCTCAGCAAAAACAAACTCATTGCTTGCATGAGGTTGATATTGGCGTTGGTGCTATTTAACAGTCCTCACTGTAGAGCAGTTACCAGTGTTACCAGTGTATCGGACGTCTTTGCTGTCATGGTGATGTAACAGGCTCATTAAAATTAATTAATGTTTCATAATCTACAATCAACAAACCTCAGCAATGACATATGACCTCCATTACAACTTTATGCACAAACAAGAAGGTAGCCATTAAAAAAAGATCAAACGTGACACTACGTAATATGTGATCTGTGTGTATACAAGCTATTTAAGCAGCAGAACTGACACATCAGGGTATCAAAAAAAAAAAAAAAAAATCACACTTTGATCCAGTAACAGCAGCTCATTACTCACCTCTCTGTCTTCACTCGATCCCAAAACAACATTTACTGGCGCTGCAATCTTGAAAGGGGCTGAGCCTAATGTTTCAGGTGCAAGCTCTGTGAGTCAGCTGCCTTAGATTCGGATTCAATGGTGCTGGCACAATGTCTCCCTGTCTCACTGAGGTGCACTTGATTACCACTGGGGGACCACTGCGACCCAAACCCATTACAGACTGCTGCCAGCTATGAGAAATAATTCCCAAAAGACTTGAGAAAAAACATCAAATTCAAATTGAGTAATTTTTTTCTTTTTAAAAGAAGAACTCCTAATTTGTAAAAAAAAAAAAAAAGCCACTAAAACTGCTGCAATTACTTTAATGTCATGACGTTGAGTAGCCTGATGAGATGTTGCCGCACCGAGTGTCTATTAGTGTTTAAATGGCTAGTGAAGGCAGAGGCCTTGAAGTCAAGGACAGAGCTGCTTTCTGAGAACGGTGTAGCGTGAAAATTACACTAAAGAGAGCAGGCAGACTGGGCTATGATGATACATTGCTGTCTGCTGCTATGGACTGACTGGGAGTCTCTCAGTGACAGCAATTAGCCAAAGCAGAAATTCTAATTAAAAACAGCAGAGAGGGCCAGCTATACTGTTCATATAATTGAACACAACTTTGATGAGAAAGTCCAAGAAAGAGTCACGTAAACACCTTTTGAGATCACCAAGACAGTTTTGTTTCATCGTTTGTGTACTTTAACATTGGTGGGGATAAAATGACTTCAAGCAGCAGCTCTTGGGTTGGATCGAGTGCCCACAGGCATCATAACAAAACCTGCAATTGAGAGAGGTTGGCAATTACCCACAATTAGAATTATAGTGCTCACAGGCTCATGTGAGGCACACAGTGGGAGTGAGCTCAGGCCTTAACATTGAAACGGTGTGGGCATCACACCAAACAAAGGCAGAGCGGCAGACAGCGAGGGAGAGAAGGAAGAATAAAAGACTGAAAAGTACTGTTCCTCTCTGCGTTCTCCATTTTGTATTCATAGGCACCAGAAAATCTGCACGTAATTTACCCGCAAACCATTCCCAAAGTAAACAGGTATTATCTCGAGAGGCAGGGAGTAGAGGAGGGGACGATGCTTTTCATTCACGCTGCTTCATCACTGCAGCCTTTTGCTTTTTCATCCAGAGCAGAACCACAGGAAAATAAATACATAAAACCTAAAAAAAACACAAAGCCACTCTGCTTCACAATAATTGTTGGTAGCACTTAAATAAAAAAAACACCCAGGGTGCTTAAGTTCTCCAAACATTGCTCTCATTCTTGGAGGACAACTATTTGCCAGAGCATCTGGTGGGATGTTCACAATATGCCAGCCTTGTGAAAACTGGGGGATATCAAATAAAGTCGATATTTTGCTTCCAATCAATTGGCAGCACATGGAAATTGCTGCAGTTAATTAGGTATTCACAAGAACATTAGGCCTGTGTTTTGGTAGCCACTGTAAAACATTTTTTTTACTGTATTATTAACCCTCCAAATACAAGAATTCACCAGATAAAGAATGTTGAGCACTTCAGGATTATTAGAAATATACACAGGCTCATCACATACCAGGCGCAAGACTTGGAATCGTCGTGATTTATTGCAAAACATATTGAATGTTAGGTCTGAAGTAGCTTAAAATACACTGTAATAGTAATGACATGTGCATTCAAATGTGTGTAATAAAACCAAAATGTGATATCAAAAGTAAATGAGACATACTAAATGAGTCGGTATACTTTGTACAAAGTGCCTGTCGGACTGTTAAACCGCATCTGAAACCCTCTTTGAAAGAGAATCAAAAGGGGAAGTGACACTTTCTGTGACTTTGCTGAACAGACAATATCCACCATCACAGACATTTTAATCAGCAATTAGCCAAGTGTGATAACTGTACCAAGTAATGCAAGGATTAAACTTTTCTTTCAAGCACTCCCTTATTATCAACACAACTGCTTCCATCAGTTGTGTACAACAACAGTCAACACCATGAAGGCCTTTGAGAAAAGAGTGTGCTGTAAAATTCATTGCATCTCACCTTTTGGTGCAATGGCACTTCTGTTTTTAGAATGGACTCTTTCTGTCACAGAAACTGTCTTAAACGACTTTGTACAGTTGTTTTTTAAAATCACGATATTTACTGACTGTACAATAATGAAAGGGATTTGGAGCTAGCATAGTTTTTTGTTTCTGTACCTTACCCATAAATGTCTTTAATTGCAGATTTTTAAATTGACTTTTCATAAAACATTATCACTATTCTTTTTGTTTTCTCCTCATTGTCCCTCAGAACCGCGAAGGCTCATTAACATATAGAGATGAACAAAGTTTTGTTATCACTAGTATTGTCTAGTGCCAGTATCTCATCTATATATATATCAGTTCATGGCCAACCAGTATCTGCCAGTATCTGCTAAACAGAACATGAATGCATTTGGTGAAAGAAGCTAGAAAAGCACCACAAACAAGAAAATAAGATGACAGATATGTTTCTACTTTCTTGTTGGAAACAGCTGTTAAAGCTCGGGACAAAGCTGAAACCCAACATGCAAACATAAATGCAAAACGCTTTTTTTTTTTTAAAGTATCTGTCTGAGTGAGCCACAGTGTCAGTGTATGAAGATGGAGTGTGACAACCGTGGACTACCAAAACAGCTTGGAACCAGCTCCTGCTATACAGGCCAGGTCATGTGGAAAATAACAATGAAAAATATAAATAATTCAGAAATCCTGCTGCTTTCCTCCACCAAATGCAAATGTATATTATTTTTGATCTGGCCAACATCTCTACTTACTTGTACACCAACTTCTGCTCTGTTGCTTATATCAAAAAGCTGAAGAGTGAAAACAACAATATAAATAGCAACAGGAATGCCTTCTCACTCAAGTTCAGAGTCAATTTGTCTCCCTGGACCTACAACAGCACCAAACTTAATTATGACAACAGCCAATTTCCTGTTGTCCTCTCACATGCCGTGTCCTAATAGCAGCGCAGATCCACCCCGCTTAACGTTTCTGGACCTCGTAAGCCAACCAAAGTCCCTCTTTATAAAGCTTCCATAGCCGCTGATTGCTGTCAGTGCCTGCTGGGCTCTGTAGGCTTTGGCCTTCATTAACAGGCCTGAGTCATACAATTGACTGCGTGAGCGCTGTGCAGTCTGTTCAGACAGTCAAACATCACAAGAAGAGATAAGTATTTATTTGATGTGTTGCTCTATTCTACTCTGCCACAGTCTGTTTTGTTTTTGTTCAATTCTTCCAAGAAGCGTAGGCTGCAAGTGTCAAGTGAAATGCTGCAGCAACAAAATCCCCTGACAGAATTGTCTGTGTTTGTCTGATGCCGAATGGCGGTTTTGTACTCTGCCTCATTCCATGGGCGATGATTCTTTGAAAAGAATGATTCACTGCCACACTGATGACATCTTTGCTTGATGCCCTGCAATCCACTGTGCACTCCTTAGCAGAATCTGTTCATTACTGTAGACTGCGCCAATATGAAGGCAATATGTGAGGGAAGTCCCATTTTGCATCCAGTCATGCGATTAACAGACACGGAGCACCAGTGGTTGCTGGTCATTCACAGTGAGACATCTGTATTAGGGGTGGGCCATATGGCCAAAATATTTTTCCCCCACTATAGGTCATTTCATATCTCCGTAAAGTTTTTGGGTAATTAATAAATAAATAGTCTATAAGAAAAAACAACACGGTAAAGCCTATTTTTGCAGTCAGTATGAGCTTGTTTTTGTCAATTTTAATGAAGTCATTGTGTATTGCAATATCTCGACAGGATTTCATCACAATATGATTTCTTGAAAGACAGTAATTTATCATATTGAATTATTGCCCGGCCTAATCTGTACTACACATTGATACTTCAGGTACTCCAGGGTGCTCAATTTAGACAATTAAGTGTTTGCGGTAACCTGGAGTCACAAGGACACTCATCATATATATTGCAATATAGAAATACATCACTAATTCACAGAGCTTGTTATTCTTATGGGACAAGACAAAGCCAGTCAAGAATGAAGTCTACTGACCATTTCAACACACAACATTTACCTTTGAAGTTTTTCTAGATAGTTGAAACAAAATTGTTCTTTTAGTGCATTGCTCTGATAATTAAATATGTAAGGCGTGCCCCAATGCATGACCTGCTAGTTATTACTGTCTTGAATATATCTTCTTGTATGGTTGAGGTGAAGTTAATGCAGGCATCTTCCCTCATCTTTAAATTAGCTTACAGTGGTAATACGGTGGAACTTCTACACTACATAACCGAGATCGGGATATGTGGGTGGTGCAGAACGGGAACTGAGCTGCGTGATGTGCCTGCAGCGGCTTTTTTGAAAAGTTAAAGCTCTCTTGAGCGGAAAACATGCTAATGGGACATAATGCAGCTAATGGGGCGCATTAACCGCATTGTTATAGACACTCATGTTAACATTAAACAAGTAGAAATTAACCGATTTCAAGCGCTAAGGAGCAAAATAGAGCCGTTTTTTCTCTAAAGCTAGGAACAAAATGGTGTTGTGAGCAGGAAGTGAGAATTGCTGCATCTTCACTCTGCTTTGCTTACTTCCAATGTTCACAGCTACGCCTAAAAGGGCAAATGCATACAGAACTACTTTTGTTGTGTTCATCAAATTAGGGTTTTCTAAATTTACACATTTGTTAAAATGTACAGTAGGTGGATATCAATTGTCCTATCTCAATGTGGATTGTGTTTTACTGCTCCAGCCCCCCCGTGACCCTGAACAGGATACGAGGTTAAAGATAATGGATTGATGGATGGATGTGTACTGAAAAGGTTTGTTAATAAGCTCTTTCGCATATGTTAACTTTATAAGTAATAATATAAATTAGACGTTTTTTGGATTCTGGTTGAACTAATTCTGAATACATTTAATAGACTTTAAAAAGTAGTAAATGTTTCCACATCCTCTCAAATTAAATTAAAGCAAATGGCTTCAATGAGTGGAAAAGCAGGTACATATTCACATGAATATTAAGGAGAAAGGGTACATTAGAAATTGGCTTTTCATTTGCTACGGTTGCAATTAATCATATATATAAGATGTTTGTGACAATGAGAAAGTATAAAATGCAACAAAATTACCCATGCAGCCATAATAATTATTTATTCATTAATACAATTAATTATCAATTATTTTACCATTCGGGCACTACTGAAAACTGTTAACATTATCCACTAATACTCTTTCTTGGCCATAAATCTCTTGCAGTGTCATTATCCATATTGAATAATAATAAAGATGTTAGTGTTTTAGATAATACAAACAGCTTCTTGTTCCTTACCTTGCAGAGCCTCCTTGGCTCGGTCCAGCTCCTGCTCCTTCTGGGCCAGCTGCACACGGAGCTCGGTGGCGGAGAGCACGTCGGCCGAGCAGCCTCCCTGGGTCTCCTCCAGGTCCTTGCTCAACATGTCCTTCATCTGCCGCAGCAGGTGCACCTCCTCCTGGAGCTGGGCCACCTCCTCACGCAGCAGGACTGCAACACACAGAGACAAAACAGAGCTTTAGTAAGCTGACATCAAAACATGGCTCAATACTTTCTTATTATAAATGTGTGTGGTTCAGAGTGAACCAGTTTTTAAGACAAAGTAACAATTTAATTCCAGTAGCCTGCGAAGGCTCACATGCATACCAGATTCCAATCTCAATCTTGCAGAGGTGCGCTAGCTTTGGATAGCAACACTTATGCAGATATGATTATGTCTGAAAATCGATTAATCACCATAGGAGGTTATGCTTTCATTTGTAATTGAGATAACCACATCACATTGCATTGCCAAATTGCTGCGGGTAAGCATCACATGGGTTGGGTGGGGTCCAGTAGATGATGTCTTTGATCTAATAATGAAATGTATCTTTGCTGCTGCCTGTTGAACCTGACAGTGTCGGCAGGAAGTATAAATAATGGAAAGAGGCCCGGTTTAAAACAAGCCACAACAGACAAATGTCACTCTTCAAGTTCTCGAGTCAAACCTCCAAAAATAAATATTGAATCTAGAAAATATGACATTTTAGCCCATTGAAGTGCTTGTCTAGGTGGAGCATATGGGGAGTAATTCATATAAAGATGAGTGGGGCCATTCTACTCAATTTCATGCATCCTCAAGGCAGGGGGTTGGGGTGAGGGACACTACTCAGCTCCATCTCGCACGGCTCCACTACCAAGTGCCTCGCATAAATTACACTTCATACTCCCACATCCCAGCACCAATATTACTGTCGGAAAAAAAGAAAATCCATCAGCGAAGAATGGGAGAAATGAGAATCGGAGACTAAATATGCCAAAGCACCGTGAGAGGAACAGAATAATTCACTTTAGCTTTTTAGTAAAGTTAGTCAATTCATCTGCTTTGCATTCTGTGGAGCATCAGTGGAAATAATCCTCTACATTTGCCCTTATTGCCAATTTAATACTGCGTGGTGTCTTTAACTATTGTTACACCATCAGCGATATTAAGAAATTTGTAAATTACCTTTTAGAATATATTAAGCAGCTTTACATTACCTTCAAACAAGGCCAGGCTATGAAAGTCTAATGTTCTTTCATATCCCAGAGAGGACTGTAAACTAAGAATGTCTCTGCATAGTGCAGCTAATTATTTGTGCAGCATATGGTTTGAATGTTGAGTTTTTTAAATGCAGACTGGACGGGTCACACTAGAAACGATCTTGACAGAAACACTGAACAGTAAGACAGACAAAGCTGAGGAGAGCATTGCATTTTCCCACCGTTAAGATTTCTGATTTGTGGTCATGTTTTAAGTGTAAGTGTGTCAGTCAATAGGATGATTGTAGGTCCGAACCACAGATGAATTATTTATTTATTTAAAAAAAGGCTTTTTGTATGTCATCTACCTGGAGATCTTCTGTTAAAATGACTTAAAACATTGCACCTGAAGTAAACCATCGTTTGAAACATCAGCAGTATTTCTGTTGTTCAATGTATTCCCTGAATGCTTCAACTTTGACACATTTATTGTTTTTGTAAGTCGTTGACAGTCACCTATGGGAGTGACACATGTATCTTTCATCCTGTGTTTCACACGAACAGTTCATCCCTCACTCCTCTTACAGCAGACCTGGTGTTACACTCACATCTTCCCCTGCACACCACATGGATCACTTTAGCTCTCACCTTTCCTTCCCTGAAACTAAAATGAACCTTTGAGACCAGTTTACTGCTTGCATGACGTGCACCTGCCTACCAGGGCTTTTGCGTCCTTTAATTTATGTTCACTTACTAAATGTAAGTGGCTGAGGGTAAGAGCCGCCCGCTAAATAACAAAAATGAAATGTAAAAAGGGTTATTAGGAGAGGGGTCGAGAGAAAAACGTCTGCGAGTGGAGTGTCATTATACAGAGGTATACTTAATGGACCCGATAATAGAACCACATTTTACAGAGCAACTCAAGCAGCAACACCATCATTGGCAAACCAAGAGCTGGCCCTTTATGGAAACCACCGACCGCAAGTTACAGTTCATTGGTGTTCAAGAATCCTATAATGGTCACAATCTCTAATTGATTACTTATTCATTTAGTTTGCATGTATTGATTGTGCATGGCAGCAAAACAGGGAGTCATATATAAAGGTGAAGGACACTGAAAATGTGTGTTTTATCTTTTAGAGCAAGCCATACATACTGGCTAACAATTATGGTGTACACTAACTCTCTTATAGAAGTAAGTTACTTATTTGATAAATAGGGTTATATGTTGACAAAAAAATGCAAATAAAGTCACCAGTACAAATCTCTGAATGAAGTATAAAGATGTTATTTTAAACCTCCCACAGTAAGTTGTAATAACCACATCTTCAACATAAAAAAAACTATGTATCCAGCTGTGAGATTGATCACTGTAGAAGGATAGATAATGAACCAAACAATTTTGGAAGAATGGTTTCACCGCTGCAACAAAGAGAGGAAACTAGAATTGTTCTAATCTGCTCAGGTGAAATGTTACACTTCCTACTGTTAAATAAATACCATTTCCACCAAGGAACTGACAAGGAACACGGTAAATAATGGAAAAAGTGTTTTTTCAACAGCTGAACAACTTCTTGGCTGAAAATAACTGTTTTGATGTCTTCCAGTCCGGCTTTAGTAAGCACCACAGTACTGAAACTGCTCTTGTTAAGGTTTTCAACGACATCCACATAAACACAGACAGTGGCAGAACTTCAGTCTTAGTATTACTGGATCTCAGTGCTGCATTCGACACTTCAGCACTTAACTGGTTTGAATCCTACTTGAAGGACCGACAATACTTTGTGTCGGTAGCTAATTACACATCAGAGCTGACTAGGATGACATGTGGTGTTCCCCAAGGCTCAATACTGGGGCCTCTTCTGTTCAACATCTACATGCTTCCAAGGACGAACGATTGAAAGTGAGCGCTCAGCTTCAATCACTGATGTTAAAAACCTCAAACCAAGCCAGAAATCTAGGTGTAGTTATGGATTCAGACCTCAACCTGAACAGCCATATCAAGACAATTACGAAATCAGCCTACTATCGCCTGAAGAATATATCAAGGGTTAGAGGACTTATGTCTCAACAGGATTTGGAGAAACTTGTCCATGCATTTATCTTCAGTAGACTTGACTACTATAACGGTGTGTTCACAGGCCTCTGTAAAAAGTAAATCAGAAAGCTGCAGCTGATTCAGAACGCTGCAGCTCGAGTCCTTACTAAGACCAGGAAAGTGGATCACATCACTCTAGTTCTGAGGTCTTTGCACTGGCTTCCTGTCAAACAAAGAATTGACTTTAAAATCCTGCTGCTGGTTTATAAAGCACTGAATGGTTTAGGGCCTAAGTATCTTTGTGATCTGCTGCTACCTTATGAACCATCCCGGCCCCTCAGGTCGTCTGGGACGGGTCTACTTTCTGTTCCAAGAGTCAGAACTAAACATGGAGAAGCAGCGTTCCGCTTTTTTGCTCCACATATCTGGAACAAGGTTCCTGAAAGCTGCAGGTCTGCTGAGACATGTATCCACCCTTTGCACCTTTGCCTAGACAGCGCTTGATAAACTGACGTTTGCCTTATTTCAGTTATTGGGTTAGTAAGCACTCCAAATACCCAAATGTATGTGCACAAGCGCTGACGGTTTGTTTTTCATTTCTCCTCAAAGCTTTCATTATTATCGTCCATCCTCAAGTACACCCTGAACTACCTTATATTTGAAAGTGTTATGGCATTGTATTTAGTACTTTGAATTACCTTTGTGTATTAAAAGTGGTATATGTCAATGCACTTGCCTTGCCTAACTGAATGTAATGCCTATGAATGGCCAATTGACTTTCACATTACATTCTTTTGTCAGACAGTTGTCCAAAGCGATTGCATTCGACCTCTACAGGGGAGCGTAAGAAGGTGGCATCATATTATAAGTGCCTCTCTTTCGAAAAAAAAACTTGCATGATCAATCCTACGGCACTTAGAGGATTAGACTGAGGTGTGGATGCGTACGCAATATAATGACATATGTTAACCCAGGAAGTGTAATAGCACCAGAAAAACACTGTGCATAGTGTACAGGATGTGAGATGTAGAGAATACGCTGCAGACAAATATACAGATTCGCACCCTTTCCCAAAAGATTCACGAGATGCTTCCTGATAAAAAATAAACCGATGGAAAATATGGAGAAGAATTTAATTAAAAATCCTCCCACTGATTTAAAAGAAACATTTAGTGATTAACTTGGTGAAGACAACCAGGTGGTCTGTGGGAAAACTGTTTGCAGCCTGATGGTTAAATTTGTTCACTTTACCAGCAGGAGGACCTGCAACATCTACGATAGGAAATGCAAGATGAACTGTCACTCGTTGGGAGCGTGGAGGGGGAACAGATATGTTATTGTCTCCTCCAGCTTTGTGCAAGCGAGCACAGTGCTGGAGCTCTCCAGATAAGACAGCCAGAGGGGTGGGGGGATGGGGGGTGAAGACAGCCACCTATTTTTCAACGTCCGCATCGTCTCCCGGTTGGTGAGAAGCATGCATAGTAGCTCTGCATTACAAATGACGGTCAGACTGGGAGCCTCCTGATAAGTGCAATCTCATGCCCTGCCCTTCCCTGCAGGGCTCCATGCAGCTCATTCCCACAGAGAGTCCTCCCTGCAACCTCGGCTAGCGTTTGTGAGGCTTATAACTTAGCATGCTTATGTACTGTATATGCAAATTAATAGAATAATCTTGTTTCTTGTCTAAGGTATTACATTTTGTCTCACGCATGCACGCAACATAGTTACGAATAATAGGCCGACTTATAAATTACTCACACAACGACTTTGAGCCGACTGCCTGCAAACAAAGCTGATTGTTTTTGAGTTTGAATGAAGTGTGTTTTATGAAGCCTTATAGCCCGTCAGTGTCTACAAGAAGGGTGAGCCAATTGGAGGTTGTATTCATGCAAATCACACAATCCAGCAGTGGTCCTTTTAGACTCACCTTTCTAGGTGTTTATCACACTAGACATCCATCAAGTGCTTTTCATTTTCTTCAGATTTAAGTCTATATAATGACTTGTGTAACACATCTAAAGCACATGTAATGAAAATCATGTTTTTATTGATGGAGGGGTCTGAGAGAATGAAGTACCTGAAGTTACTTCATTGCCATAGCCCTGAAAAAAAACATGAAAGACATTTTGTAGATAATTGTAAAATAGAACGTAACCCTGAGAGGAAATTATAAATATGTTTTCAGATTATATTCATGAAATCATTTCACTTGTAGTGTATACTTGTATTATATTTTTATATATTTGTATACACAAATGTTACACATGTCAACGAAGGCAGCTATTAACACAACCCTTCTGGCCGTAATAACTTCTCTTTTCAAATGGAAAAAAGAGATGTTTCTGTGTAGGACACACAACATCTGACAACATAGGGTTGTGTTTTAGTTCTCAGTGGTGTGACTCTGTTGCCATTACAACCTCCGTACTGGCAGGTATGAGAGGAAGCATCAGGGCTGGATGTTTGCCGACTCTGCTGTTAGCTCAGCCTTCAACACCACCTGTTCCCCACTGGCTGACAGCACATTTTCTGCTCCTGAATGACAGCTTCACACTTTATTTTTGTAGCCCTCTTTTTGGGGGAATTTTTTGCCATTAATGTATCGATAATAATAAGGTTATAGTCACCTGGGTGACTGCTGAGATCTGGGAACACGGTAAGTAACTAAAACAAAGTCATACTTATTGCATACTAACCCTGTGAGGGCAAGCTACAACAGTAAAGGAGGTTAACGTTGAATCAGGATAACCTATAACCTGTAATGGAGTGTTTGAAACTGACATTTTTTGGCCACTTGGGGGCAGTGGAAACAAGTTGTGAAGATATCCCCACCTTTAAAATTGATATGTCAGACTTTAGCAAACAGTTGCTTATTTACACATCTAACAGTTATGGGGGCCACATTATCATACATTTGAAGTCATGTTTTTGGGGATCTGACATTTTCAGGCCAATAGTCACTCTCTTTTAGCTCCGTTTTGGTCCCTACCAACTCCTGAGGGGAAAACCTGGCTCTACAGATGTTTCGCTGGTCACAAACTGTGTCTTCCTGTCATTTGGTGCTGGGCAGGGTGAGTACAGTGAGGGTTTTAGAGTTTTCTTTGCTGAAAATAGCTGCCTCCTGCCACCGAAGTCGACAGTATGAGAGCAGTGTGTTAATCAGTTAGCTAAAACTCACTGTAAAGCTCCGTGTTGCCGAGGGGAGCAACAGAGTCGGGTGAAAGGTTCATCTCTACGAGCAGAATAAAGCGGTTTACAATCAAATTAAGCAAATAAAATACAAAACAATTAATAAAGAGAAGAAATACATCAGAAAAGGTCTACATTGCAGCATTCACTAAAATAATAAGTGTGCATGTTCTGTTCCTAATATCCAGAAATACACAACATTTTGAACAGGGAGTTTCTTTAAATAGTACAAGCATAATGTGTTTTTACAACTGAAGTATTATGCAACCGTTAAGTGCCACAGGGACTAAACTGAGGCTAATGACGACTGATCTTTGTCTCCGACTCGATTGGCAAAGAAATATGTGCATTCATTTACCCTCCCACCATTTCTGCCTCCATTCCGTTCCAATTCCCTGAACGGGATTGCTAGTTATTATGATTCATCGAAAGAGTAAATAAAATCTCCATCCCCGGCCACTGATGTAAATGACAGCTTAAATGTGCACATTTGCATAATAGCGGCCGTGCATCAGCTGACATGCAGTTGGTACAATGAAATATGAATCTGATCAGTGTCATTTCCTATTTGTATGATTTAGGCAAAATGGCTGAAACCGTCTTCCTCAATAATCCTGCAGCCTTTGTGTAACAGCGTCGGTATGTTAGAGACCAGTCGTAAAATTGTTCCAAAATATCAGCACTACTCTGGGTAGCCCAAATCTGTCATCTTGTGGACTTCATGGTGCAAAAAAACAGATTATACATTTGAGGAGAAAACATGCCTTTTTTTGAAATATTGTAGTTCTTGCTGTGAACGTATTTACTCTAAAAATACTACTACTATTTGTCTTAAAATCTGTTATTTTTCTGCTTCCACAAAGATTATTCAGACATTGTAATCATATATTCCGTACCATAGTAACACTTGTCCGTCTGTGTCTCTATGTCACTCTCAGTAGCCGCTGCACAATAAGAAATGTGAATTATTTGCATTTCCATCAACTGGTTTGGTTTCGACAAACTCAGTTCGAGCATAGTTTGGTCAGACGTGGGCGCTATCGACTTGATGGCTGTAAACTTCCAGGAAACAGAGTAGAAGAAGTAGAGGTAGTGAACGGGGAAAAAAAACGACCCATTCTACCTAGATCTACAACAAAATGGAGAGAGGTCTTCAGCAGTTTGTTCCAACTGGGCAGGTTTTAATCAGGTCGGGCTTTAATCAGGCTTTTAGTCAGCTAATTCTGGCATTGCTTCATGTTGTCCTGAGACAAAGACAAGCATTCACACGTCTTTGGAGTATCCAGGAAGATGCCGACAAAAGAAACAGCTCTTACTCATGTGACTTCATTGTTTGCTCCATCACAATTTATTCGACCAAGACGGTTCCATAATCCATTTAGCGCAACTCTTTTAAAACTCAGGCAAAATGCACCTCAAGTTAGTGTAAGATACTACAAAAAAGCATTTTACTGTTTCCATAAAGATTTTTATAATGCGATACCTCAACATTTGCATCGACATATGTGAATGGAAACATGGCTAATGTCTCCCTAAACCTAAAAATGTCTCCTGTCCAGTTCTTTCCTCTTCCAGTTCCTCCTTTCCCTCTTTTACAACAACAGCAGGACTCAGAAACCAAAGTTTCAAAAGGTCTAGCAATGTGTCAGAGTCCACTGGCCATCCGGCAGCTGAAATTGGCGGATACGGGATTGGAGGTTGAAAATTGATGGGGAATGACAGTAAGTGTCTAGAGGGGGGACACTTTTAGATTGGTTCTCCATCTTCAGAGTGAGTGGGAGGGAAAGATGGGGTGGGGTTCAATTGTTGCCTGTTACTGGAGACAAAATCAATTAACGGGCCCATTGTTCCCACAGAATTCATATTCAGCCAGCTTGCGGAGGGAGGACATCCGGCACAGGCCACAGTATGGAGCAGATAAGGCTGCTACTATATAATGGGTGCATATACTGTATGCATGCTTCTTAATGTATAAATAATAGAGTAGACACATTAACTTCAATATTTATTTCAAACAACTATGTAATTTAGACACATTATGTGTCTGAAATATACTGCTTCAATTACTGCAATATAATATTCCATCTGACATCATTTGTCCAGCAGAGATGAATGAGGCGATGTACAGTAAAACCTTAAACGCAGTCTGAATGCAGAGCTTATTGTATCACGGTTGTTTAGGACAAAGGAGCAACCCAAATCAGGAATGTGTGAAATAAAAAAGGGAATGAAAGAGCAGTCGGGGTCAAGAATTTGAGCAGCGAGTGCTTTCATGACGGGAGGATACAGCCCACATCCTCTTGTTTGTTTTGGACTTGGCAACTAAGCCAAGGCCCTGCTTCAATAACTACATTCAAACTGATTCTCTTGTGAACCCATCGCAGATGCCACGTTGAGTTGAGAGCTTAACCCGGCACTCCTTTTGAATGTATTTAAGAATAAATAGTGAGAAAAAGAAAACTTCTAGTGTTCAATTTTCTAAGTCTGATCTGAATTGTTTTCTCGCCAGTGTTTATGACTTGAGAACAGGTGAAAAAAATGTTTTGCCTTGGTAATCTTTCCAAGTTCCTGGCCTCTTGTTCTCATCTGTAAAACATTGTAGCATGGCCAGGTGTTTGTTGTTGTAATATCCATTTCCGCCACAAGAGGCTGAAGTGCACTACTACACCATGTTCTGAAAAAGACTAAAAGCATTCATGATTTATAGCCGAGTTTAAAATGATCCATGCACTCTAAACACAAGGCACATATATTGTGCATTAGCTAGCAAGTTATATAAAATGAAACTCACACGGAGGAAACACAGTGGTGCACTTCAGCCAGATGCGGCTGAAATTAGAATTACAACAACTAACCCTAAGCACAACATTTTTTTTTTTTAAATAAAATTGTTTTCACAGATGAAAAAGGAAGAAAGAAAGTATCTAAGCATATCATCCTGGAAAAACTATTGTGTCCTTCAGTTTTACAAATTGTTTTCTCTCCTCGGTTTAATCATCTTTCAGATCCTCAATTTTAATCCTCCCCCAATTCAAAACCTGTACAATGTTACCTATTTACAAGTGCTTCATTACAGTGGTAAAATACATTACCACTGTATTAAAAAGCATTGTAATAATTTGCCGAATAATTCTATTAATATAAATGTTATTTATCTGTAAAATAATATTCCCTTTTCACTCCCCACATACACGTGCATATTCATAACAAATCTCGAGTCGGGGTCGTAAAGTTCAGCCAGTATGTGACACTCCATTCTTTCTGTTGCCGCTACTATCTGTGTGACAGAGCAAAGAGCAATAGAAAGCATTACCAGCTCGACTCCTATAAAATGAAAATCCATGAGAATCAGCTATGTTGGCTCAATAGGAAACTACATGCAAGACAGCCTCCAGGCTAATGCACCCGCTCCGACGCGGTTCTATTTCCTTGTAATGATTAAATCCCAGAACGCCCATGAATTTCATGGATTTATCCCCAATCTTCAATGTTAGAACATTGACCCAAAAAAGGTATTCGAAATGCAGTGCACTCAATGTTGTTGTGCGCCTTTATAGACAGCTATTATAGTCCAGGAGCATTATCTTTTAATCTTAAGACTAATTCAATTTTCTTTCTTATATAAACTCAGCCGAAATACTCAGAATGGTAAGAAATTGCCATTCATGTGAAACATTCTGCTGTACACACACACACACACTTGGATAGATATGTGCTTTACTGAATGCATGATGGGATACTGATTAATGTTTGGCCTTTGCAGACATGTATGCAAACAGCAGCCATTACCTGACCTTTCTATTCCCAAGGGAATCTGTTTGTGTCCTCAGGACAAAAAAAAAACCTTACAACCTCCCTTACTGAACAAACTGCATCGCAAATGATGTTACACTTATCAACTTTTCTATCTTGGCTGCAACTTATACTGTCTGGAGATTTGGCCTCCTAAAAGTACCACACCAGTGACTTAAACACATTGTGTATACTTTCCGACACAACTTACCATTTTGCAAATGATGGTGCTGTGTTTGACTGCATTTAGTTTTTGTTTCACGGATTTCCATAACAGCAAATATGTTTGTCAAGTTACTTCAGGTAATGCACAGAAAGGCAATGCAATGTTGAAATTTTAAAATCAATCAGCATTTAGTCTGCAATACCCTACAACTGTAACACTTAGATAAATGCAGACACACTGTGCTAACATTGATGAATTACACAACTCAATCAAGTTACAATAAATTAATGGGAACCAAGACTTCCCTGGATTGGTGATTCCAAAAAAACTATTTCATATTATATAATGTTCAACACAGAGAGGGAGTGATCGACGACAAGTGGATACACGAGGTGTGAAAATCAGCCGGCGAGGCAGCAATTGTGAAACGCATGTCTTTCATATGCAGGTCACCTCATTCAGGGAAAATGGCCAAAATGCCTTTCATAGAGATTTTCATCTTAAATGAGATGCAGTAGTCATTAATAAAAGTCAGAGTGTCTGTCTTCCTGTCTGTGTCTCGCACACACTCACACTCATCTTTATGGATCATTGATAGCATATTCATCAGAGGCTCCTGACGGTAGTAACGCCTAAGCGCTGACTGATGAAGGCAGCCTGCAGTGTCTGCTGTCTGGGAGTGCTTTGCTCTGGATTAGCTAGTCAATTCTCATGAGCAGAACAATCTCCCCGCGTCGCCCGAGGAGATGACAGGGTCACGCCTGATGAAAACGGGAAAAATGGAAAAAACACACCTTGCCCTGGGGCACTCCATCACAGATATCAGACTCTAATATTACGTATTAACGGAGACAGTGATGAAGCGATGTTGGTATTCAGGATAACATACACAGGGATGGATTGCTATTTATTGATGAGTACACCAGTGTGAAGGCAAGCATGTCCCTAAAGCTCTTAACATGCCAGAAAATGTTTGCGATGAAAATTTAAGAAAAATGAACCAAAGAACTTCCATGACTGAAAGCTCAAATTGTTTGTTTGGTCTGACAAAATAAATATTCAATCAACATTCATGTAAAACAAAGAAAAGCTGCAAATCTGGAACCTGATGATACCAAAATAATTATTTTATACAAACTACAAGCTGAATTCCACAGAACTCGAGGCTGTCGCCGTTAATTCACATCAAAGACATTTAAATGACGATGTCACTCGCTGCATGACTCCCTCCCTTCTAGTCAGTCAGTGTCCATCAAGTAGTCTGCGCTCTAACATCACAGAATCTGACATCCACATGCTGGCAATCCTATTTCATGCTTCAGGCGCTTGGAGTAATGGAGGCTGAACTTGGGCTAGAGTGGGGTTAGAACAGAGCTCAGAGGGAAAGATAAGGCAGTAATCTCAGCCGCATTCCACCACGATCTGTGCCCGTTGTCTTAAAACCCTCTTGTGTGTCTATGGATAACATCCGCCACCCTGGCCAAAACCGGCATGAATGGCAAACATGCAAACAGAGTTCAGTTATGTATACTTATATATATATTAATTAATACATACAGTATACATACAAGTCTCTTCTTTTTTGGTGTAACCGTTAAACAGTTACATAAGCAGCCTTCTCTCTCATTTCCAGTCAGTACACGTGCCAAATTGACGGTAATCCGTCAAAACAAAGCGTTGGTTTTAAAGTCCTTCCCCCATCTATGACGTGGAAACCACAAGCGGTGAGATAACTATCGTTCTTAGCAGTTGGATAGATACGCTCGAAAGGGGTTTTATTTCTTCATCACAGAGATTAGCAGTAGAGTTTCCATGAGGTCAGAGGGACAGACTGTTGAATTGAAGATAAGATAGCTGACACTATACTATACTATAATGGATGGATAAAGCCATTAAAACACAACCTGGGGAGTTAGAGACTGCAAATGAGCCAAAATGGCAGTCCTTCTACAGAAGTGATAATGATGGTGAAGGCTGGCAAATGTTCTCCTTTGTGATCTTCTTATTAGGTGCATGAGATTTATCATTCTCCAGCATTTTGTATGAGCAGGCATTCAGAAGGCAAATAAATGCTGCAAAAATACATACAGATCCAATTCTAGGATACTGTAATTGCAGAAATATACCCCATTTGCCTATTTGGGGGGATAACGAATGATGTGCATTGCTCTCTGAGTTGGTACGCTAATGAATTGGTGCTTTTCTTGGGTCCTTCCTCCAGATAGAAGCTACAGTTTGTGCTTTTCTTCTGGACAGTTCACACCAAACATGATGAGAATGAGAATTGGTTGCAGGCCAGGCAATAATTGCTGCTGGTCATGCTTGATGAGCTGTGCTGGTAAGAACAAGTCATTCATTCAGCCATGATATAAAATAGCATTTTTGTGAATACACAAGCTGTCAACATTTAGCTTGTTTTGTATCTATTTTCCCTGGCTTTTCCTTGTGGTTCCATTTTATTGTTACATGTTGTTAACATAGCGCTATTATGTTTATGCAACAATATCTGATCCAATTGGAACAATAAACAAGCTCTGTTTTGGAGAGAGAGAGAGATCTCCTTAAGAGGACCAGGGCTCTATGCCGATCGCTGCACAGAAACCTTATGCAGGTTCAACGGCATGATCTTCTGAGGTGGATGAACGGATTAACTGAGATGTGTTTGGATGTGCGTCCGTACCCGTGTGACAAAGCAGGTGTGTGTGCATCTGTGATTGTATGCATATACTGTAGTTGAGAAATGAGTATTGGTGCCGAAGGCTAACAGTGCAGTTATTTATAGTCGGGCCCAAATGGGAGGGCAGACACTGTGTCACTGTGGATACTTCATTAAACTGGGGAGTCCACACCTACACAGTCTGCGTACCTGCATGAGGTGACTAAGACCCTGTACGCAGTCAAATCAACCAAACAAGCCCATCAACAAACCTGCTCTGCTGCCAAAAGTAAATACGGCTGTCACATAGAAAAGCCGAGCCCAGGTGACAATGATGACCTGGCGGACAAAGTAGAGTACGGCGGTGCTGAAACAACCCTGGTTGCCTCTACAGATAGTTAATCGGCTCATGGGACTGAAATATAATAACTAATGGCCATTGAGTTACATTTGTTCCCAGTTTCCAAGTCTGTCACTGCAAATGTGAGCCACCTTTCCAGAGACTTACACAGAGCGAGTTCTGTCGTCCACCCATGTGTATTAGATGAGCTGAGATGAATCCGATTTGTGATAGTGACAAAGCAGCCAAATTAATCTGAGATTTTGCTGAAGAGTAAATGTGATTAGACGCCCGGGTGTTCAAACAGAGGGCGAGAGAGATGGAACATAATAAAGGCTCCAATCAGTCTTTCCTCATTATAATACAAAATGACTCCACGCTCTCAAAAAGTATTTCCAAATTTCACGATTATTACAGTTGCTTCCCCATTATCTCTGACTTTATTCCGACAGGCGGCGGATCATCTTTAACTCGTTCCAAATTGTCTTCTGTGTCTGCCACACAGACATGAAGAAACGAGCGAACACCCGAGGGAGCCGCTTGCTGCCTTCACCTGCAGCACAGTCAGTGAAGGAAGACCATCACGCAGCGAGGACCAACCTCATCTGCTCAAGCAATAATGTTGTCCAAACCGATCCGCATGCACATCATGCATCCATGTGTTGAATATGCACAGACGGACGTGAGCATGCATTTGGCTGCATGGTTGCAGGTTCACACCCACAGCCCTCACATGATCCTGGGTGAGTGTCAGGTCAGTGACAGCCATGAGACACAACGGAGCGATGTAATGTAAAATGGTCTGGGCTGTCTGCTGGACAGGCAGGCCTGGCAGAGCGGAGGAACTGGTGTTTGATGTGCATTTAACACGGAGAAGATCAAAACCACAACATTTCTCCGTTATTCTGCTCGAAGGACATCAACAACTGGTATGATTACACATAGTCTGCTGCTATGGTTACAAGCCGTAATGGCTGTATGACTAATGTTTTACAATTTCAGTTTGCAAAGACAGACCGCAAATTACCTCAGCGGTAATCACAGAGGCTGCCACCAAAATATGAGACTGAAAGGTGAGTAACTGAGCACAATTGCAAATACATAACCACACCTGGGATAGCAAGGGTTCGGCAAAGACCGCCATCCATAGCCTGCAGGTGTTTGTTCTGCTTTGAAAGCACTAATTGTGTCACAACCACACCTCTGGGTTAAGCCTGGTGGATTTATAGGACGCGCTTGAAAACATGTAACAGTTTGACCAGTTGTATGTCACATTTCTGGCTTTCTAGCACGTTTCTAGAAAACATAACAGGCAGAAAACACAGGGTTTGTCTGTCTAATGTGAACCTTTACCTCTGTGTTTGGGCTATCCTTAGTCCAAGGTTGAAGGGCAGGTGAAGCACCAGTATATAGATAAAATGCAGGTATTTGGAAGTCAAACAGCAGAGCAGTTGTTCTCAGGATTGCAACTCTTCTCAGCTGTTGTAATTCAATGCTTTTCATTTAAAACAGTCTGAAACCAGTCTGACTGACTCAGCAAAAATCCCTATGTGAATGTAGAACATGCTTTCAGGCTAAAAACTGCAACCAACAACGTTACGCCAGGCAAGTGTTTACAATAGAAACAAAGCACAACGTCTCTTTACATGACCATAAAAACATTGTTGTTTGAAGACAAACTTAACAAACACCAAGACTGTGATCTAGTCAGTGACAGCTGGCAACTTCTGCACCCAACAGCAGAGGAAAGTGTGAATCGCTGCAATATTTTCCAATCTTTTGATTTTATAAGTCAGAGGTCAGATCCCCATATTACACTTTATTACCAGCTCATTCTTTGCATGTAAGTGTCAGCCAACTGACAGCTGAAATGCAGGCAATGGCAGACTCTCTACTCAACAACTACTCTGAGGTCACTCAGTGCAGGTTAAAGTCTCTCAACGGCTCAGCACCACAACAGGTGACTGACTGGCTGATCCACTATCAGACATGACTCGCCAACAAGTGTATATGTCACCCTTCATGCTAAATAGCAAAACATGTATCCTCTTCTAGGATCTTTAGTCCAGATTGACACTGAATAAGCCACCGTTGCTTTCGCACTATTTGAAACTGCAGGACAAAAACACACGTCATACTAATAAAGCAGCTACACTTTCTTTTCCACTCACTTACCAGACTTTCTCTGCTCCCCGTCTGACTTCATCCCCTCCTCCGAGGGGAGTTTTCCAGAGGATTCCAGGATTCCAGGATCTGTCAGGTGTGTGGTGGAAACTTTCAGGAAAGACACAAAGACTCCAAACTCCCAAAATCCTCCTTTCTCGAGCCCCTTTCACTCAAAGCACGTCCATTTTTTAGACTATTAAAAAAAAACTAAAATCAAGCGAAGTTGACATCCAGAAGCTGCTGTGTCTTTTCCTCTGCGAATGTACCTGTTCACGGCAACTCCCACGGTTTCAATGATTCAGTACACTGGGCCCCTCCCCCTCAACCCTAATGGTTTACTAGGTAAAGAGGAGGAGCTCAGCGGGGCTGTCACAATAATTTTCCCACATTTCTCTCACACACACACACACACACACACACACACACACACACACACACACACACACACACACACACACACACACACACACACACACACACACACACACACACACACACACACACACACACACACACACACACACACACACACACAGAGATGAGGGGAGGAGTCCAGCATGGGTGTGAGCTTGGCTTGCAGGCAGGTGAGCACCAATGTGTGTGTAGTCTAACGCAGCAACAGGTCTGCCAGCTGTTGACTTGCCTGAGGGTCTCAGTAACCTAATACCATTTAAAACAACACCTGTTGTGTCATAATCACCTTGAGCACCATTAAAATGACCCCCTGCAGTTTTGAAACACTTGCCAGAGAAAGATCCTGCCATGCTTGTTCTTATCTTTGTCCACATTTATGATCAGCCTGTAAAACACTTTATAATGCATGTGTTGTTTGTATTCTCTCGGCACATCGACCCACATTCTTTGAGTAACTTTAACAAACTACAGCAAGGTGGAGTCATACAGCCAAAGCTCCACAATAATGGGTGGATTAAGAACTACAACCAGGGGATACACACAGGATATTGTCAACATGCATTGGATTAAGATATAGCTCACTTTTAAATTGTAATAAAGTGGATATGCTCACATTCCTATGTAAAACATATCTTTTAAAGCCTTCTTCATTTTAGTTTAATTAAATTTTAATATCTGTGGATGGCATGGAAAGTATAAGCAAACAGGTCTTTACTAGTAGTGCAGGAACACAGGCGCTACAGTGATAGTAGTCCGAGCCAGGCAGGTGGATGAGGGATTGGTGACGAGTGAGGAGTTATACAAAAGAAGCCCTGATTTTAAACAAAAGGTGATACGTCTTTGCATTTATTAAACTTGAAATCTGCCTGCAAGGACGAAGATAAAAAAACACTTTAGCAGAATGATGAGTCAGACTGTAAATGTTATCCCTACAAGTTAAGTGCACATTCAGAATTAGTCATAAAAAGGGCAAAACAGCATTATAAAAGACTCAAACACTGATTGAATTGTATCTTGATTTTGTTTCACTTTCATGCTTTTAATCATTTAGAATACAGCAGCGTTCTCTGCACAGCCTTTGTCTGTGTGCCGACATGAATATTATCAGCGAACATTATTATAGAAAATTCCTACGTTATCAGTTGAGGTCACATTAAAACGGAACAATTCATTATTCTCTGCTCATACTGCCATATGTGAATTATTCTCTATTTACATTCAATATACTGGCTACACAGCCAATGTGCTGGTGCATAAAATACAATGAGCCCACCGGCGGGGAGTAACAGGAGCTCTCACTGGCCTCCTGGTGGCTCAGTCCAAATTCTCTCAAGCTCTATTAACCACTTTAGACTCAATATTCTTTTGGAACCTGCTTCCATAAAAGTGTGGCAAAACAATGCAGGGTGAGGATGTACATTGAATTGTGTATCTATTAATTCATAAATATGGAACTATGCTTGATTAGATGGCTCATTGGAGTCTCCATAACTCCCCACAGACCAGAAAAGCATGTTCTACACTCAACAATGGCAAATCACAAAACTGTGGACATGTACATTCAGCAACAAACTCAAATTGATGGAGTTGTTTTTGTTGTAAATTTAGCTGAGGTTGTTATCAAGAGGCCATGTGCACACTTCAGTACAATGCACCTACATCACAAAAGTGTCAATCAATTGTTATGCCAAAAACCTTGATTGGGTTCTCTGCAGAGTTGATAATCATGCAATGTATTATTCTCTCTCTGAGACAATAAAGCAGCTAAGGAAAATAATCTATTGTCTCCATGCATAATGGACAACATGAGGAAATTGAATACTGCCTACTCAAAGGAGTGTTTGTGGCCCATGCAGGCCTGCAGCTCAACTGATATGCAGTAGATTAAAAGCTAAAGGTACAGGCACAAGATGACAGAGAGGCTTTGTGTTGTGAACATGTATGTGCATGTGGATATATAATGATTTCACGATACCAACCAAAGCATGCAGCAGAAAACAGGGAAAGAGCTGCCGCCTATATTGTACGATACAATTGGAATCCGGTCATTGAATTTGGTTGGACATTATTTTGCTCTTACAGTCACAAAGCTTTTTCTTGAAATTGGCGCAAATGCCCCTTAATGCCAGTGAAGAGGAAGGCTGCAGTAGTTATATTGCCTAAAATTAACATCATGTGTCTCTGTCTAGTACCGCTTGGTTTAAGATTACAAATCCAAGAATGAGAGTTGACTCAGCAATTTCCCCATTCTGGGGAAAAGACACTCAGAAAGAGAATGTGAGAAAAAAATACAATAGTGCCATTTATCATGTGAAGCTGTGGTTTCTAAAGTTGTTCGTGCTGGTCGACATGACTGCTGCAGTGCAGCATTTAGGGATTGCATGGCAGTTCCCTAAATGCTGGAAGGAGGTCATTTTATGACGAAGGGGATTTACAATCTAAAACAAAATCATGCTACAGTAGCAAGATGCCACTAAGAATATCACGTGGGCTACCATGCTCCCACCTGTTTCTATATTCAACATTTACATTAACTCACAAGCAATGTACACGGACCACATCGCCACACTATGCTTGCTCAGTAGATGGCAGACTACAGTATATTAATTATGTTACTCTTGCTCCAGACCTGTTGGGACATGCTAGCTACAGTGTAAGGTAACAAGGAAGTGGCCCAGCTGTAGCTCAGGCTCAGACACTTATGAAGACGAAGTGCTAATCAGTGGGTCTGTTGGGTTTCCTAATTAAAAGAATGTACTTGGCTCGTGCTGGCTATTTACACTACATTAAGACAGCATCAAATTACACTACAGGGAGGGATGCACAGCTTGGAAAGCATGATGTTGTAAAAAAAAAAAAAAAAAAGATTTAAGGTAAAAGGCAGTTTTGCTGAAATTGTGGACACTCACCTTGTATGATGCAACATCACACACAAGCACACACGTTTCTAATTTCTGGGACGCCTGGCAGTGATGAGCTGAGAGCACTGTGCCTTAAATGAAAATCAATGGAAGTAGGTAATCTCTCTCCCTCTCTCTTCTCATTCAGTTTACACAATACCTCAAAGGACAGAAGCACCACCGCACACTGCCAAGAAGACGTCAACCTTTCATTGTTTATGTGAGAGAGGAATGAGAGTAAAACAGAGACAATGAGTTGAAATTAATTGAGCGTGTGTGTGTGTGTGTGCACGTGTGTATACATGGACTGTCAACTTTTTAGCGCTGTATTGCTGTTGCTTGTGAACAATGTGGCGTCCATCTCCTTTATCGCCCACCTAACCACCCCATGTTACAACACAATGCACGTGTTAATGGTCACCCTCTTCTCATAAATTCCCACTTTCCCACTTTCCCGTTTTCCCGTTGCCAAGATTGTTCTTGGCACTGTGTCTTGCACAGCAAAACCTTGAAACAACTCTGTGCAATATATCAGCCCACGAGTCACAAAGTGTGAACTGGTAGAGAGAAGAAGAAAAAATGCCAGTGAGCTGTGAAGAGGACAGATTACCAAGGAAGCTGGTCAGAACAGGAAGATATTATTACCTCCATCACACCGACATCACAAAGAAATGGAAGGAGGGAAATGTTGCGGCCATATAAGCAGTTTTCTGCTCGATTCGATTCAGTGTGGATTTGCAGTTGAACATAGATCTCCTCGACTGTGGAATCAGGCCGTTATCAACAAAAATAGCACGGAAAAACACAACAAAGGGGTCACATTGGTGCAGATGTTTATGGATGCCCTTAAATAACTACAGAGTGCTTTGGTAGCTGTTGGGTGCAATGTTGCTCAAAAACGTAGTTCTCTTCTTCGCTTGTGTTACGCTTCCAACGGCAAAAAAGGCAATCCGAAACTATGTGCAGAGGATGTTATAAGCAAGGATTTTACAGTGTTTTGGCCGTATGGCCGAAAATGCAGCAGGAAGGATATGGCCGGTCGGCGGTGACCATCCAGAGTCTGAGCTGCCGAGAGCAAACACCGACTGTGATGCCTTCACTCAAATTGTCCTCCGATGTCAAACAGAAACTGAATCATTCTGCTGTAATGAATGTCAGCGTGGGCTGTTTTTGTTGGACGCTGTCGCCAATGAAAACTCAAAGAAATAGAGCGAGAGAGAGAGAGAGAGAGAGAGAGAGAGAGAGAGTCATGTGTTGCTTCACAATGTATGAAAGTTTTCACCCTCACTCCGACAGAGGTGTGCTGCAGACCTTTTTCAGGATCCTGAAGATAGAATGCAGATGACACCCAGGACCAGCAGGGCGATTTTGGGGGGATTCTTGTCACGGTAATTTGCTAATTTAATAGTCTGCCAACCAGCCGTTGCAGCTGGGCAGCAGCATGGCAGAGAGAAATGCTTGAGGAAAATGGCATTTTAGGGAAGATTTGGAAGATTTTCACTTGTAATGGATTGCAGTTTTCTTGCTACTTTTACCTAAGTAAACAAGCTAAGTAACCTACCTTTTCAACGTCTAGAGCAGTGATTGTCAACCACTGTGCCGCGGCACACCAGTGTGCCGTGACACATCGTCAGGTGTGCCGTGAGAAAATTTCCAATTTCACTTAATTGGTCCAAAAAAATATTATTTAGCTGCCGCAAATAATTTTCCATTGTTGAGCGTCTGAGCCTGCAATATAGTGGCTGGCCTAGTAGTTTCCTATAGAACAGGTCTGCACCTTGTTCTGCTATTAAACAAACTAAACGGCCGTATGTTATTGATCGTACACGACAGCTTGTAATTTCTGGGTCGCGTCTACAACTCTTTCCGCCCCGATGAGATGCACACAGGAGAGCACACAGTGGACAGAGAGAGCGGCGAAAAATATGTCGCGTGCTTTTCACAATGGGATTTGCTGCTTTAAGCTATCACTATTTTAAGCTATGAGCTCTCATGTTTAAAGCCCAACATTATTTTTTGCACGGATATAACTTTATTTTCATTTTTCTAATAAAGTGATAACACATTTGTTTTTGTCTGATGGAGCAATCTGGTTTAAGTGAAAGTGATTTCAATGTTCTATTATTTATAAAAGCACAGATGGAGTCACTAGTACTGTGAAGTATTACTTTGTAGTACTGTGAGGTGCCACGATGTAGTATGTCCGTCAGTCGCTCCCCCCCTCCCTCCCCCTAAAGCTGTAAACCTAGGGGAAACACTGAATACTGTGACATTCTGTAACTTTTTGGGTTGTTGGTGTGCCGCGGGATTTTTTTATTGTAGAAAATGTGCCGCGGCTCAAAAAAGGTTGAAAAACGCTGGTCTAGAGGCGATGCAATACAAACGAGTATCAGTAGTTAGAGTCACACATTCATGAGTTTCAGGGCCTGTCAGGTGTCAAACAATGCAGAGCAGTTTATAATACTCTGGAAAGTGGTCGGACCATAAATCATGACATCCTTAGTTGACAGTTGTGAGGTTTCAAGGGATTCTACCGGGAATGTGACTTAGCACACATTTATGTTGCTAAGACAAAGTCGCATTAGATTTCTACAAAAGGAGACTTTTGCTTTTGCTTGTGACACATCAGTACATACAGTACATTCCTTAAGTGGGTCACCTGTGGATAGTTGCAGCGGTAAAACAAGGAATGTTGAGGTCCCGGATTTGTTAAGACCTTCAATAGGATGTCCCATAACCCCCCTCACATCCTCCTACCATTGTCCTCAATGTTAAAATGTCAACCTAAAGTCTTTTGTTTGAAATTAGACCGAAGGGTGTGCAACCATATATTGCTGATTTGCTGTGAGTCTTAAAATTATTCTTTCTGCATTTCATCTTCTGCACTTCTGACTCATTTGCTTACTCGTCTGGATCTCCGTACTTCTACTAATTCTTCTCCGCTCATCGCGACCACAGCTATGCATCCTATACTCATACCTCAGACCGGCTTCTCCAAGGCTCCGCTTTCAGCCAGCTAAGTTATTTGCCTCTCTAGTCTCCTACCTTCCAACCTTCTTGTTCCTTAATCAGTGAAAAGGAAGCGGCAGCCACCAGGTGCCACTCAGCTCTTTTCCAGATTTGGCAGCTCTGGCAGCCACCGTCCCTCTCCGCCATCGTCTCCGCTGCCAATTCAGTACTGCCAGACGCCAGCTCAGATTATCTGCCCGTGGGCCTTTTAACAGCCATTTGAAGGGCAGGCAGACGGTATTACAACCAGTGACCAGTTGTACCAGTTGGCAGTTCGCCTTGTGTCGAGGCTCCAAGGTGGAATTCTGAAATAGAAAATACACCTCTAGTAGCACCTTGGCGCAGTGCTGCGCGTGGGAGCAAATCCAAAACCTAACGAGGTGTAAGTGAAACATTTGGAAGGGTTTCTTAAACTGCAACACACAATATGTAATGAGACATAAATTAGATAAGTGTTTCATCCAGAGTGATTTTAGAAAAGCGCAATACTGTAAAACATGAATCTGGTATGTTTTTGTGTGCATTGACTAAAAGTAACAGCAGCAAAGCAGCAATAATATTATTCTGGATGTCTGATCTCCTCCTTGGATCCACAGTTTTAATTTCTTGTCACCTTTAGTTCATGACCACTGATACTTTACCTTAACCACTGGTGCCCAACAGTATTTTCTAAGGGTTAGATTGGGTTTTACAGATCCGTAAGGGGTTCTTAAAATAGCAGGTTAAAAGTTCTGGCTTTGATGGGAAATATTAAAATATATACATGAGCTCATATTGCATTGCATGAAAAATATATCCAAAGTACAAGGAACATTTGAAAGATACCTGACGTCTATTTTAAACTATGTTGTACTGCAGTACCAAGTACATGTGTTAACACAGTTAATAAATATATAAAAATAATATATATATAAAATATAATGTTTAATACACTAGGTACAGCCTAAGTGGTTTCATTTGATGTCATATTTTTTGAATGCATAATATCACTATATCACTCACGAAATATTATATTTTAAGACACTTTTTTGTTTACATATTTGACATCCCTGCCTCAAAATACATTTGCTGTGACTTGGTGACAGGATCACCAGCGGCTTGAAGGCTTGATGAGCTGTCAGACGAGGCTCACTGAATGCATATTTGCTGTTTCTGGTCCATTTACTAAAGAAAAAATGACGTGCCAACAACAACAATTTCCGACAGTCTGAGACCTGTTATCTTTGAATGCAATGATAGTACACATCACACACATTAAACTTTGAAGTGGGCACACTTCAAATCTACAATATGATGAATCAAGATACGTAGTGTGCTGCGCTGACCTGCTTCATCACGTTCTATACTCCTGAAGTTTTCTTATGAAAGTGGCATAATTAAATAAAAAAGCCTTGATTGATTAATTGAACAGCACAGCTCCAGATCTAAATTTAGACCACGATGGACTATGTGGCAAAGTTAAATGTAACACTTTGCTGAAAATGTATTTATATATACCTCTGTGGCACAACCTGCCTCTGAAATGATTCCAAAAGAATACGAGAGAAGACGAAAACAGCAAGAAGAGAGAATTTGTCTGATGTTTCACACACACACACACACACACACACACACACACACACACACACACACACACACACACGTAGTGTACCTGCACACAGCACACTTTTAGGAACAAGCAATGTCTCATTCGATGACTGTTCAAATTAAGCATTAAATCCAGACCTCTTGAAATTAACTTTTCGACCTTCGTGTTCGAGTTCCTCTCGTCAGCAGCCTTCTTTATTGAAGCTGTTCGAGGGTGACAGACGGGAGATAATCAGACTGCTGCTCTGCTCCCTCTGTCAATATCAACCTCTCAGTGGTCTTTAATGGAAAAGCCCGAGGACAGAGGCACACAAGGAACACCTCGGTCTATGAACATTGCAGCACATTTAATTATTAAAATATGATCCTTAAGACAACAACACAAACAATATACAGCTTTTGCGTTCTTGCATAGTTAAATAATACGAGTCACATACAAAAAGCCAGGTCTAACCAGCAACTAACAGCCATTGTGTCTGAGCATTTCTGAGTGGCTATTTCTGAAGTGTGTAAGTTACAGTGGAGAGGCCTGGATATTGTTGCTGGAGGCAGTTTGAGTGCCATTCTCCCAATGGCTATAAGAGGACCTCGATGGGGGCAGGTGTTTTGGAAAATGTCAGCGCATAAGAAAAATGGAAGTGCTCAGCAGAGACCACTTCACACACGTGGCACCCACACCCACGCCATCACATGCTCTCTTTCCTTATTGTCCTTTTGTTCATTTTTGTCTCTTTCTCCTCCCCGCGTCACTATATAATTTTCTCTCATCAATCAAAATACATTTGCTGGCAGTAATGTGTACTGAGGCCATCTCCCACCTCTTCCTCCTCACGGTGCTCTTCACCCCCTCTGGTTTTCCTGTCTCCCTTTGTCTCTCTTTCACTCCCAAGTCTATATTTTTCTGGGTGCCCTGTTTGACTTCTGTGCACTGACCAACCTATTTAAACCACATGCCAAGCTTCACCCACCTAGTGATACTATTGCCAGTTAATGTGCAGAAGCAGCACATGACTCTATAATGATACACTGCTCACAGCTAACGTTTGTTTCCCCTCTCCTTCCGTGTCTCTCTCTCTTACCGCAGACCTGAGATGAATTTGCTGATAACACAACCGCTCAGTTCCACGTTCTTACTTGGATGAAACTTGTGGTGATATACGTGGCCTTGGCAGGGGTTGTTGGTGTGCATGTTTTCCTGAGTCTGCACATTTCCAGCACCCAGGAAACAATCACAGATCTAATGCAGCAGCTGTTTTTTTTGTGTGTGTGTGTGTGTGTGTGTGTGTGTCATTTTAAAATGTGCACAAAGCTAACCTCATCAACCTCTTGACATCCAAATTACCCCCAAAAACCAAAACTATTTCAGCATGTTCTATAATTTCATAATTTGGATACATTCATATTATTGAAATATGAATGATTCATTGACATGTAATTATATAACTTTATACAGCGTTCGGTAATCTATTGGTTTGATCTATAAAAAAGCTAAATGTATAAACTGATCATATGTTTTATGTATATCATTGCTGTAGTAGAGGCAAAAGTACATTGTTTCTTACAGAATTGTAGTGTATGAATGACCAGATAATGGAAATAATCAAGTAAAATACAACTACCTCAAATTGTACTTGAGTAGAGTACTTACTTCAAACCTGTACAAATTCTGCGACACTGTTCCCTCTTTTTTCACACATTCATAATCATCCCGACATGGACAGACGCTAACAGGAGACAGGAGAGATCTGGCAGCCAAATAGATCCCTAACCAGGACACTCTAATGAGGAAAGGGCCCCCGGGGCTCCTTGGGTGACACTAGAGATCCATACTGGAGCTGTCAGCCTAACAGGATCTACAGTCCAAGAGATGTGTTTCTACTGGTGCCATCAATAACTACTTTGATCCTCTCTACAAGACTCTAACTCCTTGACAGTAGCTTTTGTCATGAAAGGCTGGAACATGGAAACAGACTCGAGATAAACGACCGTAAGTGTGTTTGTTTGGGGAGCTGATGACGCCTACGTGAGACCCGTCTGACCACCCAGTCGGATGGCGTCTGGCTTGAAAAGTGCATAAGCTGCTTTCTGGGGATGGTTCATGAGAGTGAACATAAACAGCAGAATTGAAAACACAGATGACTGTGAAGCTTGATAGCATTCACTGTTGACGGAGACATTTTGTTGCATCATTTTACTTGAGGACTGGAAGGTATGAATGCATGAAAAGTAAATCCAATAACAATTCAGAGGGACCTCATGAGAACCATGAGAACATCTCCACTCGCTGCAAGCCATAACAAACAGTAAGTACACAGGGCAGCTCCCTGCATTTAAATGTATTTGTCCCGATGAATTTGCAATCTCTAATTCCCAAAATGAAAACAACTGGTGGAAGATTATAATTTGGTTGTAGGAGAGTCGACCCGAAACCATAATAGAATTTGAGTGCAAAATTGACGAGTCAAACAAATGCATGTGGAACGCACACAGGGAACTTTTACTGGAAACTATGTACAACAGCTTTGAATGGTGGTTGTTTATTAGGTAAACTTTATCTGTTAAATAAATGGTTATTCAGTTATCATATTTGCAGACGACACTGCTGTAGTAGGACTGATAACCAACAACAACGAGACAGCCTACAGGGAGGAGATCCAACATCTGACACAATGGTGTTCACATAACAACCTGGACTTAAACACAACAAAAACAAAAGAAATGATAATAGACTTCAGGAGAGCAAGGCGGGTGGAGCACGCTGCCCTCCGCGTACGTGGAGAGGAGGTGGAGAGGGTGGACTGCTTCACATAGCTGCTAAACAGTTTTTCGTTGTTTTCGTGACAATGACAATAAAGTATTCTATTCTATAGGATAAAGTTTAAACTTCTTAAATGTCTAAATTGGTAAAGAATATATTACAATTGTAATTCATTTTAAATCAAATGTAAATAAGCAATCATATTATTAAATTTACCAGAAACGATGAGCATGTCAACTGGTTATATAATACTTATTGAGGCCATATTGGGTTGTTACAAATATAACTATGTATTCAAATATAAACTTAGAACATTTTCAGAAATGTACTTTTATTTACTTACTGTATTATCTTTTATTTAACTAACTGCTGTATATACAGCAGTTAATTAAAATGTCTGCCCTGCTGGTCCACCCATGCAACAAGAGGCCAAAATCGCACAAACACAAACTGTACATAGACATAAACAGATAGAGTCAAAGTCAGTGATGGCTGCGTCTCTGGTTTAAAACTAACTGTCAAACAGACTGAATTAAGAAGCAGCTTTTGTCTGATTCGTGAGTCTGATGTTTTTTTAACACGAGACTCACTGGGTTCATTAGCAGCCAGATGCAACCTGGAGAGCTGGCAGTCCTATTAGCTAGAATAATACGTGTACTGGAAGCCCGTTGTAGCAACAACAGGTGCAAACAGCAACTGTTGACACGGGAGATGAACTGATGCAAAGGTGCTGCTATTAGCTCTTCCTGATCTCATGGATTACGTCTTTGCAGCTACAAATGTCTGTCTATAAGCTGTATCAAAGGTAGAAGAAGTACTCAGATCTTGGACTTCTAAAAGTAGGAATACCATAAATAAAAATGACTTGTACAAGTAAAGGTCCTGAGTTGAAATTGTTACTTAAGTAAAAGTACAGTATTTCTAGCTAAATGTACTTGAAGTATCAAAAGTAAAAAGTACTAATAATATAACAATATTACATTGTGAAAGGACCCATCCATCCATCCATTATCAGCCGCTTATCCAGGGTCGGGTCGCGGTGGCAGCAGGCCCAGCAGGCTGACCCAGGCTTCCCTCTCACCCGCAACACTTTCCAGCTCATTCTGGGGGATCCCGAGGCGTTCCAAGGCCAGCCGGGAGATATAATCCCTCCAGCGTGTCCTGGGTCTTCCCCGGGGCCTCCTACCAGCTGGGCGTGCCTGGAAAACCTCTAATGGGAGGCGTCCAGGAGGCATCCTGACTAGATGCCCGAACCACCTCAGCTGACTCCTTTCGACACGAAGGAGCAGCGGCTCGACTCCAAGCTCTCTCCTGATGTCCGAGCTCCTTACCCTATCTCTAAGGCCGAGCCCGGCCACCCTACGGAGGAAGCTCATTTCGGCCGCTTGTATCCAAGACCTCGTTCTTTTGGTCACGACCCAGAGTTCGTGACCATAGGTGAGGGTTGGAACATAGACCGACCGATAAATGGAGAGCTTTGCCTTCCGGCTCAGCTCCCTCTTCACCAAGACGGACCGGTGCAGCGCCTGTTTTACTGCTGCAGCCGCACTGATCCGCCTGTCGATCTCCCGCTCCACCTTACCGTGAAAGGACCCATTCTGCTTAAAGAGTGTAGTGTATTTCAATGTTGTAGTTCATCAATGTGGAGAAAGATTGATTTTTCTAAACTACTAGATAGATTAGTAGAGTAGTACTGCATCATATTATATTAGCATACCAAATATGTTAAGGTAAAAAGTGTCAAATGAATTGAGTGGAGGAAAACATGCAATAGTTGCCTCTGAAATGTAGTGGACTAGAAGTATAAAGTAGCATAACATGGAAATACTAAAGCAAAGTACAAGTGAGTGAAAATTGTACTTAGTACAGTACTTGAGTAAATGTACTAAGTTACATTCCACCACTGGTATATACTGTAAAATTTAATGTACATTCTTGAATGCAAATATATGCCCCAACATCCTCCCATATAGGGGTACTGCAGGAAAAAACAGAAGCGTTCAGGTCTTACCTTTGTCCAGTGAAGCGTCCGGAGAGTTGAAGTCCATCAGACTGCTGATTTCAGTCTTGTAGCAGAGGTCAGTGGCCGACGGCTTCTGCCTCGTGTGGGAAGAGGGATCTGTGAGAAAAAACAAATGCCAAACTAGGTTACCTTAACAAACGACATATAAAGGAATTTAGAAAGATAACAAAGAGCCCAAACGTGTGTAACAAGATCATGTGAAAGTACTAAATCATTTCAACAAGGACAAAGAGAAAGAAATTCTTAGAAATATCTCTCCCAGATAACTGTTGTTGGGATCAGGCAGGAGCGTGTTTGGTTATTAGCAAGTATGAAGTCCCAACACTGTTAATTTGAGTATCTGTGAGTGAATGATGTTTGTTGAAGCATGTATAAGTGCAACTGGAGTTTTTAAAATGTGTTTCTAGAAATAATTTTGAAATCACTATGGAGAGAGCAATAGCAAAAAGGGAAAGAGCATAAAGGCCTGTGTACATTCAAACTGCATGATAATGCATGCTATAGCAAAGCTGTCATCAGAGTATGTTCATCTTTCTGCACAGAATGCATTGAGAAACAAAATGATTAATGCAGCACAACACACATCCCTTTCAGCACACGCACATAACAAACTCCTTTGACTCCACAGTGGCTTCCCATTCAGCAACACAGCTTCTGTCCCTGAGGAGAGCCTGAACACCCTGCTGTAGCAGGAGCATACAAGCTGAAACGCATGCAGGTGCACAAACACAATCGCTACTTTAAGAGACCGATGCATATGAACATTAGCATTTTTATGACCAAAGTGTGATTTGATTTTGGGTTAGGTTCAGTGGTTTCTAATGTAGTTCTGACCAGCCTCACCAGTGGCACGTAGCAAAGGCATATTGGATGCATTGCTCCAGGTCAACTCACTTAAAAGTTTATGCTAAAATTACTTTCGACATTTGCAGTCAACTTCTGCTGTCCTCCCGTCCCAGCCTTGCCCACAGATGCTTTTATTTCAAAGAAGTATTCACAAAAGGTCACAAGTGTCACTTCTTGAATAAAAGTCACTGGCTACAAAAAAAAAAATTGTAAATGGAATTCAAATATTGCTCGACACAGTCAAATTCACATTCCAGCAAACTACATACGCCCAACTTCACTCTTCAACCTCTGCTCCTCTGTCATTATGGCGAGATTCATCTTCACGCTTGTCGAGATAGCTAATAATACCACCTCAAGGGATTTTAAGAGCACATGAGGGCTGTTTTTTTTAACCGCAACTATAACATTTTGCCAGCCAACTGCAAAGCTATACATTTTCAAGCGTGCCCATGGTGCAGCTTTTGGCACCAGGAACACAGTTGTGAGGTTTTGGATAATGTTACAATTCACAGTGCATACTTATCTGCTAGCTTCAAACTGCTACTGCCCCAATAGCCACAGAAAATGTTTTATCTTTCCTGCATCGTACCCTTGACAGGTCCTCAGCCACATTTAGAAACTTATCAAGGGAAAAAAGGGGATGAGTGTGGTGGAATAAATGCAAAGGAAGAAGTGAGCCATGACGGTTGCTTGATGGGGATGGAGAGGGAACACAGATATGGAGGAGAGCAGGGGAATATGCTACAGTGAGCTCAGGTATGACATTTACTTTATGATATGATTAAGTGATGGCACTTTGTGTATCTGTGTATTAATAGAATATAACACAAATGTCAATGTAACATGTTCACATAGTAATACTATAATATTACTGTATATGATGGTATATAATGTATCAATGTGATTAAAAAGAGAGATTGCAAATGATATTGCAACTAATTGCAAGCAATCATTGTCCGACGCGAAGACATTGGTTGATCAATTTTGCATGCAATGTAATTATGAGAGATATGTCGCATGAATGATGGCACCAAAGACCAAAACAATCCCAATAAAAATGTGGATACAATAAAGGAACATTTAGGGAGTCACCATGATGGAGAGATGGATGTGTTTCTTCACTCCAGTCTGACTTTGTATATTTAGGTTGTTTTTAAACTGAAATCTTAAGATTGAAAATGAGAAGCAATTTAATTTTTTTTTGGCTGACCTGCAAGTCATTGTTGACGATTTTTGTTTCGCTGGTACATCAATTGCATGTTTTTTTTAAGACTTACAGAGAGAGGTTAGAGGTCAGGCTGCTGTTCTTACTATTGTTTCAGCTTCTCGACCTTGCAGTGTGCATTGATGTGTATTTGTGCAAGTGCACAGCAATTAAATTGATTCTTTTTTTTAATCGCTACATTGTCATCAAGCAGGTAATTGTAATGTGTTCTGGGTCACTGTCCAAGACTGTGAATCAATGTCCTTTTCAACACACTGAATATTCAGGTCTGGTAAGGTCCAACAGCCTCTTATTGATTTTTTAGTCTTTATCTCTGCTCACTCAAGTCAAAGAAACATTACAGACACACAGCTCAGAAAGACAGGCAGTTGGTGGGATACAAAGACTGGATGAGATATCAGAGTCTGGTAATATAGAGGAATTGTAGAAACAATCCAAAACATTATCTTGTGTTGCTTTGGCTCTCTGCATTTACTACCTCCTACACTGCACCTTGAATGACAGTGATGCTTTCGATACACCTTGGAGTATAAATCATGTTTGGGGTGAACTATTAAGGATTTGAGATAAGAGAATCATTTCCTCTCTCTGCTTCCATCTCCTCTCTGTTCTTTTTTCTTTTCCTCACATGCCGGCAGGAATATTATCTGACAAAGACACATGCTCGCCTATCGTCTCACTGTGGATGTTCCCCACACAGCTTCAGTTTGGCATAGAATAAGATCACTCTGTTTGTGGAACCTAAAACAATGCATACATTATACTGTACATAGTAATTAGAACAAGAGACAAAAAGGCCGTCCATTTCATTAAAATTCGTATAAAACTGATCATCAAATTCAAATGTTCTGAAACTCTCTTTTAAGCTGTAACAAAAACAGAAGGCTTGTGTGGAATAATTTCATGTTCACATCTCTTCTAGCAGCTCTGTCCTTTTCCCACACTACCTTGTATTTGGTATTTTGGTATTTTGTGTAATATACACAAAAGCAGTCACTGCATGGGTTGTAATAATCTTCCAAGATATATAGTGTTCACGAGAAAGCAATTAACTGAGCAGAAATGTTTTTTTTTGTTTAAAATACTGATGAGAATGTCTCACACTTCATGGCTTGGTTCTATTTTCCTCACAATCAAACTTCTTCAATTTACTTTAATCGATAATAAGTTGTTTAACCAGCCGAGCACACAACTGATGGAACAGGTAATTCTGCTGTGATGAAATAAATAACGATTTGGCCCAGAGAACTGTTTTACCGCATATGACTTTGTAGTGATGTGATTATCCGGATCCCTGTATCCCCACCAAGCAGGCTCTGGAATAATGCTGTCAGACAGTTGCTCTGGATTAAAAACAGCTCCTTCCCTTAGTGAGGACCACTTGAGAGAGAGGAGGGTATGATGGAGTGTGGCCATTGTGAACCACTTTTGGCTTTAAATGTTGTCGGCCAACACAACATATGACCTGTTTCGGCCTGAACTTGGATTCAGCCAACAAATTATTGTGGACCTTTATATAACTTTATTAATGATAAAGAACATCTCAAAATAATGAAAAAGACGAAAAAAGGTGCGTACATTAATCATTTTGGAGATGTGGCACCCATAATACAACAAACTGGAAGCAGGAAGAGCTGTGTGAGGTTTTTCTGGACTGATGTTTAAGCCCCAACAAGAATTATATTAGGATTTTGATATCGAGTTCACTTCTGCCTCTCACTCCGCTTAGAAAACATATCTAAGGAACTGGATATCAGAGACAAATATTTACTAAAAATCTAATGGTAGCAAGCAAGAAGGCAATGACAAGTCGCTGGCTTCTTAAAGACACTCCTGCCCTGAACCAATAGACATATACTGCATAATGCAGTATGGAACGTATGATATTCACTTAAAGATTAAAGGAAAAAAAGGGGAGAAGAGTACTGGACTAAATGGGATACATACCTGAACAAATTAAGTCTGGCAACTAAAACTACAGGAAATGCAATTGTGAAATTATGTAAATGAAAATGTGCCATTCTGAGACAAACAACTCATGTTTATTGTTAAAAAACGCCAGAAAGAAATAACAAAATCTCTTGTGTTTTCGTGCCGATGAGACCCTTTAGTCTGAGTATGTTGGTAGCACACACAGAGATGATCAGTCTTGGTTATAACTCGACCAATACATCAGACAATGTTAGCTTATGGAAATATATGAGGATCTATGTAAGTCTACGCAAATAAGTTATGAGAACACGTAACAAATCGCATTAAAGACGTGCTAAACTAGGTTTGAGGTAAATTAAGTGTTTAATATATGGTCACTATGGGACACCCTGGTTAAAACAGCATTTGAACCAGAATTGTGTCTCTAGTGATCCTGAATACCTCTCTGAGGATTATGGCAGTCAGGTGCTGACATTTATAATGTTAAACTAAAAGTTACATGGAGGACTCAACCTTTGTCAACAAGGCCCCCTGTTGTTCCTCTTCTCAGAGTGGATGCAGCACGAAATCCCCGTCAGTGATAGATGCATCTCCCAAAATAAACTATTCCCTCAAAATAGAGGGAGTCTAAAAAGAAGATTTTGTTCAAATTTCAGACTTCATTGTGCATTTTTTGAACAACTCAGACACTTGCTTGAAAGCATCTATATGTTTAGGCATCAGTCAAAAGGTAATCCATGAAGCCGAGGGAAATATGTAGGCGCACAAGGCTTCACTACTCGGCTTTAGTTTGATTGTTATTGCTGCTACTGTAAACAGGCTCATTTACCATTTCTGTTTCCATTCACATACATAGGCCCATATGTTGGTGTCTACAGGATGAACTGATAGCAGTTTACATGGCAGTGTATTTCTCAGTAATTGACCAATAAACATTGCAATGATTAGTGGTGTCACCATTATCAAAGTCAGTTAGCCACTACGGTTCTTCGCAGTTGGCCCGAACACATGCAAATCATTCCTCTTCTCCTTTTCTCTCCGACAAGTCCAACCACTCAGGATGACTTTACTCTCGATTAACCAGGCAAAAATAATAACAGACTTCACCTTATGGAGGCTTTGATACCTCTACATAGCAGAAAGAGGACTCCATGCTCGATTAAGAGGTAGATGATGAATAAAACCACCAATGTACATCACATTACTGCACTAGAACGCAGCACTCCACATTCTGCAGAGTTCCAGTTCACAGGTTAGTGGAGATTATTGTAGGGGTAATTCATGCAGTCACAGCTGTAATGAGCGGAACTGTGTATGATTATGATATAACACTTCTGCTGTTCTGGTTGAATGTTGCAGCAGTCCTGAAGGTAAGGTCCAGATGAATTACTAGTCTTCATGGTCGGACAGTTCCTTCCATCCCTGTCACCAGCCCTCTCCCTCGAGTCCTCTCTTTTTCCTTAGCTGACTGACTCCACCCCTCCAACGCCACCTCTCCTTTTCCCTCCTCATTTTTTATCCCTTCTCTGTCGCCATTTAATGGGGTTCTCCATGCTCCTCACTCTTCTGAGCCTGCCATATTTTATCTGCTGGCATAGTGCAGAAAAAGACGATGGCTGGAACAAAAGAAGGCCCTAATGAGTAGTGGAGGTGATTAAGGAATGAATAGGCGCTGTTGCTGGAACCTTCATCGAGCCGCCCATGTTCCCCGACTGTCTGCAATCTGTAGATAGGCACTGCCTCTCTTTTCTTACAACTGCCACCCGCCTTTAATTGCACTGACATTCTCTGGTCCCGAGGCTGCCGGACGTGTGATAAAGCTTGGGTATTCATGCATTAATCACCACCAGCGAGGGCAGGCATTTTCTCCCCTGCATCACCTACCTCAAGACCCCAATTCAAGATGCCCTATAAATACCCTGCAGATAAATTGACCAGGATAAATGGACCAGGGGTGCGATAGTGGGGAGCTAGCGCTTAACGTTTAGCCGCCAGCGCTAACCATCGACGATCTCAAGATGACTCGTTGTCAATTCATATTGTAATGAAAGGCTGCTGAATGTACTCGGCAGGTCATTCAAAAGAAGCGTGTAAGCTGGGTATGTTATTAGTTGGTGTAAGGAGGACTCGGGAGAAAATGAGCTGCAGCCCGGGAGACTAAACTGAGGAGAAACAGGCTTTTGTTAGTGCGTGAATGTCATTTTCACAGGGCCATCAGAGGAATGTGCGCATCAACATTGTGTATATATAGAAAAATGGCTCATTTGCTGTGATCCATGACGGACCGGGGACAGGTGCCTGCAAGCACTACAGCTTTAAAATGGCTTGAGCACAGCCACTTCAACACCATATTTATCCCTGGAATCAAAGCACTTTGGGAGATGGAGAGTTGTGTGACAGGAAACTGAATGATCAAACAACTTGTGTCCTCTGACAACATGCTGCATTTCTATCTTATTTGGTAGGCTTTAAATAATATGTGAATCATTCCACCTACAGTGTATTCTTATCTCTGCTGGCACTCTACTGCGGCTGTGAGGATGCTTGTATTATGTATGCAGCAGTGGTGGGCCGTCAGGGCCAGCTAAGCCTTTGCTGCTGGCCTGACAGAATCACAAAGTTATAGCTATTTTATAATTTAATTGTTTTCCACAAATACACTACATGTATTATAATTATGTTTCCCTATCAGCTTGTTTTCTCATTGCACAGATCCCGTCTTCCTCTGTTGCTCTGCCTGCAGTCTTCAGCCTGCAGCTTGTTTTAAGGAGAAGCTCTCATCCAATCACATTGTTTCTCTCCGGTGTCTTTATGTCAGCAAAGCAGTTTAAGCAAGCCTTTGCAGATTAAAGTACACTTAGAGTGGACATTGTGGTTGACTGTCATGGTCTTCAACAAATCAGATCTTTAGTTTGACAAGCTGGGCGGATTCTTTGACGTGCAGGGCCTGCAAAATGGCGTGGATGTATATGATTCGTCAGTGGCCCAGCGTGACCATTAACATGCACTGTGATTGGTCAGTGGGGCACGACGCTTCTAGAAACTTCTAGATGCTACCTAGAACCAAAAAGCTACCTTGCTGGTGGATTTACTGATGACTTGCTGGTGTATTTTACTGATGGCGCCTTTCGCACAGAGGATTACGGGCATGTGGTAAGTGAAATACTGGCTGTGTTACTTTTTTTTTTTTACATCTGCAGTCGTACATCTGCAGCCGCGCCAGCTGTTTAACAGCTGATAGAGTGATTTGAAGGCGCAGGTAGGAAATGCACGACCCGCCACTGGTATACAGAGATTGTGAGAGATTATAAATGGCTATGTTAATGACATGTAACGTTCGCTGTCAGAAGGTGTGAAAGCTTCATGTGTGAAGATCCACTGTGCAGTAAGATGGTGAAAAGTTGCCGTCGGGATAAATTAAAATGCACTTTATAGATTAAACATAACCACAGGATAGGTTATTGTTAGAAAAGCTGATGTGAAGTTTTTGGAATGAATTGTTGTCTAGGACTAATTCAACAATTTGGGAAATACACTTTTTAGCAGAAAGATAGATGAGAAGATTGATTCTCATATCTGTCTGCTAATTTAATAACATATGTCCCAAAAGTATTCCTTTAAATCCAGAATAGACATTTGGACAAACCATAACACTGCATTAATGATATGCTGACAACATTAGCAAAAGGCACCCTGGGACTTGGAATTACACCACATCAAATAGAAAACAGGAATTGCGGATACTTAATAAACTAATGTGACTTGAGAATGAAGATATTTGAACAATTATCTCAACGCACAGCACTTTGTGACCTCTTTTGTCTGGGAAATGTGCTTTATAAATAAAATTATTATTATTATTATTATTATTATTATTATTATATTACAACGCTATTGCCATTTGCGAAAAACCAGAGAAGGTACAATTGAAAATAAATTCTCTACAGCACCACCCAGTTATCCAGAATCAATTTAATATATTAATTCCATACCTAATGGGTTTTATGAGCAGCTTTTAATACCAATTATGACTCGAAGGCAGAGCAAAGCTATTCAAGTGTAGTATTCTCCAAAGGACCCTGGCAGCTGTTTTTCTTTCATATCCTCTTGTCTTGACAAAGCACGCCAGTGTTATGTGCATTTTTTGCAGCTTATCTTTTCATGTTGCTGAGTCTTTTATAATATGATAATCTATAAGCATTTCATCATAAAAGCCACGAAACATGTTTGGCATGAACATGTAATAGTCAACTGTTGTTACTTTAATGGGTTTCTAATTGCACGTCTTGCTTTGGGATACAGGTTTCAGAGCAAAGGTTCAGCCAAAAAGAGCAAAGTAATTACTCGATATTGTTATGACTTATGGAATTCACGATCATGTCCAGATGAAATAGGTGTTACTGAATACAAGACGGATTTCTGCCCGAAATCAGCCTTTTGTCATTATTTGTCATTGTCATTTTGATTTCTTTATGCATAACCATGGTTATGGATTGTTGTAAATCTTCCATGACTGATGACGCCAACAAATAGTCATGCCACTTTGGGAAGTATAATACATTACTCAGTTAAAAGAAAGCATAATAGTCCACAAAGAAAACATGGGTACAGAATAATTAATGTCATATCTCAACATATTGTCAAACTGGTGACAAAGTTAAATGATGGGGAAAAATTAAATAATAAAGAAGATCAAAATAAAAAAACAAAACATGGATTGTGTTCCGTATGCATCGCTGTGCATATTAAAACAATACTTGTTATCCCAAACAACTGTACTGTGGACTGTCAGTAGCAGATGCATCAACCAGTCTACACACTAATTTAACTGCCCCTGTTGTTTCAGTTTGCTTTCCTAAACTGATCATTAGAACATAGTAGTAACCAAATAAGTATACTTTACACACACAAAAGAGAGCTATATTAGATATGTTTCACAGCAAAAAAGCACTGCTCCATACTGATGGTGGATGGAAAGTATGATCTAAATGATATGATATAAATGGATCTATGATCAGTAAAATATATATCCAACAGCAGAAAAAGAGTACCTCCTTGTGTAACTGCTATTATTTAGGAAGCTATTTGTAGTAATTTTGCTGCGACTGTTCTAATATAAAAATCATACAAATTCTCTTATATGCGCATCTGTTCTCAAATAAGCTCTTATCAGTGTCACTAAATGTGATCCTACATCAGAGCGTGGCGCGTGGAGAAGGGCAGCAAGAATCTGCTCTGAGGCTTAGTGTGCCAGCGAATGGAAGGAGACAGGCAGAAGGAAGTGAACAAGAGGACGAGATGAAATGAGAGCAGACATGTCAAATGAGACCGTGAGAGACGAGGAAAAGGAGCGAAGCAGGAGAAAATGAAACGCAGGGCGTAATGAGCGAGTAGGAGGAAGGTTAAGAGGGAGAGATGGCAGGAAATAAAGACAATACGAGTTTCCATCTCCTAAATCAAGGAATAATACAATTACATGGGTGGGAATGATTGAAATGGCTCAGCTGCTGAAATGGAAAGAAAAAGAAACAAAGAAAAGAAAAAAGAGAAAGAAAAACTCTTATCTGAATATGCTGCAGGGGGAAGTGAGCGTGGTTCTCTTTGAACATGTCTGTTCCAGAAATGTTCACTTTCTCTATTTTAAATGCAGAAAGAAACAGACCTTAATTCAATATTTCTCTTCTTCACATAACTACTCTGTCATTTATGAGCTATTTCAAATTGATTCTATGTGACTGTTTCTTGTCCCTGTGTTGTGCTGTCGTCAGTGAAACTCAATACTTCCTGCTGTTTCACATTGCCTTGCAGCAGCTGTAATAGCCTTATCCTTCCTCTTTTCTGATGGGCTTCTACCGTGAAAGGTGTGTAGGATGTGTTGGGTTCAGTAAGAAGCAGTGCAGCTGATTGGAATTAATGAGTGAATAAAAAGAGCATTTCTGTAAAAACGCATGGGATGTATACAGTAGCCTGAGTGTGCATGTATGTGAGAGCTGATACAAGGAAATGTGTTTCCTCGAGCAGCAAAAATACTTATTCTGCAACTCTCAACTCAGCAGCCGGGGGGAAAAGGCACGCACGTACACACACACACACACACACACACACACACACACACACACACACACACACACACACACACACACACACACACGCTTCCCATTATGACAAAAAAACAGCCATTCCTCTCTGTAACAACTCTCCTGCCCCTCTCTGATGAGAGGCAATCAGCTGAGGCTAACACCTGACACATACTCACCTCTGTTTTCTCACTCTTTCATCCACTGACTGTCTCACTCTCCAAAGGGTCCCCACCCCACACCTCCACCTCTCGGTTCGCTCCCTTACTCCTTTTCCGTCTCTTCCTCCTCTCTCATCCATTTTTCTCTCCTTCAGTCTCCCTCTTACTGTTTCTCTGTTCGCTTACTTTTGAAAATGTGAGATACCAAAAAGGGTAAAATGTGAGCAGCTTGCAGGAGGCCATTCCCCTATTGTTTTGTTTCTGCCTCTAATACACAGACACAGACCAAATGTGATTCAGTCTGTTTATCTACAACATTCAACACTCCCTCTGTCTCAGGCAATTTTTAGGGAATGAGACCAGCATCAAGAGCCAACACTGAGTGTTGACAGTTAACTTCCATCCAGGCCCACAACACACAAGAAGAGCAAGACAAGAACAAAAAAGGCTGGCAAATGGCTGGATTCTGGAACGTGAGTGCCTTTTGTTCATGACGATCATAGTTGTCTGCAGAAGGACGGCGCATTGTGGGAACGGTGAAACAATGCAGAGTTTGTGAAAATCAGGGAATCTTCTATGGCTCTTGAGACTGTTGCTACTGACAACCACATCTGTGCTTCTGCAGTGTGCACCATTGTGTCCATTAGTGGCCCTAATCTCTGAATTGACTGTCGTTTGGAGAAAACACACCATTACATAAAAGGATATGTAAGTGACTGCAAAGTCGGTCTGAACCTTGTTTTCAGGAATTGGTAGCATTAAACTACTAGTTCAACTCCAACACCGGTTGTCATACCGAACCCGTGTTTGCATTATGTTGGATTTGTATCTTATTTATCTTTATTAATTAATCTAAATTACTAAAATCAAAAGGTTTGAAAATGAACTAACTTGCAAAACATCATGGTGATGACCATGTGTCCACATTTCTAGAGAGGTAACTTAAACTTTGGGTCTGTTCACCATGGTAACTGACTGTGAACCTAACATGCTCCCTAAGTTTTCTTAAACAAACCCTGAGTTTCTCTTTATCTCCTCTTACAGAACCAGACAGGCCGTTTCATTTCCTCATTCAGTCCGTATTGCAGCGCATTAATCAGCAGAGGTTTACTGTCTGAGGAATATAATCCTCCTGGTCGGATATTAGTTTGTTACTCAGTAAAATCTAAAGTTACTGTTTTTTGTCCTCACATTGAAATATTCCACAGATTCACCCCAATGTCCTTTTTTGCGAGTGGGATTTCTTTAAATAAATATATTAGTAACGCTGGGACCCTGCACACAGTTGATGTCAGCTGTCAGTGATGGAACATAATTCCTATAATATTGGAGATGATATTTTAATATGTCTGAGTGAGCAGGATTGTGGTGCAGCTGTAGCATGTAGTTTGAAAGTGTAGGCTGCGTATAATGAACGTGTTTTATAATGAACAGCATTTCAGTGAATGTGTTTCATTACATTTGTTGAAGTAGCTGAAATAAAGCAACTTGAATGATGCCCCCACTTGATCCTCCTCTGTTGCTCTCCCTCAGGTTTCTTCCCCTTTTTCCCTGTGAAAGGTTTTTACTATCTTTATTGGGGGAGTTTTTCCTGATCCGATGTGAAGTCCTGGGACAAAAGCCCTCCGAGGCAAACTTGTATTTGTGATGTTGGGCTATATAAAATAAACTGAATTGAATGTCCAAATTGATTGTGTAACATATAATTGTGAGCTTACAGTCATGTCTCCTTTGTCTATTGGTCTATATATTATTTTCAGATATATTTTTCATCTTAAGTTGGTCCCTGTGTTTTTTAGCCCGTCAGATTAAAGCCAACATATATATTTAGAATGTAGACTATAGACTAATACACAGTCAGAGTCTAGGAAATAGACAAAATTAATCCTAATTGTGCTCACTTATTAAATTGTTTCCCCTCTCAGATAAATGTGCACAGTCCGTACATACACATACACACTCACCTAAAGGATTATTAGGAACACCTGTTCAATTTCTCATTAATGCAATTATCTAATCAACCAATCACATGGCAGTTGCTTCAAAGCATTTAGGGGTGTGGTCCTGGTCAAGACAATCTCCTGAACTCCAAACTGAATGTCAGAATGGGAAAGAAAGGAAATTTAAGCAATTTTGAGCGTGGCATGGTTGTTGGTGCCAGACAAGCCGGTCTGAGCCGCTCAGTTACTGGGATTTTCACGCACAACCATTTCTAGGGTTTACAAAGAATGGTGTGAAAAGGGAAAAACATCCAGTATGCGGCAGTCCTGTGGGCGAAAATGTCTTGTTGATGCTAGAGGTCAGAGGAGAATGGGCCGACTGATTCAAGCTGATAGAAGAGCAACTTTGACTGAAATAACCACTCGTTACAACCGAGGTATGCAGCAAAGTATTTGTGAAGCCACAACACGCACAACCTTGAGGCGGATGGGCTACAACAGCAGAAGACCCCACCGGGTACCACTCATCTCCACTACAAATAGGAACAAGAGGCTACAATTTACAAAAGAGCTCACTGAAATTGGACAGTTGAAGACTGGAAAAATGTTGCCTGGTCTGATGAGTCTCGATTTCTGTTGAGACATTCAGATGGTAGAGTCAGAATTTGGCGTAAACAGAATGAGAACATGTATCCATCATGCCATGTTACCACTGTGCAGGCTGGTGGTGGTGGTGTAATGGTGTGGGGGATGTTTTCTTGGCACACTTTAGGCCCCTTAGTGCCAATTGGGCATCGTTTAAATGCCATGGCCTACCTGAACATTGTTTCTGACCATGTCCATCCATTTATGGCCACCATGTACCCATCCTCTGATGGCTACTTCCAGCAGGATAATGCACCATGTCACAAAGCTCCAATCATTTCTAATTGGTTTCTTGAACATGACAATGAGTTCACTGTGCTAAAATGGCCCCCACAGTCACCAGATCTCAACCCAATAGAGCATCTTTGGGATGTGGTGGAACGGGAGCTTCGTGCCCTGGATGTGCATCCCACAAATCTCCATCAACTGCAAGATGCTATCTTATCAATATGGGCCAACATTTCTAAAGAATGCTTTCAGCACCTTGTTGAATCAATGCCACGTAGAATTAAGGCAGTTCTGAAAGGCGAAAGGGGGTCAAACACAGTATTAGTATGGTGTTCCTAAAATCCTTTAGGTGAGTATATATATATATATATATATATATATATATATATATATATATATATATACACACACACACACACACACATCTTACATTCATTAATATCTCTACTCCCACTGAATTAAAACGGAGGCTCTCCCTGTTGTTTACCTGTTGCCATGTTTAATCGTGCTTAACTCAAAGTAAAGAAACTTTAAAGAGTTAATTAAACAAACTGATCAACTGTTCTGAACCAGAGTTTTCCATCTCAGGGTTAGTCGGCTCAGAGTTTGTTAAACCCACGAGTGGGCAGTGAAATCTGGGGAACTCCCAGGAAAACTGGGCTGGCAATGTCTTCTGATGTGGCTGAGGTCTTTGGCAGGGGGACTTGATGCCATACTGAAGACATTAAACTGCCTGCTGTGTAATTTCTCCCAAAGTGGCATGCACTTTAAACCGGTAGGTCCAACCAGGAGTTTTAAATTCTAAAAACTGCATTTGTTTGAATGATGGTTCACCATTTATGCACAGTTGGAAATGTTACACTTACATTTGCTTATTGTTAGTTTAAGTCAAATAAAGTTAGTGTTGTTCTAATGTTTTTGTTTTTTCCAATAGTAATAATTGTTTCATAATATTTGAGCAGTGCATAAAGATATATAGCTCATTATTATTAGCTCAGAGGTCACAGAGCAGTTCCACTGGAGTCAGTAGGGGTATACTGGTTTAGTGAATTAAATCAATTTGATAATAAATATATCTGCTCATGTTCTTGCAGCAAGAAAAAAAAGATACAAATTGAAAGAAACTACAATCAAAAAGTGAAGCATCAAACAGCTAGGACCAGAAAAAGACTTGGCTCAGAATGAGAACTGATCAAGAGGGATCTGGGCAAATTCATATTACTTGTTGTCAAAAACAAAAAAATCAGCGGTAAACACTCAGGAATTTTATTCCCATTTATGGATTCAGAAGTCGACACAGGCAGAGTCTGTCCATTGGGGGATCATTATACCTGAATGTCTGTGTTGATGTTTCTGGCACGTGCATTGTGTGATAGATGTGCCACACTGTTGCCCGGAAGCAGCTACAAATGGTCCCAATTATAAGACAATGTATAAAAACTGACACGAATGGATGAGAAGGAGAGAGAGAGAGAGCGAGAGAGAGAGAGCGATAGAGTGAGAGACGTCTGAGGGAAGTATGTAGCGTAAGAAGTGTGTGTATTTATCTTATGTTACTGTATGTGAATATCTAGGCTTTACTTTGATTAGTGTGTATTTTAGGTGTAATTTCTAAATATTGATACTATTCTGGTCGCCAGAGAAACCACACTGTGCAAGAGAGCGATGCTGCTGTGTTTATACTGCACGTGGTATTATAGTGAAGAGCGATGGGGCTTAATGGAGGATCATGGCTGCATCAATTACAAACAGCTGGGCAAAGCTAACAAACATGTTTATGCATGCTTGTCTGTATCTGAAAAACTGACACTCCTAAAAATGCAACAGCACCATGTTCTCAGGACAGAGTTCATGTCAAGTCACAGAAACATGTCTGTTCTCTGCTGCTTCATGCGCCTGTTGAGAACATTTCTGACTCCAGATCCACTTGAGTGGGAAAACTTGACAAAGGTCTAGCATTGTAAAGATGTTTCACACATGTTTGTCTCCACTCTGCATGGATAAAATCAACGGGTGAAACCATTTTGTTTAAATACTATAATTACAACTTAAAAATGAATTGGACTCAGCTGTATTATATTTTCTTACACATGTATCCGAGTTAACTTTCGCCTCATTTTTTTTGCAACTAATAGCATAAATAAGGGGGGGAAAGCAAATTCCAGCATTTCGCAGCAAAGCGCCACATTGCAGAGGACTGGCGCATTCGGAATCAAATCGTTTGGAAATGCTGGCTGCTTAAAAAGATGCACATCACATTGTTCTCAGTAGGAAGGACGCACACTCCTCCTCCAGAGAGAACAAAGCCGTGCAGATACAACAAATCAAACATGTTACCAAAGTTCCACGCGGCTCACGGAGCATGACAGCGCCCAGTGCTACGCTACTTATTCAATGCCTCAGACTGCAAAACAAATTGCCAGTAAAGCATCGCTTACCCCCAACTTCAAGGCCAACCAACTGTCAGACATAAACTTCGGTGGGCTCTGAGGCATGTTACACATCAAGCAAAATCTTTTCACAACTCAGCACTTCAGTCATCGACTGGGGAAAATCCTGCATCATGAATACCAAATGACGGTCGTGGTATTCCCTTGGAGTTCTGGACGACATACGGAAAGTCGAGCAACCGATTCTAGTCTCCATCTCTCACTAGCCATGTTATACATTTTCATACAGTTTATGTTTATAAAAAAAAAAGAAAAAAAAGGTACAGCTTTAAACATTCAAAGTGGTTTGTACTAATTGTTGTATAACTGTTTGGGTCTGTTAAAGTTCAGCCGAAAATGTGATTAGAACTAACTAGATGCTCGAAGAGACCACATTAATAAGCATTCCATCCATTGTTGTACGTATTGCAGATGATGCTGGTTAATTCACGATAACTTGGAATTACATCTCACCATATGTGAAGTCTTTAAATGTTATATAATCAAAGAAATACTGGCTGGTATTGACCATGTTTGCTCTGTTTTCTTACAATATGTCTTGGTGTGGAAATTATTATCTCTCCAACCTCATATTATTAGACAAGTCTCATTGAATATCTCTAACAAGAGACAGGTTTTGTTTTGAATTCAAGCGTCTTTGTTGAGCTAGCTAGGTGCTTTTAGAATCAGAATCAGAAACTGTTTATTGCTAGGAATGTTTGCACAAACGAGGAATTTAGTTAGGCGGAAGGTGCATACATTAGACATTAGTGCATGCTAGAGTCTGTAAGTGCATGTACCCCACTGGCTGGCTGGCTCAATGCTGCTGCTCTGCAGTGCTCTCATACGGCAGGTACGGCTGATAATGCCGTCCCTCCTCAGGTAAACACGTTTAGCCACTTTTAACTTTTTTCACCGTAGTTTGCACTGCTAGCGCTGTTGGCACCGTTAGCTATGAGCCGTCGGCTCGCTGTCGAGATGTTGAGAGCCGTTGAGAGGCAATCGAAATGCTCCCAATCTCTGATCTCACACCTTTATGGAGGTGTAAAAAATGAATAACATACAGCAACGTGTCCCTTTGACCTTGCTCAGCCGTGAGATTCCATGCAGTGAGATGAAATAACCAGAAATATAGAAAAACTGCTGCCAGGCCCACATGTTGGCACCTGAGGGGAGAGCAGGTCAAGGGGTTCAGATCCCAGACCGGTTTGGGAGATGTGCGTGGGGAAAGTGAACAAGTTCCTCCTCCATCAACAGCCACAGCTGATTGGTGTGTTCAACAAGACACTTAACCCTGCTGTGCCCGCGGAGTGGTTCAACAGCCAATGGCAGATAGCTGAGGAAGCATTAGACAACTCCCAGATGCTTGTAGAGATGGGTAAGGGTGCGAGTGGGAAGCAGGAGGAGGCTAGGAAAGAACAGGAGTGCTTCACAGCTTTATCTGGATAAAATACATTTGAATAGAGACCTGCATAATAAATCAGGTCATGCAATTCCATGTATCCATATCTAAAGCCACTGTGAGGACCTTCTAACTGGTTATGAAACCATCTCAATGTAACACTGATGACTCCACATGACCAACAGAAGTAAACGACACCATGTGAAGAAAAAAAGATTGTCAGTTTCTATATAGTGATTCTTAATGCTCATCATTGGTGCCACCGGGTCGGATTCCTCGCAAACACAAATATAATCATGCAGGTTCACCAGAAACTCCTTCAGCTCAGACTCTAGCGGGGGCCTTCGGCAGCAACAAGCCCGCCGCGGACCGACCCAGACCCGACTTCGCTGCTGCCTTTGACCTGCAATTGGAGCTCTAGCGAGAGGAAAAGACGCTGCTGCCGGGCACAAGCTCTTCAGGCTCAGACCATAATGGTTGCCGCACAGAAGAGGCGCACAGAAGAACCCAAACCAACGCAGGTAGACTGTCAGACCCTGCTGCAGTAAAATTAGGTTTTCTAACGGGAATCTGGTTCTCGGAAATACTACCTCATTTGTCCACAGCAAAGCCAAGAGCATCTACATTCTTCCCATTAGCTTGTAATTGATTTTATTTCAATTTATTTATATATTTTAGCTGTCAATAACATTTTCACATATTTTTCCTTTATTGTATGGGGTAAAGAACACATTAAACGCACGGATAGTATTCCTACTGAATCCATTTAACAAGCCCCAAAGGCACAAACACAAACAGATAACATGTCCCTGTGTACATTATCCAGGTGGACTGACTTGACATAAAACATTTGAGAGAGATGAATATTATGAATGATTTGGGTCATGGGTATACAACTGGCCAGCTGGCTTTAAACAATGACTAATTTGGCAGCCTAAATCAGCTTTTTATCTTTATCACACACACACACATGCCGATAAAATAACTCCTGCTCAAAAGTTTGGCCATAACCACACAGCATCTCCAGATGTTCCTGTAACGGATGTTAGGTTCTATAAAGCCCAAGAAACCTCTTCATCATTCCACCAAAGCACTCAGCAGCAGCAGCATGAAGGCAGCGACCATTCAGGTGTGCCTCAGAGCTTTATCGATTGGCTAACCGGCAAAGGAGGGGACTCGGCAGGGGACAGCGGGCTGCCACATTGAACACTCATCAGCCTCTGAGGTTCAGCAGCGTTCTCGTGCATGATGCATCGATCCACGCAAAGTGTGCTTATGGACACAGATCAGTCGCAATATTAGTGTACGCACACAGAAGGATTCACAAATGTATTTTTCGATTCATATATATGGATGTTGTTACATTTATATTCAAACTGTTGCTCCAATAACAATTTTTTTAACAGTTTTTTTCCAGTAGCCAATCAGATGTCTGGTTTGGTTTCTGTCAATCACATGAGCGCGCACAGGAAAGGAATTGTGGATTTACCTTCAATCGAGTAGCTGCATCCCATTGACTTTATTACTTTGGGGATCTTTATAATTTTACCTGCTCACTTTGGTTTTAACTGTTGGACCACATCGCAAAAGCTAGCTGTCTGACTTCCCAGGAGATTCTGTTCTACCTCGTTCCTAAGGCGCACTAGTAGACCTTCGTGGGCGCACGCTCATGTGAAAATGCAGGGAAATTAATTTTACCTGTTGGAAAAAAAGCATTGAATCAAGCAACCTCATGGGAGTCTTAAAAAACACACACACACACACACACACACAGAAATGTAGAAATTCACATATGATAAGCTGTTTCTAAATGCAGGTCGAACCGTTTATATATTTATATATGTAGCAAGGTCCAAATATGTTTTTGATTAAAATGTAAAAGTTTAAATACATTTATTTGTGGATTTTTATGACATATATTCACAATAAGTAATGTTTGTGTGTGTGCGTCAACATTATATTTGATAATCTTAATATTTATCTGTGTATTTGTTTTCTTTAATATATCATGACAACTATTTTTTTTGACAAACATTTGAGGAGACGAAATACATTTGAGAATGCATGCATTCATTAATATTTAGACTGATCTGACTCAACAGTAGGCTTACCAACACTACAGACTATTAATTATTTCAGACATTATTTTCAGTCACGATTAAAACAAACACTCACTGTTCATCTCCATCAATTGCCACATTATTTATTTGTGGATGTGCAAAAGCAACCAAAAGGTCAACGGGTGGTCACCTCAAGTTGAGTTCTCGCATCTAGAAAAAGCAGTTTGGGGGGAAAAAAAGAAAATCAGTTACTCTTTCAGCTTTAAAGGAACCGGCGCGGGCGTCTGGGTCACTGCAGGTCCATGGCTAACAAGATCCTAAGAGACATATTGGTTGAGGGTTGGCACTGGAGCGGTCACATTAGTCAACGTGCCATGAGAGAACGGAGTGGAAACTCAGGGGCTGCAAAACGTTTCCTTCTAGCAAGACGAATGGACAACAAGACCGGGCATTAACCCTAAACTCTGGAACATCCACCGGCCCCATATAACCTTAACAGCACTACGCTTATATTTTTTTTTTGTACCAGCGTTGACAGAGTAATGGCTTCCTTAGGGGGAATATATACATTTATACAGTAGTCCATTATGCATGAAACTATCCTGACTTGTTGAAGAGATCCCAACCTCAGCAGGACAGAAATATCTGACATTTACAACCCAAATCCAGCAAGCTTCTGATCTACATCTCTGGTTTTCAAAGGCAAGCAGTGATTCATGTCACGATCCACAAAGCAGATCATCTTGTCCATGTAACATTCAGAGGTGACATCACCACAACCAGTTTAAAAGGTGAACGCAGCAGTCTGATGGAGGCTGAGGAAACAGTCTGAATAATGAAAAGGGTTTGATCACAGCGCAAACACTTGACATTTCCTGTCACAACAGTCAGCAGCTGTGTGATTAGCTCAAACATTAGAAGAAATGTAATCAACTTTGAGTTGAGTAATAGATACTTGGGCTGGGGGAGATGATTGAATATTATCTCGTCAACAGTCAGTGGAATTGTGTCGTGCTGATATTTTCACATTATTGTTTTATAATATGTCCAAATTAATGATTTGAAGCAAATTGTAATTAAAGCCTAAAATGAGTCTGAAGTTGGTCTGATTTCGGGCAAAACAAGAAAATCATATGTGACTTTGTAAGTTATATCTTTAATCATGTGCAGGACCTTAATGAAATAAACTGCTAAAGATTACGTTAGCTCGTGTTCCTCTGCGCTAACATTGACACATGCAAACATGCAAACATATTGTAGGAGAGATAGATACTGGAGGTTCACAGAAAGCAAGAGAATGTACTGCAGTCATCTGTAATGCAATCGCCTCATATATTTCAGATAGCAGATTTGATATCACCACACAGATGCAACCATGTATCATTGAATAGCTGTGAATGCACACTGTGTGCTTGACGTCTCTGTGTGTCTGCAACTTGGTGGGCACGGCTGTTGAACTGCCATTCCTAATACAGAAAAATTGCCATCATTCATGCCATCCGGGAGCCCTGGAAAAGGAGGTAAAGAAAGTATGTGGTTCAGGCTGCAATCTAAACCAGAACACTCTTATTTGGACATTTTAGAACAGAAAATATAACTATGAAAAATGTGATAATGACTGAGAACACAAAACATATTCACCGATAAGTGAATATCAGAAGCCATGCGTACAGTACATTGTGATCTGTACATTTATATTGAAGAGGAACAGATGGAGAGCCTGAAGAGGGATAATTAGCCTCCTTGTTGCCACACTTATACATGACACAAAGCTCCATTCCTATATTAAATACATGTTTCTAACAACACATGTTGCCGATGGTCATGAGAGGTGTCATTTATAAGAGGCAAAGATTGTTGCATGGAAGTGAATAAATCAGTTTGTTAAATGCCTAAATGGCTTACATCACATACCAGCATCATGACATCCATGCAGGCTGGCTCGACGTATGTGTAGCCATCACACACACTAAAAGATAATTTTATTACGGACATAACTTAACCATTCACTCACAAGAATACCTGTCAGACAAAACAAATATGACAGAATGGGTCCTAATTGTTTTCAGCATTTCCTGTCCCTTCTTAAGTCCACGCTTTGCCTTTTACCATTTACAGATAGCTGCTGAGAGGCTCGGGCAGAGGAAGCGTGGTGATGTAAGCTGTCACTGCAATCTGTTGCTAGGCAAAGAAGTGGAGAGAGTTTCTAAGTGTTGCGGACACCGGGCTTTGACATTTCTGTCTGCCTGTCACCAGCAAGAAGTGCTGTGTGAGTAAACACTGCCAACAACAGCAGCAGACAGACCTGGCAGAGGCTGATGCTCTTTGAACCTTGACACTGCCAGGATTTTTACCATGTCTACTGCTATATTTCCCCCCATGCTATTATGCTACTGTTCCTGTCAAGCTGCTGCCTTGTCCTGCCAATTATTTGTCTCATTTCCACCACAGCGGACATGTAACTGACGGGGAGTGGCTGTCTCACCATTAACCACCAGTGGCTTGTCTGTTTCACTCTGATTCTCCTGCTGCTGATGAAATATAGCATGAGCTTAGAATGTTGATTTGTACTGAATCAATGGGACAGTAATCCCATTTTTCATAAGGTCCTGACATTTTCCCGATTGTCAGACACGGTGGAAAATATACAGTCAAAAGGACAGGCCTTGCTTTTTGACTGATTGGTATAACATCACATTTAATATTAGCATTTGAGGTCTTAAACATAGCTGTAGTTGTCCTGGAAAGTGTTTGCCTCGTAATCTGGGAACTGATATTAGAAAAACCTCCAAATAACATTAACAGATCCATCCTTTGAAAATGAAATACACTATACTATACCTCAAGAATCAAGAATTACAATACATAACCCTTTTTAGGGCTATTTCAACCGAAACAGCAAACAGCTGTCTGCAGAGAGAGGAGTATGACATAAGGGAGTGGAAGCTGACTAGTGGAGTTGATGGTGTCCTATATTCAGAATAGCACACAGTGGAGCAGACGATCCTGCAGTCTGGTCACAGGTCACCTGGAGTAGTTTCTCAACTAAATTAAGGAGTCCCTCTCAGTTAAAAGCAGCTTCCTGTAATGGATACTGCACTGATGCATTGACAAAGAGGTCAGTTTTACTTTCACAGACTGGACAGTGGACAGAGTGTTTGGTATTGCTATGAATGAAAAGGCCTCGTGTTGAGCACAGCGTGCTGAAGCACTCTGTGTCCTGACGAAGAGGCAAAGAAGTTCAGTTCACTGCAACCCAGAGATGCTGAGTGGGACGTTTTTGGTCAAGGTTACACAACAGGCAAATCACTTTCCTCACTTTTTTCCAGTGTCCAGCAAGCACTGTGGTCCTCATTTAGTAACAGAAGTCTGTTTCCCCACGAACTACAGCTGTGTCCTAGTTAGTGATCCTAAATATGTCCAGTGTGTAAGGCCCACAACACCTAAAGCAGAGTCAGTTGGCCTCAAGAGCCACAGGAGAGCCCCTCATCTCTCCTCCTCTCCAACCTTCACATCGTCATCTTTGTTCTGTTCGTATGTGCATTCTCAATCTGAAATTTACTTGAACGAAAACAAGATGGCAGTCTTTTCATCACACGCTCACTGTAATTAACACTCTCAGCTCCGCACCTGTGTAGTTGCATTCTTGGGTACTGTAGTTGCAGAGTATATTTCATGCCCTCCAGCATGGCAAAGGCAGCCAGCAATCGTGAAACAGCTGTGGGTCGCTTTGTAAACAAGCTAAGGGCATGACCTGGCATCATTAATCCCTCTGCAGTAGGTTTGCAGACCCGGAGGCACTACCTTTTTAGGTCTGTCATACTCTCCGTTACTCTGTCACTTTGCCTCTTTTCCTCTTTAAATCTCTCGATCTCTTTCACCGTGTCTCTCGCTGTCTCTCTACCTTTCTCGCTTTAGATCTCCCATGTGAATCGCTCTCTGTCACTCGGGGCTCTCCTTCACTTCAAGGATACTCATGCAACAAGTCAGCATTTTGTGGCAGTCAAGGGTTCCTTGTCTGTTTTATTTCAGTCAGTCAGTTTACCTTGCCGGTGGAGAAGTTGTCATTGGCTGTCCCTCTAACTTTCCTTGCATGTTCTCAGCGCTTTAGGAGAGAAGGAGCAGACATTGATGGAATTTAGATAAATTTTCATTGACATTTATGTGTATTTATAGTAAGGTGCTTGTGAGCAGTTTTTCTTATGCTGTTGGGGAGAGACTAGGGTGGGAAGATTAGGTGAGCTCTCCAACATGCTATGTGTCTTGTACTTGATTGCTTTCTTGTGTTGTTTTGATAAAAGCCTCTGTGAGATCTGTGAGGTCGGCTTTTCTGCTGCTGCGTCTCTCAAAACAGCTCTTAGATCAACATTGAGCATGAATTGAGAGCGGCCGTATCAAATCTACAACCCTGTTTTAAAAATATTTGTAGAGGAAAGCAGCTCACTGCAGCCACTAATACGGATACAACCCGATGGCTCACACATCTGCACTCATTTTGTTTTGCACAGGTTGAACGTTATTGTTATTATCTTGAAAAGATATTTAGTGGAAAACAGGTTATTTGCAGCCACAATATTATTTTTTGCACAGATAGAACTTCATTTGCATCGTTCTAACAAAGTGCTTGCACATGTTATTAGTTTTTGTCTGTTGGAGTAATCTGGTTTACTTGAAAGGGATTTCAATTTTCTTTTGTCTATTATTTGGAAAAGCATGGATGGAGGAGTCACACAAAGTTGGACCATTTTGTTACAATTTTGTTGGGGTGGTGGGGCCCGAACATTTTTCTTCCTCCAAAGTGGGGCGTGACAGAAAAAGTTTGAGAACCACTGCATTAGAGACATGTTTGGGAGGACCTGGTGTTTAAATAAATTAACTGGAACTTATGCTGCAAACTATTATGCTGAAAATCAATTTCCTCCATTTTTGTAAATGGAGTAATAATAGTTGAATAGGTGCCACTTCTTAGAGGCAATTCAGCAGCTTTTACTTTGGAGTTGTGGATTAATGAAGGACTTTCATACCAGATCAAGAGGTGATGAGCTCATCACCTTCATACAACAAATGTATACCCCATCGGTAGAGCAATTGTGCTGCCTTCGTGCTGAACTTTATGACTATATTTTCTGACAACGAACCAATTAACTAAATGTTAAGCTCTGACCTTGTCGGTGTATATTTGGCTAAAATATGCACAAACAAATAACCCAGAAAGGCAAAGCACATCACCTGTACTGTGGCTGTTAAAGCGCCAACACGTGTGGGATGTATTACATCTTAGAATAACTTCCTTTTACAGGAATCATTTCGTTCCTCTTTCTTGCCTGTCTATCTGACTTCCATCTTGAGTTCTCCTCATATCTTTTATCCTTCCTCTGACTCTGTTTCAATTGATCGTCCCTTCTGTCCATCAGTGTCTTATTACTGCTATGTCCTCACTCTCTAAACAAGAATGGGCTGTTCTCATCCGGCCTGTGCATGTTCGTGTCAGACAGGTTACCATACAAATTAGACAACAATAGCTTCTCCTCTCACTTCTTTCCCACAAAGCCATGCAAAAATTGCAATTAGCTCAAATCAATTGAAGGAAGGCAGCCAGATGAAAAATATCAGCAGACCAGATAACTTCCACAGTTTCCCTGCCAAAGGATGACAGCATGCATAACAACACTTACATCACTGATGTACATTGACACAATCCTGTGCCAGCTAATGATTATCCAACTAACTCTGTCAATAACATAAGTGCATCTCATGGGGGTGATAGAAGTGCCCCGACATTGAATTCACAAGTGAAATTTGTGGGAGATTTACAGACAAAACTGACTTTTTAGATCCTAAGCATCGCCACTTCATCGTTTAGACAAGTGTATGACAGATTACTCCTTTTGTGAAGATTTAAAGACTTAACACAAGAGCCTGACTGAGCCTGTGGAAAGACATTCTGACGCTCTGTGTGTAGTTTCTAATTACGTTGTGCCAGCTGACACCTTTTCAGAAAAAGAGGAAGACAGAAGTGCGTTTAAGGACAGATGATTTGATGAATGGAGCTCTATACACTGTATCTGCTTTAAACTGGTGAATCATAGGAGCAAATAGGGGGCTCTTATCTTTGAAGTCTCAAGATTGAACCTCACAGAACAAATGACTCATTTTGTCTCCAGCAATAAGATCTGAAAGGCAACAATGACTTCACATTGTAGAAACAACTGGTTACAAAAGGTCGTTCTTCCTGAATTGGGGCCAAACAGTTGCAAAAAGACTAATTTCAGCAAAAATAACTCTGCTCATTCTCTTTCCAAAATTAAACCGTAAGACTTATGACACTACAATTAAACCAGTTTATCTCGACACTGATCAGTTGTAGGATTTGAGATGGAAGAGATAAAGAGTACTGACTAGCATAAAGGAGAACACAAAGGCATGCCGTTCTGTGACAAGAACAAGGGCATAAGGGTGACAATTGTTCACATATATGCAAACAAGATTAAGAGTCTACAGCTACGACTCAGCGGCTCTGTGAAACACACCAGCGCTTTGTGTTAAATGCTAATATGGTCACAATGACAAAGCTAAAATGCTGATGTTTAGTAGGTATCAGGGATGCACTGACACCGATATGGGTATCAGTACTTGTAATCTTAAAACTACTCCAATACAACCTCACTCAATACCACTGCATACCAGAGCATCATGTTGTAAATTTAACTTGTTACAGTCGGAAAGTGAGGAATTGGTATGGTATTATTAAGTACTAATAACGGTACTCTGTATCTGCAAGTGCCTACATGTAATACTTGTAAATGGCCTGTGAAAAGGTACAACCGACTAATAAAGGTGACTATGTTTTACCATAACAAATACATTCCACTCTGTTCACAATCCAAGATGCACTGCTGAATTGATTTTGCCAACCAAGCATCAGTAGGTAACCAGGATGTATGGAGTCTGTGGGTTTAGAGCCCAGATTTGTTGTGACAGCCTGCCATTTTAGTCAATCACTTATCAGAGCGTGACTAAAGGCTAAGGCTCTGAGGTGAAATCAAGCTGGCGTAGCCAAGCGAGTGTGTCATTTTCTGGATAAGAGGCAAAGAGGCGTAGAGGTCAAAGCTCTATGGCTGACCTGGAACAATCCTGTCACCTCCTCAGCGGCCACAAATTGCAGAGTTGGGACAGAGAGCACGTTTGGGAGAAGTAGAGTAAGACTCACAGAGTGAAAAAAAGAAACTGTGACAACTGATTAGCCATGGCATGACTCCCAATAGTGGTAAATTCTGCTGCCACATTATGGAGGAGAATGTCACAGGATCGTGTTAGATACAGCAAAACTCAACTAACACACAGCACAGAAGCATGCGTCTGAGATGAAAGAGAGAAGAAGAAAAATACATCTGTCCACCCACACTGACTAACCTTTAAACAAATCACAGAGAAAAAGGCTTGAACACAAACGCTGGAAACAAACTGAGGAGTGAGGAGCAACAACACAAACAAGAATTTTAATTAAGAGATTGCCGAAAATACAAAAGCATGAGCAGGAAAGAAACTCCTGAAGTTTACATTCAGAGAGAGGGAACAAGAGAATGAAAACCGCGTCACTATCAGACAACAATCCCTCAGGGAAAAGAGGGAGGATGAAGAAGAGAAGAAAAAGGAAATGGAGAGGAAGAAAAGTCACTCCAAACCTTTTACTTTAATCAAATAGTAAGTGAGCAACTGAATCTTCTTCCATCATGTAGTAATTGACAGTTAACTGAGACAGAAATAGAGTAAAGACACAGCCTGACTTAAAGGTCCCGTATTACATTTTAGCAACAAAATGTTGAGCTGCATATTTCCTTATTATTTATTTCCCTTCTTTGACAGAACATTGTTTTGCTGTTGTGTTGGTATTACTCACATTATGTAACTGTATGTTCAAGAGCAAGTGTACCAAAACCCAAAGCTTGATGTCACCACATATTTGATTTGTTGTATATCAGCGATCTGTTCGACACAGAGAGATCACATTCAGGCAATCAAACAGTAATTTGAAACATCTGTTTGCATTTCATTTCCAAAGTCATAAGACAGCAAATATGTTCAATAAATTGCTTTTAGCAATACCAACAAAGATTACACCTCCTAGACTGATAGACAGAGAATAAACACACTTCCAGTCTAATATTACTTGCAGAACCCAGGTTGGTCTGTTGGTATTGGTTTGAGCATCAGCACCAAGGTTTACTCTACATTATCTCAGTTTGCTGCAATGTGCTGGTTTACAATGACAGTGGTCATGGCAAACGTGGCAGAAAATTGACTGTCTGACACAAGCTTTTGTTTTGTTCATACAATCAAATGCTTTTTCATTCACTGCCACCACTGTGGTGGAGCAAAGGGACACATTGGTGATCAATACCAATGTCGGCTAGCCAAGCATGAAAGATACATAGGTCTGATTTGTCTGCTGAGTCACCTTCAGGCGTCTGGAGACCTTAGCATCCGTTTTGCAATGAGGATCAATATCAACACAGTCACCAAGGCCACACATGTTATGGTGTATATGACTGACTTGTGGCTTTTCAGCTCAACGTACTACCAATGCAGCGTCTTGGTTCACTCTGCACCAAATATAAGAGGCTGCGTTGACTGCTGAGAGAATGAGAGAGTTGCCATGCTTTATGAGATACATTATGCACTTACACAATAATGGAACAAATGGAACAAATGGAACATGCTCGCTCCCAATCAAAAAGGTAATAAATACAGTTTAGAGGCCAAAAGTGAAATTACTGTTCAACAGCGAGTAGCTAACAACTGCAAGTTGGCTGCAAACAAGAGCTGTCAATAGTTTGTGTCCTGTATGTCACACATTACTTTACGTTCAGACAACCTCAGACATTTCTTTATGTCTTATGTGTATTGTATACTACACTTGCATAGATCAATGTGGTCAAGAGATAAAGAAGAAGATGACTGATCAAAACAAGTCAAACTACTAAATTCTAGATCATGAATCATCATCAAACAATAAATGACACCTAATGCTATTATATATATGCCATGTGTCCTTGTCAGATTTAGATGCATGGCTTTCTCCTCTCATGTGCACCTTACAGCTGTTAATATGAACAGTCATTTATTTCAATAAGACAGCCTGGATCTCCTGTGGTGGGCGAGATAATGTTTCTAGAGAAGACCCAGCTGCAGTCCAAATCAGAGCCATTGATTTGACCCTCAGCTTTACAGGACAGTCGGGCTCCCACAGGAGGCAGCACAAGGGCAAAGGCAGCCTCAGCTGGCCTCCTGGCCCCCTGCATTAGTAATCATTCCAATTAGAAAGCAAGTGTCCAGATGCTCATCTGGTTACATAAAGTCTCTTCCCTCCTGTTTGTGCCCCTGCACTTAACTTGACTGACAAGCACCTGGATTTTCAGACGCTGCATATTTTGAAGAAACCATTTCGGGTGGTTTCACTCTAATGGTTCATTTATATTCCTATTTCTTGTTTTTGTCCATTTGAGCTACACATGCATTAATTCAGCGCCTCCATCTGTCAGGTTACTTGAAAATAAATAATCGCATTATTTGCTGCCCTCCGACTAGTTTCTAATTGTGATAGGGAGCATACAATCACAAATTGCACAAAATCAGGTTTAAAAAGTGTTTTGCTCTGCTGTAAATTCAAATGAGTTAAAATTACTTCCAAAAACATTGCCTTAAAAACAATGTAACGATACTTGTTTAACTAAAGTAAATTGGAATAGGTGCTGTATGTTGTAGTGCTATCAAATACTTGTTCAGTGTAGTACACTTACCAGTAATTTACTTAAGATCTCATCTTGACTGAGTATAAACTACTCAGAAATACTATTCCACAGAACAAAATAAAGTGTATAAACTAGACCAGCCACATAATAAGTACAGCTCGATCTTAGAGAATGAGAAAGAGGGATGTTTATGACTGTGTCTGCAGAGAGTAAGGTCCCCTTCTGACTTCAGACACATTTTTTGAAGTAGGATTCTTCTTGTGCTGTGAGGCCTGTTCAGTATCCAGCAGAGATGGTGACAGCGTATTTTGCATTTTCCATACATCTACCTCTGTGCCTTCTTCTCACAGGACATCACATCAAAAGCACTTCACAGCCAAAACAGCTCTTTTCAGGCTTCAGAAGACCAGAAAAACATCTGATATTGCATCGCACTGCAGAGTACCTGAACAACAGCAGGATTACAAAGCTGTCTAGCAGCATGTTAAATTATTGGATTGTATGCAGGAGTATCTGTGTTTCAGGCCTATTTTCTCATTACTTCCAATGCATGTCTTAGCTTAATATCTGTGCTGCGAGTACAGAGTGGAGGCCAGAGATCATTGTGTACAGGACAAAGTGTAATCTTCAATCATCTGCTCATTGTTGTGCTCTCTACTGATGCATCCTCCTAAGAATACCTCCATGCCGTTTAGCTTCAGCTCTTTGTAGCCTCCGCACGACAGAGGAGATTAATACACCGTGATCCATCTGCATTATTCTCACTCAGGAGGAAACTCTAAATTAAACCTGTGCTTAAAAATTGTAGGCCTAACAGCTAACTAAAATGTTCCAGTGAGGCTAATATTAGTTTTGGAAATAATTTGTATTGCCAAGTATATTACACACTTGGCTCGGTGAATGATATTATTAAAGGGTCAAGTGTACATTCAATCGCATTATTACTTTTCTGTTATTGTACAATGAATATTTTAGAGTTTCAAAATGTTGGTCAGAAAAACAAGCAATGTGAAGATGCTGCCTCAGGCTTTAAAATTCTGTGGTGGCCATTTCCACCCATTCCCTAACATTTTAGAGCCTCGACAATGTATTGATTAAACAGACATATGTGTTATGTCCTGCCCTATTATGTGGAAAAGACCAATTATAGTATGCATATGTAAAAATGGTCCAACATGTTAAGCTTGTGTCTGCGTGTCTGATTAATATGATGTGGGTTTTGATACCAATGAATGTGCGGCTGAATCTCTCCAGCCTGATCACAGCATTAGCCTTGCAATCGTCTGATGTCTGCAGCCTTCTCAATGTAAGCTCTGATTAAGCCATTCGTTACACTTGGGCCATAATTTGCACAGCACTTCCCTCAAGTGCAATTTGCACCTACTTTTAAAGACTGAAACATGACGGATAGATCAAAAACAGCACACTTTTTTAGTGAAGGGAAAGATGCAGCCAGAAATATCTGTGTATATCTTTGATGTGAGGTGTTTTTTCCTTTTCCCATTGAAAACATGGAAACTGCACTTCAGGCCAAGTTTATGCTTTATAAATGTCTGTCTCTGTATTTTCACTTCAAAACCGAAGAGTGATGAAAGGCCTGTTTTCATTAGTGGCAGCTGATTCTCTGTCGGCCTATCGGAGGATGTCTGTTATCTTTTAAATGACAGACAGCTGCAGGATCAGATGGGCCGTCTGTCAACTGATATGCAGATTGTCTTATTTGGCTTCTCTGACTGATGTCATTAAGTTTATGCCTGACTACTAAGATAATAAAAAAGGATATTTTTCCCCTATTAAACTAATCATTCGTATCAAACGTTTTGTAAGCTAAAAAGAAATGGGAGGGCTCTTAAAAGGTCGGCGCAGTTTACCCGGGGGATTCAACTCAGGGGGCCAGGGACGGCCACTCGGTATCGGAGGATTCCCTTGTTGGATCTCTCCCTCTCTCAGCTCTAGGCTGGCTTGGACAGGCCTGTGGTGAAAGTAGCTCGTTGCTACAGCCGTGAGCTTTACAGCTCCCCTCGCCCGGACCTCACTGCTTCCCTGGGCCGTGGATTTAGTGCTCACTCGACCCTCTCTCACTGCACAGGGGCCATCACCATTTATATCTATATAACGTTTATGATTAAGTTGTTTACAAGAGCACAAAGCTCTTCATAGATCTAGCTTCTCAAAAAAATGGCAGCTCAGATTAAAGAGTTTCAATTCGACTGAGGAGTCACCTACGAATGATTTGACTCATCGACTTTTAGGGGGCCGTCCTAGATTGGATTGACTCCACACTCCCAGTGCTTTGAAAAAAAACAAAACTCAGCTCAAAACTAACATTAAGGCAAGTCCAAATTTACTGTTTGTTTGAAAACACCATCAAACACAAGGAACTGTCTCCACACTGCTTTCCAGCGAAACTGCAACAAAAGGACTATTCAGATATATTTGGCTTCATTATCATCTCACCACCTCTCATCCTTCATGTGTGGCAGCAACTCATGTGAAGCATCTTTTGACAGCTTGTGCATAAAATCCAAGCACTTGGCTGTATGCTAAGCTCGAAAAAACAGCCTCTTTTCAGTGTTTAACTTGTTTTAGTGGAAATTACCACAGGGACCCAAAAAGAGGAAAGAGCGACAGCGCCATTGGCACATCTCTGGTGAATGGCATCATTAATGCTTGGCTCGCCAATTGGCAGCTGGGTATTGATGGCCCATTTCAGCATGTGACTGGAGACTCGGGGTGAAGGGACAGGGAGGTGTGTGTGTGTGAGGGGGGGGCTAATGTGATTCAAACACGCCCTTTGTATAATAGGGCTTGTCCCTGTGCCAGGGGAAGCGGGTGGCAGAAACTAGTGGGTGATTACGTTAAACAAATGACTGCCTCATTAGCTGGACCCCAAGAGTGTTGTCTCGTGCATATATACAAATACAGATACACTCACTCACACTGTCCTATGATTTCTCTCCTTTTTACACACACACACACACACACACACACACACACACACACACACACACACACACACACACACACACACAGACATAAGCATTAGGTTGGCTCTGTACACAGAAAAGGGCAGAGCACAAAGGCAATACTCAGGAGGGTACAAGCGCCATCCAATAGACTAATTAACATCTCCCAATTACACCAGCCAGCACTCTATGGTGCTCCAGTTAGCTTTGGATGATACGACACAATACAACAGAATGTGTCTCTACCAACGTCCATGTCCAAAAGCCAAGCTAATGACAGCAATTAGTCTCATTAGATTCCAAGCTGGGCCTCAGCTGGTGGAAAGTTGGGCAGACATTTCATGTTTTTGCAAGAGATACTGTAACAACAATCCCACCAATAATTACTGAAATAGCTGAAGATGGTATCGGATAGCCTTTTTTTTTATTAACAATTCAGTCAAAAATCAATACGCTTACAAATATGTATGCTTTGACCTGCTATTTAATATAGCTATATAAAGTAATGTTTTAATGTGGAGCCAAAATGATGCTGTGCACACAGCTGGCTTCATCTTGGAATGGAAAGTGCATCTCTGAACTGCGTTGGCGTCCTGTTGGGACGAGTCTGATTTGTTTTTTTGATCATGTAAATGTGATGGGTATTTCTGCACTCAGCATGGATATTAGCCCTTAAAACTGTGGGTGGCTGCAAGCTTTCAAACATAAGCCCCTGGGATGCCACATCAACTACTGGGAGGATACCCAGAAACACCACAGTGAGCTCACTGACCGGTGGAGGGGAACAGCACTGATCTTATTCAGGGGGGGGCAGCCTTGGTCTCAGTGCAAACACTCCAGCATCTGCCACCTGACCATTAGCTCAATAATGCATGGAGCTTGTGGGAAGCCCGTCTCAACCAGCCCCATACTCATTACTGCTCCTGAGTGATGTGAAAAGTCAAGTCAGAAAATGTGCCGGAGCAGAAAAGACACGGCAATGCATGCAAACATGCACAACACCACACAAACACACATGCAAAGTGTGGCTTCCCAGAGCCCTCTACCAAAAATGTGAGCAAAGTGTAGGACAGGAGCAGTTCATCGGTCAATCTTCACAGCAGAGACCAGATTAAGTCCAGACCAGAGTGAGTGTATGTTTGTGTGCGGATGTATCTTTGTCGGTCTGTTTGAGTCCTCCAGCTAAAGAAGGCATTTCAACATTAAACAGCAGGTCAGACTTGCAGGACAGCTGCATCTCTGCAGGCCCAAAAGTCACTCTCTCCATTCAGGAACATTTCCCATCAGTAGCCTGTTACACCGCAAAGGCCATTTTACTCCCAGAATAGCAAATCATGGGGAAATGTAATCTTCGAAGCTTCGGCTAAAAAAGCCTGACAAAGCCATTATTGGGCAGAACAACTGAAAGAACTGAGACATTGGAGCTACATTTCAAACATTATTTGTTCTTGGTCTGACATTACTGTCATATTGGTTGACCTAAAGCACATTGCTTGTTGAGGACATGGAAGTCTCAAATTCCGAAGCCATGAGAGCAGTTGCTTTGGTAAAGCAGGGATATCAATCACAGTTGCCAGTCTCTATTGATGACGTTTGCCATTAATGGATTCATAGTTTAATCTATAAAATGTCAAATAGCGAAAATGCTTTTGACCTGCAAACAGTCCAAAACCCATTTGATTTATATTGATACAACACACAAAAAAAGCAGAAACCCCACACGCTGGTACGAAAGAGTGTACATACCCACAACAGTACCACGGAAGACTCTATCGAAGCGCCCTTATCCCCCTGCCACTCTTATATTGCCCATTGCTTTCATCAGCTCCTTCATGATCTGGATAATTAACAATCACATAAGGCCTAATCATATGGACATGGGACATGGACATATTTGATGTAACCTTGGTTTAACTGGGAAAGCCTTCCGAGACACTGGCAGGAGGTGTACACATCGGACATGAATGGTAAACAGACGGACAGAAAGCAGTGGGAATTTGATAAGCGCCATCAGCTGCTCCTGCAATCTGGTGAAGTGACTGCACGAAACAACGAGACTGCTGCAGCCACAGGAAGAGGACGCAAGGTTGTCTGGTGTTACCACATTGGCACAGGTCCACTTATACATGCATACACGCACTAGAGAACACTTGTATTATGTGAACCGGTATGGACAGTCATGGACCCCCAACAAATTCAGCTTCATGTGAAAAAAAAACAACATCTGTTCAGGACTGTTGAGTTTGTCTGTATGTTGCGACCCTCATTTTGCATAACATCCAGTAACACAAATGTAAAAGAAATAATATATATACCAGTGCTTTCGGTTATTCCCCTCAAACATTCACATTTCTAACAGCAATTACTGCCATTCTAGGCACAAAAAAGGACCATACACCTAGTTTACGTTACACCATACTTTACAGGGACAGTGCACAGGTTATGAATGTCAAGGGCTCTTCTTTCAAACAAGATGGAATAATGGTACTACTCTGACTGAATGTTCATGGCAAGACAAAAAAGCAGAAATTAGATTTTATTGAGTTTCAGGAGGACGCAGACCTGCTTTGCCAACATCAAAATATTACATAACTAAACCTTTAACGAAATTCCAAAACCACACAACACAAATAGCTCCAAACAGGCTACAACTGACCCACTAAACCCAGCGAGCAGGTGTGCTGCAAAAGCAGCAGTCAAAAAACTGGATGACAACATAAAGCGACCAACAACAAAAACATCTTGTTCAGTTCAAAAGGTTGCATAGACTTCCCACGTGTCTCGCCTAATAGACTGTGGATATGCACTGTGTGTTCATACACCAGGAGGAGCAGTAGACAAAGGCCTTTTCTGAAACCAAAACAACTATTTTTTTTACGTCAATATTTTTTGGGGAAATGAAAGAGAACAACTGCAGAGAGAACCAGACCAAACAAACCCTTTACATGTCAACAGTAAAGTACAGGAAAGTGAACATGATATCTCTAGACGTTCAAGTCTTTTTGAGGCATCTGTTCTTTCGAGTAGATATTTTCTTTTGGCCTGTGCCGTTTTTGCACGGCATGTTCAGCGACAAGTCCGTCCTAGAAATGTCAATGTGCCAAAAGGAGACTGCGGGATCGCAGTTAATTTTTCACTTGGTAATTCCTAAAGCTTGTAGCGACACTAAAAGAAGGTTTCAGTGCGAGTAAATTGAGTTGGGCAACAGCTATTTTTTTTTACTTTGTTCAACTTTCTTCTTTATTGTTCGGCTGTATGTTCATTAGTATTTGAGATCAATGAGAGAAACAAAAAACTGAGTGAAATTGCTTGTTTGTGTTTACAAGCTCAGCCAATAAAGCTGATTCTGATAGAACACAACGCTGTTGACATGACGGAAGGCAATGTTGCTGAAAAGACAATACACATTCTAAAATATCGATGCTTCACACATATCTTCAACCTTGCAGCACAGAAGATCTATACAGTTGCCACCCACTACACCCATACGATGAGTGTAGTGGTGTAACGGACCACTGTCCTTACGGGATCCATACGGATCCACCCTCAAGGTTCGGCACGCACGTGAACCGCAGATAAATTACAAGGTTTAATGTAAACCATCACAGTGTGAAATAAAGTTTTACTGATGATCGCTATACGGCAATATTAAGGGAAATATGCAATCAGGACATTGGCATGTATCCTTTTCTATTGAAAATGGGACATTGTAAACAATCAAATACAGCTGAAATAATGTTTTGGTGGATAAAAATATATATATATGTTCGGAGTCTTGTAGACTAGTTGCTATAATCAAACAATAAAAGAGATCTGTGTCTACCAATATAGATCATCATTGATCAGCAATTAGTATCGGTGGCAAAAAAGCAGGATCAGGGATCTCTAAAAGTTGTATTTGCTCACTTTTCTAGATTGTGCTGATCCAATCTGAGATCTGATCCGTGACACTGATTTTTATGATCCGTTGCACCACTAGAATGCCACCAAATGTGAAATATGGCAACAATATCCTCTTCTGGTTCCTAAGTCACAGCATGGTTTTGAATAATGGCCACAATGTCACAGTGAAGATGACCTTTGACCTTTTGGATATAAAATGTCATCATTTTATCCTAGTCGACAATTCTGTTAAATCTTGTCATGATTATAGATTGAATTATTGGTAAGGTCACAGTGATCTTGAACTCAACCAACAAAATTGGATCAGTACATCCTTGAATGCAAGTGGATGTTTGTCCCAAATTTGATGAAATTCCCTCATGGTGTTAATTAGATTTTGTGTTCACAAGAATGGGACTGACGAACAACTCAAAAACATAATAAAAATAATTATTTAAATATTAAATAATTCAAGAACACTTAAAACCAGAATCTAAACCCACAACTACAAAAAGCTTGGCATCAAACAGCAACCAAGCCAATTAGGTTAACTGTATTTCCCATTCATCTGGACAAAGTAGTGGAGGATTAATGTGGCAGATCACTGTTATCTATCCTAATGACACCGGTTTCAATGGTTCATCACGGACTATCAGAATCAGCCCATCTGGCCTCATAATGTGCTGTACAACAAGGGTGCATGGCCCAACATAATACCTCGGCTTCTGCTTCATCTAAGCATGACTCACTTCACCGCTGTGCCACAACTGGATGATTTCAAACAAGTGTTCTTTTGTAAAAGTGTAGGATTATTGTTGTTTTCAGAAAAAAATCTTCTTCATATTTTAACGTCACATATCTTCTCTAGTATCACTTGTTTTATTCTAAATTGAATTGCTGTCAGCTTCTTAGAAGGAAAAAACAGAGGATTGATTGACATATAATAGACCAGCAATGGCACAGTTGCCTGATTTGTTTCCCAGGCATCCCAACAATGTATTTCTTGGAGTGCACAGTGAGCTAGTTTGGCCCCACTATTCCCATTGCAGTTTGCCCCAGGAAAAATAAAACAATACACATTGGCAACTGAGTAGTTTATGTGCGTTGCGTGTCTGTTATCCATTACCTCCGCTGGTCCCCATTCTTCCAGGTTCAGGGCTGATGCATATCCAACGTGGCAGCCGGTCGCCAGCACTGCGCCGGGATGAATAGTCCGTCATCCCTGCTTCCCCCTCTCCCTCTCCTCTCTGCTCTCTGTCTCTTGCCAGAGCTGTTTGCTCAGCTGTTCCCCTCACTGACCGCATTTATCCCAGATGAGCGGCACAGCTTACCCCGTTAATCTGTGTGTGAGTGAGTCTGTGCCCTGAGAGTGTGTGTATATGTGCGTCTCCATTCCAGGCATCCTCTCATTGGCCCCCTGATGAACATCTGAAGACACGCCCTGATCAAGGGCGCACACATGCACGCACGCACACGCACAGGGACAAGCATTGTGTTATTTAAGTGGAGGTCATTTGGAACATATCTGAACATGTCACAGCACACAAAGGTAATACAATAATACAGTTCTAATGAATCCTCAAGTCAATGATGCTGGCTCCACCCTTACCCCAAATTCAATTTAGCAAGGCTGCAATAACAGTCCCTAAAACTTTGTGTCTATGCGTGATTAAAAGATTGACAATAACCTGAGATTGGCGCAACAGTAACATCATAAATAGTGCTGGGCAAAGTTTAAAAAATGTAAGCAATTAATCGCATTCTTTTTCTGTGATTAACAGCAATTAATCGCAATATGCGCAAAATTCAAAAATGAATGAAAAACTAGTGTATTGCACGCTTTTATTTTAAAGTAATGTTTTCAGAACAATATCAGAACAGGCACTCTCGGAGCAACAGCAAGTTAACATACAGTATATAAATCTGTTTTCTTTTTTTTTATGAACAGGTACCAGAAGAAACATTTGTCTTGTCAGAAGAAACAACAAGCGACTCCTTCTTTTGTCCATGTTCAGTTTGTTGCTTACCTTAAATATGTATGTTAAAGACCAGTGTAGTGTTTTTTAAACTTAGTTTGTCACATTTGGACTTGCACATCTATATAAAGAAATTGTACCTTACAATGCATGAAATATGATAATTAATAAGGGATAGTATTATGAAGAATGTGTAATTGTATGCATATGAAGGTCACTGTTTTTATTAATGATTAATGTGTGAATGGATTTTAAAACAATGTTTACATAGTGCATGTGGATGCCAGTGGACTGTTTTTATTAGAAGGAAATGTAGTTCTCTTGTTTGCCTGAGGTGGCAGAGCTGAACATTGACTTTTGAGATGATAGGATTTACCCTTTTCTAGAAAAGAAGAAGAATAGCTCCAGCAATTGATTAACTTTATACAAAAGCAATAAGCGCTTTTGATGGTTTCCAGTTCAGTTCAGTGAGAAAAGTCCAGTCTGTCTTGGGCTTGGACAAGTTCATGGAAGTCTGGTTGAATGTCTGAGGTGGATATGTGAAGGACAGCTGACAGGTGATCATCAGTGAGAGAGGATCTGAATCTGGATTTGTTGTAGGTAGATCGAAAGAGAACTAACATCTTCTGAGCAGGCCTCCTTATGTGTGGAAAGTTCTCCTCTTTGAGAGAAGAGTAAAGATCCAGAAGTGGTACAGACTTAAGGTCAGGATCAGCGGGGGCTTTGCGCATGCACAATTCATTTTCGATCTGGACGTGGAGACTGCAGCTGGGAGTGGACCGCCTGTGAGAGCTTTGGGACGGCGAGGGGCTCGCAGCAGTACCTGCTGCTCGTTGAGGACAGAAAAGAAGAAAGCTACGAAGGTAACTATGGCTATGACTGCCAGAGGCAGAGTTTCACACTGGATATATTCCGTCTCGCGCTTGCGCAGTTCGAGTATTGTACACCAAAAAAGTCACGTGTGACCTCGGATGACCCCCCCAGCCGGGTACAACTTCCTCATCATCCTTCATCCCGAGATCGGTTCTGCGGAATCTTCTCGCGAAATCACGAGATTCCGAGTGACCGAGAACTCTGGCGGTCATCTAGGATTCATAGAACCGTAGTTACCTTCGTAACTTTCGTTCTATTTCATCCTTACTGACCGCCAGAGGCAGTGTTTCACACTGGATGACTTATACCAACAAGTCACGAGGAATCCCACAGGAACTACCTCATATGGCTCAAGCAGAGGTATTTGGGCCAAGAACCACACCCAGTGGGTGATGGGTGGCCACGTTCACTCCGTAGTATCTGTTAAATGTGCTGGGTGATGCCCCTGAGGCTGCAGCACATATCCTCTACGGGTACACCCCTCAGGGTTGCCCCTGACGTGGAGACACACCTGGTAGAATGGCACCCTACCCAGGATGGCAGTGGATGGTCTCCACTATCCAGTGGGACAGGCGCTGTTTAGAAAGGGCACAGCCCTTCTTAGGTTCGTCCTAAGACAACAACTGCCGCGACCGCCGTATGCATGCGATGGCTTTGGCCTAGGTTTCGAGGACCCGCACTGGGCACAGAAGCTCTGACCTTCCCAATGGAGGGGGGGAATCAGGTTACGCAGTGAAAACTGGATTGGCTGGTTGAGATACAAGCATTCCCACACCCCTGGGGGAGAACGCTGCATTAGGCCACAGTGTGGCACCCGAGCTGAGTTCCACCTCAGACTGGATTCACTCACCAACAGGGCATGTAGCTCGCCTACTGGCCTACGTGCTGGCAAGGAGAAAAAAAAACAGTCTTTGCCGACAGCCATCTCAGCTCTGCCTCAGTTTCCAAAGGTGAACATAGGGCGTCCAGTACCACCGACAAGTCCCGAGGAGCCATCGGGGTGCTCGAAGGCCCAGTCGCTGAGCCCCCTTTTAAAGGAGAGGGACACCAGCCTGGGGCTCAATACCGTGTCATTGTCGACCTTAGTATGCTGCCCTGAAATAGCAGCTATGTACATCCTCAGGGTAGAGGGAGACCGGCCCTCATCTAGGAGGGGCCGTAGAAACTCTAGTACAGTAGGCATGGGGCACTGTACTGAGTCCTCGATGTGAACCACATACCAGTGAAAAAAAAACGCCTTGGTCTGCCTTCGCACTGTAGATGGTAGATGGTAGATGTAGATGTAGATGGTGCTATAGCATTCAGAATAGTCCCCCTGACTGGCTCTGTGTAGCCGCTCAGCAGGAGGTCAGGTCCGGCAATGGCCGGATCCATAGTTGACAGGCCAGGCACAGTCTGTGTAGGAGAGGGGAGCACAGCACACTCTTCACTCGTCCAGTAGCTATGATTATTGGCTAGTGGGGAACCGGTCTTGTGGCAACAGGTCAGGCACAGTCCGTCTAGGAGAGGGGAGCGCAGCGCTCACTAGTCCAGCAGCTGTGATTATTGGTGTCCAACCAGTAAGCTTCAGCGAGAGCACTGTGCTACTGTGGAAACAGGTCGGCACAGTCTGACTAGGAGAGGGGAGTGCAACGCTCTCTTCACTAGTCCAGTAGCTGTGATCATCGGTGTCCTACCAGTAAGCTTCAGCGAGAGCACTGAGCTAGTGGGGAACCGGTCCTGTGGCAACAAGCCAGGCACAGTCTGTCTAGGAGAGGGGAGCGAGAGCACTCTTTTCACTAGTCTAGTAGCTGTGATTATTGGTGTTCTAGCAGTAGCTTCAGCAGGAGCACTGAGCTACTGTGGAAACCAGTTCTGCCAGACACGGTCTGTCTAGTGAGAGGGGAGCACTTCTAGGAAACTCTCCTCCCTAGTAGCGTAGCTCTGACTAGTAAAATAGCGGTGACTATTGGTGTCCTAGCAGTAGCTTCAGTGCTACTGTAGAGACCAGTCCTGTGAAAACAGGTCAGACACGGTCTGTCTAGTGAGAGGGGTGTCTATAGAGGGCACTCTTCACTAGGGTTGGGTACCGAGAACCGGTGCCAATTATTTTTATGATGTGTCCCGCTTATATATTCGCGTAGGATCGATTTCTACCGGCTGAATGCGTTTTATTTACGTCGGTAGATTTTGAAATTCTGGTTGTGAGATCATTATAAAATAACCCACGATATAAATATGTTTTCTCTCCGTGTTGTAAAAAAAGTGTTTCCTCTCTCCAGCTCTCTCTGATTTTAATTACACACACAATACAAGTTATTGAGGGAAACAACAGATCAAATCTTTGAAGACAGTTGTTTGTGGTCCTTTTGTTGTTCAGACCAACAATGAACATATTTTATCCAGACATAATATATAACTTGAGTTTAATCAGTGATCGTCTCTGGTGTGAAACTCCAGCGATCAGTCCACTCAGCTGCAGCGTCCAACCAAATAACAGATAAACAGTGAGGGTGCGTGTCCAGCGTTAAAACACTTCCTGGAAGCCTTCTCTTGGGGCTCCTCGATCATGGCTCCTCCGATTTCCCTCCTCGCTCCTCGATCCTCGCTCCTCAGAGCAGAATAAGAGCTTTGGGACGGCCGTCAATATGGCGGCGCAGAACCACTTCTGGTTCAATCGAGGAGCGAAGAAACGACAATTTAGAGACTTCGGATGCACCCACTGCCTGTCGTTGAGGCTGCGTAAGCGCACGTGTGCACATACTCTCTGCTGAAATTGGGCTGAATGCTTGGATGTTTGGAGAAAGTTACTCAAAACAAGTTTAGACATTTTTACATTATCTGGAGGGAGGCAGCTCATTGTGACCTTATGTCCCATGGGAGACAAAGAGGATTAAGAGGGAAGTAAGCATCATAATGAGAACATTTCAAATGTAGATTTTATTCCTGAGGGTTATTTAGATAAGGACATGTTTGTAAAACAAGCAAAATGTATTTTGTACTCGGCTTTGTATTTCATCTATAAGGTGAACTATTGTAGAAAACACAAAACATTAAATGTAGTCATACAGTAGTTGGTTTTCAGTCAACTTAAATAACTATAGCATGGGTAACAATCCAATGTGGGTTGTACCAAGAGCTGTTACTACATTCAGTCCCAACTCCATTCACAGCCCCTCATGTCCATTTTGAGAAATGTACAAGAACCTTTTTTGTGTGTGTCTGGTATAAAAACAGCACGTGCTTTCAGACGCTGCCAATAGACTGTGTCTTCTGTGTCAATCCACAGACTGCATGGTTGGCTGCTGGCTAACATGGCAGTAGCCAGAGCAGCTGTTGTTGTGGTTAAACCAATCCCCAGTTCCCAATTCATCATCCAATGTGAGTGTGAGTGTGTGTGTGTGCGACAGAAAAATGTATGTGTCTGATTTGACCCTAAGTGTATGTTACAGTATGTGTGTGGTGTTCAACTGTAAACAAAAGTATACCCACAGTAGTCGTACACACTCATGAAACCTGCTAGTCTGGCAGTTAAAAACTAAAATGCAAATGATGGCACAAAACAATCACCATCCATATCTGCTCATCCTTTCCTATCTTTTTCTTCAGGTTCTAAAACCTTCACTAAAGACAAGGTGAAATCTCCACCACCCACCCACAACGGACATCCCATAAAGTGAAACAAATAACCTTTCTCATCCCTCTTTTAGAGGAAGCACTCTGTAGGCCTTGACTGAGATTTATGTCACGGACGGCACAAAAGAACAGTGGGCAGCTCGGAGCTTAAATGCTGGCTTTGTTTTTCTAGACACTGGCTTTTTTGTGATCCATCATGTTTGCGAGGGGAAAAAACTCCACGGCCGACTCCTGCTCAGTCAGAACAGAGAAAGGTGCTGCTGTGAGGCGTGAATGTAATTGTCTTTGATTATTTCAAATGTACGGAAATAATATAACACCTACATTTAAATATTTTCCGGATGAGAGGAAAATTGATAATGAAACCAACAAAGGAAATGAAACAGCAATTAAGTCTAAGCACTTATATCACCCTCTTGAGTACAGAAAATAAGCAATTGATTATTTCTCTAAAAAAATAACTCTAAAAAGGTTTTGTTATGGATCTAGGTGTGCTAAATGTAGCTGTAGTAGAAAACCTAAATATAGTAAAATATACATTTTATGCATATTACATCTCCTTACATTTTAGCCTTCCAAAGCAATCCAAATGAATCAAAAGCGATTCAAGACAACAATGAACCTTTATGGTCATTATCAGATTTGTTTTGTTAGCTCTACTGAAATCATAGGTTTACACCACTATAGAGATGTAACAAGCCGCTGTCAAATCCTCCCAGTAATAAAGCAGAAGACATGACACAATCAAAATGCTGTAAAAAAAAAACTGCAGCAGAATCTAAACGGTGCACTGGATAAACCAGTGGTTCACAGACTTCTCTCAAATACGGCACTCCTTCATTGTGATCGTTTTTCTCTCACAGCACCCCACCACACAGTGGTGTTTTGTCTCAACATGTCTCTTGAGCTTACTCTGGACCATTGCCGCATTTAATAGCTTTTCCCAGCAGAAAGATCATTCCCAGCCGATCTCCTTGAAATTGTACCATGCACTGTACAGTATTGCACAATCTCGCTGGTTTGTGGTATACTTTGACATTAAGGCTTCAGCTCCTGAGTGCAACAACGATGAAATTCACACATAAGTGTGGAGCCTGGGGAAACAGTGAAAAGAAGAAAAAAAGTCTGTCAAATATAAAAGGCATTCATCATCTTCGCCGTCTGTGGTGAAAGATACAATAGAAAGAAGACAACCGTGTATGACGAACTGAGATGCACTCGTGGGAGGTTGTTTGGGCTGCATGTGCAAGTCACGGGGGACATGATTGTTTTGGTTCATCAGACAAGTCCTTTCTGGAAAATGTTTGGGAGGTAAAAAGTGTGACTGTAATGAAAGTGAGTGATTTGAGAAATGCAGGTTGTATCCTGAGTTTGCATGTATAAATGATAAATGCTGTGACGCACAGAGCAAAATTGTGTGTCACTGAGATCCTGGTGATTTTGAGAATTTGAGAGAGTGAGAGAACATGAGACAATGCAGGAAGCTTTGACTCAAATACCCCCTTTAGACCAAAATTAGAGCATATATGCAGGTTTCGTAAATGCTGAAAGACCTGCTAAAATAGGCAATATTCTCCTTTTCCCATTGGCAATTGACAATAATGCCTGTCTGTTTTTTTTTTCTTCTGGTGTGTCAGTCGATTGTGCCAGAAAGCAGGGTTAATAAACGGTAGAAAGAAGCAGCAAGTTGCGGTAGTTTTTTTAATTCGTTGTAATAGTTATAATGTGAAGCTGTCAGGAAGTTAACATCTATAAGGTAAACTATTACAGAAAATGCAGAATTTTTGGTCCTGACATTACACAAATTAAATGGATGTAATGTGGAATGTGATGACTGGAGGGGCAGCAGTATTTAGAAAGTCTGGACATTACTTCATAGCAAACTAAATAACACACAGAGAACAAAAGAGATAACATGACAATACATGCTACTTATTCAGTCTCTCTTTCAAACTGGTGGTGATTGTTGGAAAACAAAGTTGTAAAATTACGGTTTCTGTCAATGAAGTCTCGTCTCTTTGAGTAAGTTAACAAATTATAATAGCTGTCCAAATTTAGTTTATTATATATTCACTTCAAAACACCTTTTAGCAATGCACAGGGAAAAGGGGCGAACATTAGCGTGTCCACCGGGGTGACACAATCCCATCAATGCCAATCGAAGCTGGAGCCGATAAATACGCGTGACTACTGCAGTGTTGTTTGTCCCAGGACTGAATGCCAATTGTAATCATTTCACTAAAAACAAAAGCCAGATGTTAGTGGGTTTTTTGTCTAGTGGGAAAGGAGCTATGATCAGTTTATGATAACTTATTAGATTTCCAGTATCTACAGCTGCTGTTTGTAAAGTTACAATTAACTCATCAGTCCAAGTAAACACTCGCATTAATCATGGTTGACGATCATTCAGAAGGTTTACAGTGGAGTAGCTGTTCATTTTCCCCAGTGCAGTGTGCTCCATCTTCCTGAGAAACCCCGCTGCTATGAATGCTATATTGAGATGCAATGGCCAGCTCTCAGTTTTAATGGTGACTGATGGAGGGAGCAGATGCATTATTGCTCGCCGTTCATCAAGTTAACTTTGCACATTAGGAAGTTGAATGAGTTTCCAGGAGATTCTATCAGTGTTAATTATAGGATGAGCGAGGATTTAAAGGGGGGAGATTTCCAGTAAGTTCACCCTTTATCCTGACAGGGGTGTCCATACCCGTCATGTTGCATGTGAGATCATATGGTCTGGACAAAAGTGCAGATGTGGCTTTTTAAACAACATAAATACATTTAATCCATCGCCCCCAAATGAGGCGTACTTTCCAAGATCACCAAATCTTCAAGCAAACAATAAAAACTCAGAAGGATCATGTAGGAGGAACGAAGCATATTCACATATGACCAAACAGAGCGAATCAGGGAGGTCTGAGGATGTAACATGCTCTTCCTGTGTCTGTGTATGGTTTGTGTCATATATTTGACCCTGCTTCCTCTACTCCGTGCATCCCTGCCTTCTATCTCCTCACTGAATGTTTGTCACTTTCTTTTTCAGCACCTCTCTCAGCCTTCCATCTTCCCAATTTCTCTTTTCCAATTTCCGGTCGTCTCTCCTCTCCAGCCTTAGCTGCACTGCAGATTGCAGTAAACCCAGAAAATCCTCTTCATCACACAGTGCAAATACCATCTGTATTGGGTTTGCCCTCAGCCCAAATTAACGGCTAGATATATGCCCTGTAGCATCTGGGACGGCGTCAGACACCCCGACGTGTGAGCTGCACAATTTAAACACAAACACAGCATCACAGGGCAGAATGTCAAATAACACGGATACCAGCCTGAGGGGTTGCACATGCTGCTAAATGCTAGTTACACAACTTGTGAACAATGTGTGAATGTGGACGCTGCTCTGTCTTATCACACTAATCTAAATTTGGTTATAACACAGGTTTTGGGAGAGAAAAAAACATTACAGAGACTTGCCATTTTGCCTTTTGAATTTGGTACCTCATAATTAATATTTGTCTCAGACTATATAGTTGATTATGTCTCTAAAGTGTTAATTGAGGAGGCTTGTGGGTTTAGCTTTCCATTATTTCTCCGGCAATGTTAATTGGTGGAGCAGCTGATAACATCAACCCAGCCAGCAGCAACCATGTTTGGTGATTTGTAGAGCGGGGGTCATGGTCGATGGTGGGCTTTCAGAACTGCAGGACTTGGACCATTGAAGTACTGTGCTTATGTTGCAGTGTTATTGTGCAGGTATACAGGTGACAAATACGCTGGTTGCAATTGCGCTACAATGACCCCTGTTGTGACATTTCCCGCACACAATTTTGCACACACCAGTTCCAGATACGACCTAAAGTTTACACTGAGCTCACAGTGCAAGAGAGGCAGCCAATATAATGAAATGTGACTAAACAACCCGTCTGCTTTGTGTGTGGGCAGGTGCCTCTGAATGTAATTAGCCAAGTAGTAATGACTTGTGACTCTGCAGCAGCAACTGTGGTAGCAAGAGAGTGAATGACTCAGAGCTCAAAGGCATAAATAAACGACATAGCGGCTTTGTTCCCTTGTCTAGAATTAAGAACATTAATAATTAAATTGAACAATAAATGAAGGTGGCCCAAGGGTGCTGGGTAACAGAGAGAACAGCAGGCTGCAGAAGGACAAAGAGGGCATTCAACAGCACAAAAAACAACACAGTGCTAAAGAAATATGACTAAATAGGAACCTTAAAGCTACATCCAACAAAGGAACACGCAAACAAGTTCACATTAAATATGCTGGGCTGAGGCTGAATGGAGATATTATTGGAGAGCTAGTCATTTGTGCCTTGGATATAAAAGAGGTTTATAAAGTTCACTCTGGAACCAGGGAAAACATAATAACACATGAGGTCTGCACTGGAAACCCCAGTGAGTTGGGCGGCAAGTGACGGTGAGGGTGGTCTGGTGAGTCTAATGAAGAGGTACCGGATGAACAAAGATGGAGACAAAAAGCAAGCGCTCACGACCCACGATCACGTCCTCAAAGACCGTCTTTGTGGTCACAGATGCTGAAACAGACCCAGAGGAGCAGTGACCTTGGCATTGTTTATTCTCGCCGAGGCCTTCAAAGACACCAGGCGCAGGCAGTGCCAGCAACTTTACCTCAGTCTCCATGGAGACTGTGTACTCGCGACTGGGAACTTTCCAGGCTCATCCATTACCAGATGAGGTAGTGGGTTCTACCTCGCTGCCTCGCTCTATTTGCTTCCATTGAGAGAGAGAGAGAAAGAGAGAGAGAGAGAGAGAGAGAGAGAGAGAGAAATAATAAAAAATAGCCTGAATGAAACTGCAAGTCACAGAAGGACCTGAGAAAAGGACTGCAAATGAGAGAAAGAGAGCAGTGAGAATATATAGGGAGAAAGGTTAACCGACAAAAGGATGAAGATGAGGAATGACTAAAGGGGATGTTTTTTAAATGTCGTCCATCCAAAGAGCTCCAGAGCGGCAAGCATGGTGGTAATGGTCTGTTTGGAGAGGAGGGGAGGGCCGCAGAGGAATGGAGTGGGACGGTGAACTGAGGGTCACATTTTCAAGAAGCTATAATTATCATATTTGGATATTGGATGGCCAGCTCATACTATAATCCTTAAAATATATCATAATGACAGAAAATGAATTCTGCTTTTGTGTTTCGAGTGCTCAAAGGATCCAGCTTATGACATCTGCTAATGACTTCTCATATCTTTCACACTTTTCAAACTCATCACGAACACACCAGAAACTGAAATACACTCCAACTCGACCAATAATACTGAACTGTTGAGATGAGCGGCTCGTCAAATGAATAGGCCTTGACAAACAGAGACTCGGCCGCTGACACAGACCAACAGCTTTAAGTGAGTCCGACTAATGGAGCAGAAAATAGAAGAATCATGAGCCTCTTATCTCTCTACTAATCACAGCCAGAACAGCAAAACTAAAGGGAGATAACGGGGAGGAAAGGGAGAGCATAGAAGAGCTTGAGGGTTTCTATAATCTGCATCCTTCCCAATCACAACCAACACCCCTTCTTACTGTTATCAGCATTCCTAAGTACTTCCCATCATAAGCAAGCTAGCTCCTTCGCTATGCTACCATTCTCCTGGGCGCCTCTATCTGCAATCTAGTCAGACAGCTCTATTTAGCGTGTCCAGCCTTACAGGGCCAACATTCTTTCCCTCCTCATGCCCACCAGTACCCTGGACTCCTGTTTGGTTTTGATCTATTTTTGGCCTCTCCTCTCATCAGTTCTTCTCATCTCATCCTCGCTCGGCGGCCTCTGCAGAATCCTAATGAGCAGAGAAAACTTGTGATTCTTCCTTCAGTACCCTCAGCAAGCATGCCGCCATGCCCTTTAATCTTACATCTACATAGACACCGCCACTGAGCTTCAACTTACAGTACGTGGAACCGTCAGGCACACCTACAGCGAGAAGACAGTTGAGTTTTGTTTTTTAATGATCGTGGGCTCTTCATTTTGTGGCGGTGTTAACATCTTAAAAGGGCTCGCACAGACTTGTGCTGGGGCGTGGGCATGAGCTTTGATAGTGTGATCATGTGGCTGTGATAACTGTGGAGCTGGATTGGAGGCAAATGCTTAGAAAACCACTTTAATCCTTAAGCAAGGCTCTGATCTGGGGCAGCAAGGCAAAGCCCTCGCCAGCCTAGAAAGAGTGTAAAGCTTTGAGCAGAGAGTTAGGGAGTCTACGAGGTCCTGCCATTATGAGGTTTGTTCATGTGGTGATCCGCCTAGTAACAAAATACTTAAAATCAAAATGTCTTAAATTATCTATGGGGGGTGACGGCTTCAAGGACCTGGGTTTTAGAAATACATTTCCATGAAGATTACTATATTGCAAACATATTTAAACAATACTAACTGTTCAACAAGTCATCTGGTAAAGTAAGCCAACAGAATAAAAATAAACTGGGCATCAGCAGCACTAAACTGTAGTTGTAAAACCATCCTCCAGTGCAATAACATGACATGAGAGAAGCAGCAGGAATAACAAACACTGCAGAACAGCCACAAAGGTTCATGTCTCGTCACAGATTCAAGAGAGGAAAATTGGACATCTTGCTTGTGCTGTTTGCACTGCATGATCACCATTCAATTTTCTCTTTCATAGCCACGGGGCCATTTCTTATAACTACACCATATTTACCTTCCTTCCCCTGAACAGCTCCATACCTCTAAATTAACCAGCAGGGGCAACACACAAAAGCATCGACATTTAGAGTGGACAATACATTAGATGGGATTTATTCAAAGACACTCATATTTAATCTTTTCTCGAGGCAGACTTGTTGTCCATATAAAGAAAGGATTGTATTAAGATAGCTCCATCTGAATACTACACCTTGAGTCACTCTGAGTCAGTGGCACTAAAGCGAGGGCTGAGCTTTCATTAATAGTGCGGATAGGAAGCCCAAATTTCGATGAACAAACCAAAACAATACAATTATCGATTCCTTAATCTGAGCAATATATGGCTTTTGCACCTACGCCTGCGCTGTCGATCGCGGCGCAATGGATTGGAGGACTGACATTACTAGAGATATTGCTAAATTGGCTGTATTTATTCGTGGTGTTCAAGGAGTTCCGTGTGACTAATCACAGCGCACGTTAATGGTCACACGGGCCCTGTGGCCAAACACACGTTTCATAATGCTAGCAGGCCTCTCCATATAGTTTAACCAGCTCTCAAAACAGAGGTGAAATGTGATTGGATGAGAAGACCCTTAACAAGCAGCGGCGCCTCGCCACACAGCAGGCTGAAGGCAGAAGAAGGCTGAAGGCAGAGCAACAAAGCAACACAGGAGCTGGGCAATGAGAAAATAAGCTAATAGAGAAAAACAATTATAATACATGTAGTGTATTTGTGAAAAAAAATACAATTATAAAATAGCTATAACTTTAATTCTAAAAATATATATAAAAAAAATTATACAAAATTTAAATTTAAACTTCTGTGATTCGGCCAGCAGAGAAGGCTTAGCAGGCACTGACGGCCCACCACTGAGCCCTGAGAGACGCACAACAAACAGAATTTACTCCAACTTAAAAACACTCCAAAGATCGTCTTGTGTAAAGTGGACATGTATCATAAACAATATGCAGGATGACCCTTAACATGTGTGTAGTCTTTTGTGTGAGCAGAACATTATTCTACTCTGACCAGGTCTATAAATAGGAGTGTTTGAGAGGGAAACACTTGTCGAGCAAAGACTTATAAGAGAAATGTTCTTCACTCCCAACTGACCATGGGTTAAAGCATGACAGACAACAGCGCAGTAGATTTATGCTCATAATTGTTAAATTAGAACTTTGTCTGTTGCCCAAGAGGGTAACTTAACATTGATTTCTCCTGCAATGACTGATTTGGAAATTGATTCTTGATTCAATAATTTAACTGTCTATAAAAATACTTTTTCCTTCAGAAACTCCAAACCACATTGACAATGATCGTGTGTGCAGCAGATGTACTAAATAGGAAGAACTCTAAGAGGCATACAATCAATGAATCAATGATACTATTTGGCACCACGGTGTGGGGCAGAAGACTGAGGATAGATCTCTGACACCCTGAGAAGCTGAGCAATATCTGAGAGTTAAGCCTAATGTAAGTCTGTTTTGTGGCGGGAGACAGACACTGCACAGGCTCGCTCATCACTCCTGACAAAGATCGATTGTCTGTGAGGCGATAGACTTTATTCCTCCTCACAAGCCGTTTCACCCGCCACAGAGAGCCATCCACTCAGGTTGGATATGCTAAGGCAAAACATTGATCGCATTACAAGCTGCAGAGTTATAGGACAATATAAAGTTGAGGGTTTTGGCGATCCATCCGTGTATTTTGGAGCATCCAAAGTTTCAATAAACTGATTATGGATTGTGGAATGGGAGCCAAGATGTTGTTTGGCGATCTAAAAGATCTAAGCTCTAATATAAGCAGCTTAGTGTGTTGGATCCAGATATACACAGACATCAATCTCTGGGATATTCTTGCAATAACAAGATATAATAGGAGGGAACATAGAGAGAGCCACATACCCTCAACATGATGCAATGGCATCTAAAACTACTCTTTATTATAACTACAGAACATTTTTTTGTGTGATTAAGAATGCAATTTGAGATCAAAACATCCTTCCAGGCATTAGGACTTCTCTACAGCAGTTAACTACTCATGAACTGACCGGTACGCTTACGGTCGGACAGCTATGAACGCATCACCTCCTCTCAGTTTCAATTGGGAATGTAAAGAGAAATATCTCCAGGCATCTTCATCAGAACTACTTCAGCATAATGGTTGGCCAGGATAATGGTCCTTACATGATCATACATGTACAACCCCTGTTTGTTAGCTTTCCCATTTACCTTCCCGTTTCTGAGGAAGATAAATGTATTTGCAGGTGGGGTAGTGGCCAATATGAGTCAACTTTGAGTCTCCTGAATGTTTGGTCATTCTGTCAATCAATCCACTATCTATGATAGATCATCATGTAGGTTAAGATGAAGGGAAAATGTCATTCAAATCAAAAGAGTTAAGGTCAGAAAGTGATGAATATCTGACTGAATGGCCCAGTTGTCAAACCAAACACTTCTCTTGCCAGAGGAGTAAGACCCAAAAGGTTAGGAGTAACTGACACATTGGGAAGCATCTCGCTCTCCCTCTCAACTTCCTTTTGAACTCTGGCTGAACTCTCCTTGTTTGGATGGGAAAGCCTCTTCGCTCGAGAGAGATGGAGCGCCATGACTACTTCTCGACTGACAGCAGCCGTCTCTTTGTTATGTCTTAAATAAAAGGCAACTTCTAAAATACAAATACGACTTGCCACAACATTTTAGAGGCTTTGTTCTGTCGTAAAAGATATTTTCATGGCTTGATGTTAAAGCAAGTCAGTTTCAGCTTCATGAATTGCTGTCTGTAACCAAGGAAATGCAACATTAGTTCAGGTATAGTCTCGCAAAGCCAGGTCTAGGCCCTCTCCACAGCGCTGTCAGCATTAAAGTGAGGTCTGGCTCCACACATTATAATGCTGGTATAGGGAGAAGAAGAAAAAAGCTCTGGCTTTTTTGTATTTCTTTAAACCAATTATAATCTTCTTGGGTGGCACAAAGCACAGGCTGCAGCAACGGTTCCCTTGCAAAACAGATGAGAATGCCACCTGAGATATGCGGCCAATGGAAGACTACATCAGGTGAGTCATAGTTTACTAGTTTGCAAATCCAAAAAGCTAGAAAGCTCAAATTTGACCATTTAACCCATCATAAGCATTTAGGAGTAGTGAGCTGCTGTAAAGTGCTCCTGTCGCAACTTGTGCTAAAGGACACGCTGACATGCGAACAGTCGGAGCCGGGGATCAAACTGCCAACCTTCGGGTTAAAGGGCCACACACTACCCACTGATCCACAGCCCCCACACTCAGCATAAAAGGAAAGAAAATCAAGAAGACAAGAAAACAACATTAGCAATACATTTAAAATATCAATCGCCTCAAATATATCATAAATTACTGAACAATAAAAACCTGTAAACATATTCCATATTTTTTGTCAGCCTGGGGCTTGTAGACAATAGATAAAAAAAGGAGAAGGTTCGGGGACTTCTTTGGGTGAATGTCTACACAAGCAACATTTGGTAAAGTGACTCTTCTGCTCCTTTTCCCCTGCCCATTGATCGGGCATCTGCCGAGCTACCGACTGATAAAGATTCAATGGTCCCTGAACAGACACGGTGACGCATTGAACACTTTCTAATGACTAGGACATCACATCCTCAGTTTGGAGGTCATGTGCTCCGCAGTTAAAGGTCATGTTGGCTCAATGATGCATCAATCCTAAACCAACACCCTTGCTTGTTCAGTCTTTAAGGCCATTCACATTGCATGCATCACAATACGCCGCCTCGCACCAGTAGTTCAGATAATCAATGGCGTTTGAATACAATTAACATTGCAGAGAGACGGCCGATTGCTTTCAACACGTCATCTAATATCTTTTCCCTTACCGTTTAATGTTTTCATTACATAATAAAACAACAGTAAACTACAGTAGGTGATTGCAGTATTATCCCGATCAATAAAATGAAAGACGACGACAGGACAGATCCTTAAGTGTTGGGCAAATACAGTTTTCCATCTGCCAACGTGACAAAGACCCAGCCGTTGTTTATTTTATGTCAAGCAAACTAAATCAGTATGAACGAACAAAAATTACAGGAGAGACATGAAAAGTCTTTGCAACTCAGGAGAAACATTTGTAGTAATCCCCACTTTTCTGAGGAGAAATCAACTGTGAGAAATCTGTAAGTGCTTTACTTTAGAGGAAATTAGAAATTTAGCTTCGGCTTGCTAATGGAGGTCTGATGTAATGATGCAATATACTGGTTGCACACCTGCCATTTAATTGACTGTAAGCCACCTGTTTTTGCTGGTACGATAAGTGAACTTTAATTCTTGATTGCCTGGTAATAACTGAACCATAAGTGAGTCACAGGTTTTTTTACCAGAAAAGTCCACATTTGAGAGTCATCCGTGCAGGGTCTGAAATTAAGTTGTTTTCTCACCTGCCAGTGTGGCAGGTCACTGAACAATTCTACCAGCCATGACATTTTTTGTTTTCCTCTTTTGAAATCTATGTAGAACGCTTTAGAATAGTGAACAGTGGTGCCAGACAGTAAAAATATGGAATGTATCATGTAACCTTAATTCCTGACTATTTCTATCCTAGGATTTGCGTTTTTGTTTTTTTGCCCTGAAATTCTTCCCTGCTACAGCCAACATTTACCCTGTATTTGTCAGGTGGCAGGTGCTAATGTAATTCCCTGTCTCCTTGAAACTAATGGAAACCTTCATTCTGAGACACAATTGTTCCAAAAGGGTTCTTCCTGAAGGGCTTCTGAAGAACCCTTCTTAGAAGAAATCTTTCACACAATAATAATTAAAAAAGAAGGAATTTACAACAAAATAGAAATATGTAGTTTAGCTTTGACCAACTTGTATTTTGAGTTAAATGTATTTTTTTGCATGTCAGCATGACATGACAGTTTTCAGCGGATATACAATTTAATAACAGCATAACAATAATTGAACTGCATCCAATTTAGGCAGTTTGGTGTTTCCAATTTCCTATGACAAGCAGGTTTCTATAGTAATGCAGTTAAGAAAAAACTTCCACTACTTTCAGGCAACACTGTTCACTGTGTGGTCTGTTATTCTGAAGGAAAAAACATTGCAGCTAACCTGATACTGCAGGAAAGTCTACGGTCAAATGCATCAGCAGATAAAATATGACTTTCAAGTCATTCTTCATACTAGGTAATAGGAGCAGAAAGGCAAAGAATTTGGTTTATGACACGTGAAAACTCTAATGAGGTAGAGAATGAAAAGTATCCCCAGACAGACATTGTGTACGTGAGAAAATAGCACCCTTGGCAGCATTTTCTTTGGCCTGGTTATAGGTTCTCTCTCCCTCTCTACTCTCTCAACACACAACACACAACACACACACACACACACACACACACACACACACACACACACACACACACATATCACTTATTGCTCTGTGTATGTGTATATCCGTCTGTTTACGGCCATTAACATAAGTAATGCTTCCTCTCCTTCAGCATGATGCCAGGGTTGTGATGACACACACATCTGCTCTCCAGCACCCTCATCCTTCCCGCTCTCTGCCCACTCCACCCACAGTGCCAGTCCTCTTCATAAGTCAGCCTCACACTGGCACTGCCTTTGCTACCCACCGGTGGCTTTATCCAATTTGTCAGGGTTGGCATACACATGGCTCAAGATGCCTCCCTCTCTTCTCTATCATACGTCCCGTCCCCATCATGCGGCTCTGAGGCAGCCCCGTCTGTGCCAGTGGGCATTATAGTACCTGAGACGGGGGCCCACTGTGACATTCAGTCTTACCCAATCTGCCTCTCCAACTTAGCAGGCACCAGCTGGCTGGACAGCCTGCATGCTGATAGATGGACAATTGCAGGCTGAACGATAACTCATATTCACAACAGCCAGGCCTGACTAACGGACTTGAACAAACAGCATTATGTCTGTGTATGCTGATTGTTGATGTGATAATTAGAAGAGAAAACGAGAGGTAAAATGACAAGGAGTAGATAAGAAAGAAAGGCGGCTTTTTGAATCTGTGCCTTTGCCAATTTATGCTTTGTCAATATTTTGTATCTTTCAAACAAAGGACATATTATGGGTACGCTCCTGGGATCTAGAAGTAGAAAATGTCTCAAGCTTAGCGTCAATTTATCATGTGGAGACTTTGAAGCAGGCTTTACCTAGGCAGCTGTTGGATAAGATAATGAAACAGTGAAGGAACTCTCTTCTTAGTCATGCCACATATTGCTTCAACGAAAATACTTTTTATCAAAAGTAAGTCAAGCAATCACTAACTTTCTCGAGGCATTTGCTATCTCTTTTGTTACTTTAACTCAGCTAGCTAAAGCAACTTGTATAGCTTGCTAGTGATCAAGTGTTGCATTGCAATAACAATGAGGAAGTAATGTGTCTGACCTCATTGACCTCTGGCTCTCACTAGCAACACTGACAGAAGCACATTTGGTTTAAGTGCAGGTGTCCAATGTGATCACAGCCAAAGAGAGTGACACAATTCTTACAAACATCTACCCTAAAATATGTCCAAGAAATTGCTACCAGACAACTACTATCCCAAAAGCTCTCTTGTAACCTTTTAGATCAATAATGAAATGAATTAAAGCCAAAGCCACCCTAAAGCCAACCTGTCCAGTGCCTATATTAAAGAAAGGGCATCAACAGAGGATGGAAACTGTTATTGGTATACCTCAATAGTGAACGTATTTAGACTCAACACCATCAAGATGATTGCAGGGCTTCATTCCAAGCAGCATGCCAAATACAAATTGTGGGAGGGTGGAGGGGAGTGTTTACGACTTGAATACCTACGTTAGTGTCTGCTGTACATCAGTACCTCCACACTCCCACTGATCCTTGTCTTTAAACATTGATTGTCATTGGTTTAGCCAAAGACCATAACAGCCTGTGCCCTTTTCCAAGAACGATGTTGCAATTTCAAGGCAATGTCTCAGAAATATTTTGAAACACCCTTGCGGCTCCCTTGACTGGTCCTTGTGAGCTGGTGGAAGCCGTTTGAGACATGAGTGAAGGCTAAACAGAATCACTGATCCGAAGTCCCACTCTATTTGTTAGCTCCTAAATGATTGCGCTGGGATGTGGGTGAGGAGAAATCCGACCCAGGACCGATACATATGTCTGAAAATGCTCCGAGGCAAAGCAAGGCCTCTGCAGAGCTATGCAGTAATTCTATTCGGCTATACCTACACCCAAAATACCCGAATCATCTTGGGTTGCACACACCATGTACCCCTGGCTAAGATCTAAAAATAACACTCTGTTATTGAAGTAGAAGATGAGCATTGCTCTGCATACAAATAAATAAACAGTTAAATTATTTAATTTATAAAACAGTGATATGCTGTGCCATAAACTGAACATTTGCATTTGATGCATAGTAATGTTTCTTTTGATGTCCCACAGGGATAAAATAATAATTAAAAAAACATAATACCACAAATATTAGTTTGTGAACACTCAACTGCAGGACCTGCAGAGAAATAAAGTGTAAGGATGACGTCAAGAGTTACACCATCTCCACAGAGTGCGACAGCTCTTTGTAATGATCCCACACTACAGCATCGGCCTCGCAGAAATGGAACACAGGACAGAAATAGGCAAAATTCACAACATTTCAATCTACCACTTCCAGAAATGTGAGATGAACAGAGATAATGTCATGTCATGTCATCATTGCTACTGCCACAGCCGATCGTCTGACTGCACCTCATTGTGAATAATTGCCGACAACATCATAGGAAGCCCCAAAGAGGAGCTCCTCGTCCCCGGTCCCCGTCACATCAAATCATTCAAAAACCACTGGGGGGCTCCGTGCCTGACGAGTGCACACTTTCCTCGTCTCCTATCTCAGGCTATTAGGAGCCATTCTCTGGGGCAACAGAGCAGACCTATCAGCTTTCACTGTGCAGATTTCTATACCGGAGTCCTATTCAATGTAGTTGCAGTACAGACATGCTTAGATATGGCTGCTTTTATTTCTCATTTCACTTGCTTTATAATCACTGTATCACTGGCAACAATACCGTTCCGAATGATTCTCGCACAGCATTTTCTGGAAGAACAAGTTTGTTTTAATATGAGCGGCGCCCTGTGGCAAACATATGAAATGAAGGCCATCTGGAGACTAATGGGGGTCTAATGTAGTATAAAAACAATGGTGCCCACCACCTACCATCACCCACTAATGAAGCTTTCCATCAGATAAATGAGAGTTGTAATCATTGTTCACAGTACTCTATCCACATGGTGCACAATCCATTGCACTGGACGATCACCGTCATGGAGCTACGGAATATAACAGATCTCTTTGAAATGTCTTTCTGTTGGAAAAGTACAATTTATGCTGTGCGAAAGCACTTTGTCCACTCTACTTCCACAGTTTTGCATGAAACAGCTCAGTATTTGCACTTCATGGCATGTGAATATGTGCAATGTCACCGATTACCAAGCGCCCTCCCCATCTGCCGCCGTGCGTGAGAGCGCTGTTAGCATCAGTTTCCAGGAAAAGCAGGCTGAAGGACAGAGGGCAACAGTAATTTACATACCCGAGAGCCACTCAAACTCATTAATGCAAACTGAGACCAACCCAAAACACCAAATATGCACTATAGACCTGACCTACCCAAATGCTAGGAAGGGCATCAAGTTGTCTATTCAAGTAGAGAATATACATTGTGTGTGTGTGTGTGTGTGTGTGTGTGTGTGTGTGTGTGTGTGTGTGTGTGTGTGTGTGTGTGTGTGTGTGTGTGTGTGTTACTAGGGGTGCAAGTTAATTAGTATTTGAATTGAAGTGTCAAACAAAGCCAGTGTGTCGAGGCCTGAAGATAGCTGATGTCTGGAAAACACTTTCCCCCTTTGCTCAATAACGTGTGTGTGTGTGTGTGTGTGTGGCAGCACTGTGAATACACACCCAGGATATGGTGAACACATACGTAAGAGGCAGCACATGATGTATGAACATTATACTACGTGGTGATTAATCTAATTCACAAGGTTCTCTCGCTCACTTGAATTCTACGTGTGAACGTAAATGAATGACCTTTAAGCAAATGGTTACAGACTTACATCACTCATCATTAACATGCTTTATAGGCAAGTAATTACTACCTTCAACCACATGTTCGGGTTCCAGCCTTATTAATTATACCGACATGGGTCGTTCCATTTGAAATACGACCTTATGTGGGTGGCAATTCCGTCTAAACTTGGGATTCATTAGGAAAGTTACTGCAGTCAACGCCAACAGAAGAACTGAAATGAAGTTTGCCAACGGCAATTGTGGCATTCGTAATTTTTGTTCCACTTTACAAGACTGCTTTGATGAGTAACCATCTGTTGGGCAACTTAGTCGAATAAATGTCCATAAAACGTTCCATAAACATGAAACCTGAAGAGGACGATCATTTTGCCTCACACAAGTCATTAAGTTTCTCATTGCCATAGACTCAAAAGCCATCTCAATCTACAAAAACACTAATGAGATTTGGTGCCATTTTCACAGCTTGAGATAATTCATTGCAGCCTTTTATGACTGCATTAGCCTTGTAATATCTTTTGTGTCTTTTTGTTTCTTTGTTTTTCAGTCACCAGCTGGCATTCTACACCAAATGCCTCTCTGAGTGGCAGCAGCTTTACACCTATTCCTCTTCATCAAATCAATGAAAGAGGAGTACAAGGATATGAAGGTAATGGCATGTTCCAAATGTCAGGTTTTACAGACACCGTCGAAGCAGACAAAAGACAGCAGAAAATGCAATTCTTGGCAAAACCTGTAATCTATGTGAAGACATTCTTCACTTCAACGACTCTGCTGGGATTTTGACAGGACAACAACTTAACTATAAAAGAAGACGATGGAGAAAATTATATTTTGCCCTGGGACTTGATGCCGCAAAGGCAGTGATCAAATGTTCAGTGCTTTGGCATCTGGAGATGTGTTCAGAAAGTTAAGCATTTAAATGAAACGCACATGTTTTAATGCTTCAAATATTTGAGGTAGTCATATAATATTATATTTCTAGGGCTACTGGTGTGTATTCATAATCTTGAGTGGAGTATAATGTAAAAGCACCTAAATGGTACTCTTAGTAGAGAAGTGACATTTAAAGCAACACGTCATACAAAGTACTTTTTGCATAAATTATTCTAATTGAAGAGGTTAGAACATTATGCGAGAGCCTGTTGACATTTTCCAAAAGCTGAGATATAAAAGTCTCTTTCCAAATTATGCAAATCCTTTCTTTATTTCATATATTTAAGTTAGGAATTAATGGTGAGTCTAAAACAGTTGTGCCTTTGAGAATCCGCATTTTTATTTATTTAATATTAACTTGGAAATGAAATGTTAAAAGCAGTTTAGCTGATAGATAGTAGCACTGGGGTGACATACTGTCGGTGTTCAAGAAACTAGTTGTGGAATAAAATTGATCACTATATATTCCATGTGCAGTAGCAGTTAGTAAGAGTTGTATATAAATGTGATCATGTCAGTGGGATTTAGAGATTCACAATATATGTGTCGGTGTGTGCGCGTGTGAATGCTGCACACTGCGGTAATACAAATGTCCGAGCTCTTCTAGATGTCGATGAAGCATTTACGGTGCGAGTAGTGTTACTCTGATATACTGACAACTGAATGTTAGCGACGATCTGAACACAAGCATAACAATTGCAATCACAGAGCAAAGCAATTCCACTGAAATGCCATGTTACCTGAGGAGTAATACCAAGGAAGTCGATGCTTGGAACAGGCAGTGTGTGCTTTTTTTGTTCCACGTCAAGTAAAACAGTGGCTCATTGGACATTTCTGTAGCAGTTTTCCAGCTGTCTGCTACTTACGATTACAGGGAGGAGGAGACGGATATTTGCTGCTGCTCTTCTGTTGTACGATGCGAATGGGTTCAGACACAGCTGGTGGAGAAAAACATTGCCTCTCACTTTCACTTTCAAAGCCCTGTACTGATGAACGGCCGGCCATCACGATAGTGCATTGACCTGGAGACTGCAGGTGGGGCCAGTTTGAGAGGTGTGAGCTGTCCTACCTTAAGGGGCTAGTGGAATATGTCATGCTGTGCGCAGATGCTTCTATAGAGAACTGGCACCTTTTTCCATCCAGTTCAAGCCTTTGATAATATGAAAAGCATGAATGTCATGTCTACTTTGTTCTTCTCTTCAACTCTAATGGAGCAACTTTTTACGCATATAATAGTCTACCGATATTCTTAATCCTGTTTAATATCTATTGTCAATGACTAAGGAGGCTTTTCATAAACACAACAACAAACAACTATCATCTCAGAAGCATTTTAACATGCAGAGCTTGTCTGCTCATTAATGATGTATAAACACAGCAAATCCTGCCTAACTCATTCTTAAATTCTTAGATAACCCCTCCTTAAAGAATTATATATTTTGAATTACCACAAGGATAAAAAATTGTCTTTAACTTAAATGATTACCCAGACACTGTGTAAAATGTTTTGATGAAGTTTAGATAGAAATACATGCCCTTTGTGTTGAGTAATATACTGGCAGTTGCTAAACGTGTGAACGCTTGACCAACCACGCTTACCTCAAATACTCTCAACTACAAGAATGGATGAGTTATTAAATGCAATAGGACTGACCTTCTCTTGTAACCTTTGAATGTTGAATAAATAAACAGTATCAGCCCTCAAGAGAGGTGGTAAGAATACAATTAGCTGCAGAAAAATATTCAGGGTTTTATCCAAAAACTTACACTCACAGTTTCAGCATATTTTCACCCTCAGACCCAAAGTAAGCTTTGGAGAAGTCAGTGACATTCTGCAAAGTATGGAAAAGCAGTAGTGCCAAGTAAACAACCAGAGAAGTATATCAATAGGACGATTTACACTGCCTGCTTCCACTTCCACAAAAGAATACAAACGAGCAGCTGACCGGTCGGTTTTAAGACTTCTAAAAGTTGTCGAATGCATTAGTTGTGTGGTAAATTAAGCACTTTGCAAAACATGTAACCGCAATGTCCCTGGTTTGAATCGAGCAATAAGGGACCTACTGTATGTTTCATGTCGTTCTTATCAACTCTTTGATGCTCAATTTCCTGTCACTTAACATGCAAAAAAAACACAACATCTGATTTGTATCTATTGTACATCTGAGTAGGGCTTAAAAACAGCTGATCACATTATGACCACTGAGCCATCTCCATGACAACAAAGTACATTTCAACTTGCTGATAAACACGGAGACGCAGCAAAAAGCTCTGGAAAGCTTCTCAGTGCAGCTCGTCAACCGGCTGAGAACTGTGCTTTAGCTTCGTCCAAGTGTGTCAGTCTAAATCTGGTATCACCTGATAACATTGAGTGTAAAATGACGTACCTTTTGGTTCATTGTTATAGTGCATATATTTTGGGGAGGTCACCATTTCCTTACACTGCATTTACCAACTCAAAACTGTATAAAAAAACAAACAGCACAGAAGTCTGCTCTGTGTTGTTTGTGCCATATTTCATCAAGGTCACCAGAGTGGATCTAGCGTGTTTAATTGTGGTTTGACTATGAGAGTCACACACAAACCGGACACTGCAGATAGAAGAGTTTTTCCACGTGTATGCGCCTTTATGAAATTGGCTGTTATGTACATTTCATTCTAAATCTGGAATTTGAATAAAAAAAGCCTCATGTTCACTCCAACCATTACTGAAAACCTTAAACTCAAATGATGTATGGCAGCGCTAGAATGGGCTCCTCAGTCATTCTTTCAAATTCCATAAAGGTACTTAACATGACATTCTCTCCCAGACACAAAGAGAAAATGAAAACGGCACAGGCATACGTTTTGAGCGGTTTCATGGCCGCTCAGCATTTCTCTATATAAGCAGCACCATAGTGCACCAGCAAAGCTAAATGTAGAACGTTACATTCCGGGGGCAAACTCCTCAACTACCACATGAGGATAGTCTTGAGCTCAGAGGACAGGCAAGGTGTAAAAGAGAGAGAAAGTGGAGGCTGGATAGTGTGTGTGTGTGTGTGTGTGTGTGTGTGTGTGTGTGTGTGTGTGTGTGTGTGTGTGTGTGTGTGTGTGTGTGTGTGTGTGTGTGTGTGTGTGTGTGTGTGTGTGTGTCTTTTAGAAACAAGCATACCTCTCCATTGACCACCAGAGAATATACAATAATACATGAAGTACTGCCATTTATTACTAACTTTTGCATTTGCTTGGATGAATGTAACATGCAAATGAAAACCCCCAGGCAGTAGAAATGCAATCAAGGTAAGCCAGCCTGCTAGCAAGGTTAGTGCTGCTGGTAGTGAAGTGCCAGGTAGCACCCCCAGCATAGCTTCCCTCGGGACTCCCACTCTGCCGGCTGTGCAAGGAACCAGCGACCCTTAGCACACGCCTCCCTTCCCAACACAGCCACTGGTAATAAATTACCTAATCCCCCATCCCCAGCTGTTTCTATTATACACCCCGGGCTTGTGGAGAACAGCTAGGAGTAGAGAAAGGAGGTTGAAACAGACAGTGAGAGGTGGGCGTAAAGCGAAGAACAAAACAAAAAGACTTATTGACATAGACAAAATGACAGTGGGAAGATATGTAGGCCAAAAAAAAGAGGCAAAAATCAGCAACCATAGGACGTGTGTGTTTATCATTTTTGATGTTGAAATAAGTGACACTTACTGGAGCACTGTATTTCTATGTATAAATTCCATCTCCAGAGAGATCTACAGATAGGTCTCTGTATCATCTCAGAAACATTTGAAGAATGGACCAGTTACAACGTGTTTTTCTCTGCAGTCTCTGTGGTGTATAGATGTGGTATGTATGGGAGTTTTATGAATCTTCTCTAGAGACGAACATGATTCCCCCACTGAACATGCACATCTCAGGCATCATTTCAGCTGAGCAGAGAAGCAGCTACAAGGGACAATGACATCAGTGCTCAAACCCTCCCAGAGGAATGCTTGTCGTCACTCACACTGGCACACACACTGCTATGGAAACAGCAGGGGTGTGAGCGTGCATCGGGGTTAAAGGAATACTGCAAGGTACACACACACACACACACTATCACACAAGCAGAAAGAAAGAACTGAAAAACAAAGCGACAGGGGCAGTCCATTGAAAACAATGCTGACACATGGCCAAACTCTTCCTGACTGGCTGTGTAAGGCTGCGTTCACCTTTTTCTCTTTAAAAAAAACCCACTACAGAGGTCAAATGAGGACTAAATAATTCTGTCATGTGAAAGGAGAGTTAGCCAACACATGTGAATGTAAGAGAGGAAAAAGAGCAGACCTTTTATTGAGTTTGATCTCGGAAGTATCTGAGAGGTATGTGGTTTCAAAGCCGAGCGCTGCCGAAGCCAAGATGGAACGTATCCTATCAGACAGCTCGCTGTACCAGCTGACTGCTATGGAAACAGCGAGAGTGTGAGAGTACGTGTGTGCCAGAAGCTGGAAGGACATGACAGCATGGGCACACATGCTAATGCAGCCGCCCGTGCTTATGCATGTACACAAACACAAAACCACACATCTGTTACCTTTCCACACGTCAACACAGTTGAGTTTTTAAAAAGTTGGAAAAGGGTAAACAGAGCAGCTGCAGCACACAAGACACACACACACACACAGACACACACACACACACACACACACACACACACACACACACACACACACACACACACAGGACAGCATTCTACGGACTGGGCAGCCAGTCAAACAACGCTCGGTAACAGTAACCCACGGCAACCCTAAAACCAGCCCCCTTTTCCCTTCCTCCTCAAGAGACACAGATCCATTGCCCAGTTAAATGAGCGCCCAATGAACTAGCAGACCGAGTGCCCGAGAGTGGAAAGAGATTGTAACTTTACCCACTCTGCCCTCACCAAAGAGCAGCACTACCCCCCTTCCTAAAGGTTCAGGAGGTTAATTATTCAACATGAGAGGATTTGTTGGAGAACTGAGAGTGGACACAAGCCACCAGGAACTCCTCACCTCTTTTGTTCAACTCATCCACTCACTTGCTGACTTTCAAATATGCACTTCTTCCCGTGGACAGAGGCATGAGGGGAGTCTTTTTCAACTCACTCTCTCATCCATTACGCGCCTAAGCACACACACACGCAGCGAGATCACACACAGCGTCAGAGTGGACACATCCTTCTCCACATGTTCACAGCTTCTCAGCACACAGTCTCAGCCTACTCTCTTCGAGCGACTGTCCTACCGTTGTGGTTTTGCTGCAGGGTCTCCAGCATGCTGGCAGAGTCGCTCGCCCCCAGTTCGGCCAGTCTGCGGCTGGTGGCGCTCAGCTCTGACCGCAGGTTGGTCACTTCCTGGCTGGCGGACTGAATGGCCCCATCGATGCGCTGAGCCAACTGCTTGTTGTCATCCATCATTTTCAGGATTTTTGCCTGAGGAGGAGAGGGGAATCCAGACAAGGTGTCATGCTGACAAGTTGTACATCTCCTGTGAAGGAAGGTGTCCTCAAATTAATCCTTCCTTTTTCTCCGTTTCTGTCTGTTCTCGCTCCCTTTTTATAAGAAAGCCAAGTTAAATCCTCAAAGCAGTTTGTCCTTTCCCTTAAAGAGAGGCATCCAGCTCAGGAGAAATGTGTGTCTTTGGAGATGGTGTATGTGTGGTGTGAGTGTGTCAGTGTGGGAGCATGCCTGTGTGCGTGTGACTGAGAGTTCGGTAACAGCATGAGAGTGTGTGTGTGTGTGTGTGTATGTGTATGTGTGTTAGAGAGCCAGCACTGCCCCTGTGAAATGTGCTCCCTGCAGCTGACTGTTGAAAGGACACAGAGCATTGAGAGATGACAAGCACCTTTTTAAATGGACTGTACCATTTGCAGAGAAAATCGAGGGGGGGTTGGGGGGGTGGAGTGAGCTAAACCAAATAAGCACATGGAAGTCAGAGGTCCTCAGCACAGCTGTCTTCAGGAAATAATACTGAAAGGTTCAGGGATTGTGTGTTTGACTGAACTGACACACAAGACGTTTAGCTAAGCCTGTGAACACTGACTTCAGTGAGACACTGCAGCTTGTCCTCTTTTCCTTTCTGTGTACACTGCATGCACATCCCTCATTGAACTCATTGACAACGGGAAGGAAGTCATTAGTTTGACAAAGAAGCAGTTGTGGGGAGAAAACAATAATAGTTATGCAAACAAAGCGGTCTTCACAGTAACACAGCGGGGCATTTTCTCCTGCAAACCAATGATAATTTATATGCCATAGGAATTCCATTAAAACATAACATTTTGATTTCCATTGTAAACACAAGAATGTTAAGGGATTAGTTAGTTGATCAGTCGCAAAAAAAAAAATGTAAGACAAATATTTGCTTGATCCCGCCTCACAAATGGGAGGATTTGATGCCTTTATGGATTTTATATAATTAGTTATCAAATATCTTTGGGTATCTTTAAATTATCTTTTTTTTCCCCATTGTCTTGCTCTGGGAAATTGTGCTTTTTTCTAACATCATGGACTAAATGACTATAAAAATAATGGTGTGTTGCAGCCCAGGTTATGATGATCAAAACTAAAAGAGGCTCATTATTGTCCTGAGAATGTTTGGGGTAGTTCAATATATATGTATTTGTAATTTTGAACCTTGGAATTTAGCAGGGGGATTTGAGAGAAAAATTAAATTAGAATTAAAAGAATTAGCATTTATAATAGTTTTGAATTATTATTTTCACACCATTATCCATAGAGCTGGTAGAGATTAAATGTCTGGTTAAAGTACACCTATGCCACATTTCCACTCAAAGCTACTCAACTCACTTAGGACCGTTCTTTTTTGGTTTTCCTTTAAAAAAAAGCTGGAGATAGTACCCGGTCATTTTTTTGGTACTACTTCAGCCGAGGATACAAGCGAGCTGATTAGAATTAAAACACTCATTGGTCAGAGAATTGTCACGAGGGCGACATGGGACATCCTTTACAAACACGGCATTTTGAAATAGCTACGGTAATATCAATTGTTTTATTCAATTCAACCCATATTTTCTTTTAGCAGTTGGGGAAAAAACTACGGCGTACACGACATCATACAAAGTACGGACAAAGTGCAGATGCTCGTCTGTCAGGTTAGATTACGTTACGTTACATTACATTTCATTTAGCTGACGCTTTTATCTAAAGCGACTTACAATAAGTGCATTCAATCATGATTACAAACTCAGAACAACAAGAATCAAGAAAGTACAATTTCTTCAATAAAGTCAAACTACAAAGTGCTATCCGTAAGTGCCATTTAAGTGCTCCTAAAGTGGTCCTATGGAGCTACCTTTCTTATTTAAGGTGTAGTCGAAAAAGATTTGTTTTTAGTTTCCGACGGAAGATGTAGAAACTTTCTGCTGTCCTGATGTCAATGGGGAGCTCATTCCACCATTGAGGAGCCAGGACAGCAAACACTCGTGACTTTGTTGAGTGTTTATCTCGCAGTGACGGAGCTACAAGCCGATTGGCAGAAGCCGAGCAGAGCGAACGAGCCGGGGTGTACGGTTTTACCATGTCCTGGATGTAGATTGGACCTGATCTGTTCGTAGCACCGTACGCAAGTGCCAATGTTTTGAAGCGGATGCGGGCGACCACCGGTAACCAGCGAAGGGCGCGGAGGAGCGGAGTAGTGTGGGTGAATTTCGGGAGGTTAAAGACCAGTCGAGCTGCTGCATTCTGGATAAGCTGTAAAGGTTGAATGGCATTAGCAGGTAGACCTGCCAGGAGGGAGTTACAGTAGTCAAAGTCAGATGATCAGAGCCTGGATGAGAACCTGTGCCACCTTCTGAGAGAGAAGGGGACGTATTCTCCTGATGTTGTTCAGCATGAATCGACAGGAACGCGGGGATGTTGGCAGTCAGGGAGAGTTGACTGTCGAGTGTCACACCGGGAGTTGCCGATGACAAATACAGCAAATGCCGCGCTAAAAATTATGTCACAGTAGCGGGGAATTTTTTTACTGTACTGTACCAAAAGTAGCAAATACCAAGAGTTGTGTCGAGTCGAACAATTTAGTGGAAATGAAGTGTGAACCTGAAACATCACTGAATGCTCTCATTAGCCAATCTCACAGCCCAGGAAAGATGTTTTGACAGTGGACTCTTAATTGCTGGTTGTAAAAATAAGCACCTTAGAATTAAGTACTCTGTATGGTTGTCTTTGAGCACTCGGGCTGAGGAAACTGCCCAAGTTCCCACCCAACACCGCAACACCCCAACTCAGTCGTACATTTCTCAGCTATGATCTGACATTTGGCTGTCAAAGCATGCCCACTCACTCAGCAGTACAGCTGCGTTGTTATTGTTTCCTAGGGCTTTGTGAAGTGAGACCCCAACCCATCCTGCGTGTGGTAAGCACAGACTGTCCACCACACTGCACAGAGCACGAGCAACCGCTGCGTACTGCTGCCGTTGCCCCAGGCACTCGGAGTGTGTGTGTGTGTGTGTGTGTGAGAGCTTAATATTAAAGTCCACACTGTGGTCTCAAATAAAACCTAACTGACCGTCCGCTACAGTATGTAAGCAAGAGGATGGGGAACACACACACACACGTTCATCCATCTGCCCAGACACAAGTCACCCCTCCCGCTCAGTAAATGAACATCGTGTTGTTATTTATAGACGACCCTGCTGCGGCATATGATACATTAGTCACAGGGGAGGGCAGGCACAGACACACGCATACTGTGTACACTCATTCTCTCACACACACACACACACACACACACACACACACACACACACACACACACACACACACACTAGGGGACTAATAATCCCAAAGTCACTTGATGTTCATTAATGAAATTCATCTCTTGTCAGGTGTCATAAAAGTCTATTGGTCCCTTCTGGGTAATTAAGATGCTGTGGTATCTCAGCGTGTAAGTGGATTTGTTTTTATCCATCTATATATCTCATCTCCTACCCTTTCAGTCTTTTCTCAATATGTATCCTGACAGTGCACCTGCACACTGTATGTTGGTATACACATCCACCTCGGGCTGACCCCAAAAAAAAGTTGTTTTGGTGGCGTCATTGACTAAAGAGCAATGCAGGGGCAACAGCATGGCAGACTGTAAACTTTACAAACTTCCCAAACTAATGTGATGGAGGTAGAGAAGGGTAATGGATACAGACAGCAGCGTGAAGCCTGAGACAGCGTGAGGCACGGAAGCGTGGTGCCCTCAGCTTCAGTGATGACTGGCAAGTCAGCGAAAGTACTTTTGAACCAGCCAATGGGAGAAGCTTCTCTACTGCTGTCCAGCGTGATTGACTCCTCAACTGACAGCGCCGACAGCGCCGTCAGCAGCCTGGCAGGAGAGACGCTCCGTGGTGCCCGCGGATTGTAAAACTGAACTGAAACAAGGACGAGATCTGATGTTTTGGCATCACAGATGATGAACAAAGGCATTGAAACGTGGGTCTTTGTGGTAAAACATGACACTCTTGCCAGGAGGTAAGGTGTGTTGAAGAAAATTCATCAATAATGCTGAGTGTTTATAAAAATGTCTATAAGAGCAGAAAGCCATCTGGAACGGTAGCTAAACAATGAAAAACATAATGATAGAAGTGGTTTTGGAGTTGTTCATTTGCTGGTTGCTGGTTTATTGCGACTTAAGATCCAAACATGTGAACGTGAGCTGTAAATTTGACTCTTGTCTGTCTGTACATCACATTAATGATGTCTCTCCCTTGGGGTCTTGAATGTGCCTGCTGGTCAGTGGAGTGAATTGGGACCCACTGGCATACTGAGGATTAGTAATTAGTGGGTGTGCTGTGGGCGGATTAGCATATGAATGTGGACATAACAGTGGGGATCAGCCATTCTTTATTGCGGCCTTTTGCAGCCACGTCACCCCATTCAACTTAAGTCAAGCAAAAAGTTGCAGCGCTGAGGTCTGCTGTATTCAGTAGTTATAAAGCCTTGCTTATTTCATGTTTTACTTACAGGGGTGCAATTTTGTTGCTAAGAAATAACAGTCGAGACTCACGAGCATTCACTGGGATGGTATCTGTTGCCTGGCAACAATAGAAACAGAATCCAGCTGCGGTGGAGGGAAAGATAACACTTCAGAAAATGTAAACATATTTTACTTCTATAAAGTGTTTGCTTATCCAATGCATTTTTGTGTTGTTCTCATCTAAAAGCAGTATGAACACGAACAATCACACCCTAAAAATACTGAAATATTGTAAAAAAATAAAAATAACATAAAAAGAGTAATAGTTTTGGATCTTACTGCAGTTACGATTAGTAGTATAATTTATCTATTGTTTTAATGTAATGTATTTATAGTAGTTTGGCTTACAGCAGTCAGGGTAGTTGCTGTGCAGAAAATCTCATGACAATGTAAAGATACAGACACCACAATCTGTATTTAGCAATTCAGACTATGCCTCTGCAATGCAGAACTTATTGGTTGCACCAAAATCACCTGCTTATTGAAAGCATCTGGAAAGGCCAGCCAATGAGGCAGAAAGGGTGCTGTAATGTGGGGAGCTACGCTCATGTGCATTCTTGGGTTGCTTGTTTTTCTATATTTTTAATGTCCCCAGAGGAGTAAGGAAATTGTTTTTTCTAGCTGAATGCTATCTTAATCTCTTATCAAGATCATCTTATCTTAGAGGAAAACGAAGCTCAGCCAAAAAGTCTCTCTCTGCAGAGTCTGAAGACATACAAATAAACACACATAGTGATGACAGGGGAGAAATATCTGGGCGCATTGAGAAAAAGAAACATAGAAAAAGCCGCTGATAGTATAAAGATGTTCCAATAACGTATATCAGGTCTGTGGCATTTATGCCCACTGCAGAAAGTCTAACATCTTGTCACTTGTGGGTCGCAGCAAAAGGAAAGAAGCTATGCCCTCAGGCTCCTTCCACAAAGAGAGGGCTCTCATTGGGGAAACAGATCCTGCGTGACAGAATCAGAATAATCGGAAACTATTGTGTTCCTCCTTGTATGAGTCACTACTAGAACCAAACAACCCAGCATTTCCAGTAAAATGTTAACCAGAATGTTATTTGCTCTTGCTGGGTTATGATGTTGTTCATCTGCTTTAATTGTCAATATTTTACAAAACGGCTTTACTGGATTTAACGTCAATTCTACAGCTATGGTTCATTGTGTAAAGTCCCATAATGAAGCAAGTCTGTTTTGGGGCTAAATAAGAAACGAGGAGGCCAAATTAAGTGAACACCACTTGAGCTCGTCTGGTAATGAAGAGAAGACTTATTATATTGTATATATCGAGTATTTTCCATACTTAATACTACTCTGTAACTTTGTTTGCTGCAGCTAAAAAAACTAATTTCCCCCGATAAAGTATCTATCTATCTATAAGGAGTTTGACAGACGAGACATAATTTGCCCTGCTGCTTTGCGTCAGTTTCTTAAAAACATTTTTCCATGCCAATAAAAGAGTGCACTATCTTAATTATTTATAAAGGATCATTTCTGCAAAGAGGGAGCAGACAAGTATGTGTCAAACCAAGACAAAGAACAGACACAAGTCTTGTAAAAACAGAATTATGCTCACTGAACTAATCTGTTTATTTTCACTCCCCTTCCTTCACTGTTTAAACTATCTGAAAATGGATAATATTGAGCAGCTGGAGAATAAGAGAGAGACGGCTCTGTGCAGCAGCAACTGTCTGCCTAACCCCGAGGGATTTTACAGACAGTTGTGTAAATGACAGGTCACCATTTTGACACAAAACGAGCACTGCTGGATTCTCCAAGTGTTTGTGAAGGACATACTTCAGTTCCATATCTCTGAAGGGAAACAAAGTTAAGCACTAGTTGGTGAACATGGTGGAGCCTTTAGCAGCTTAAGAGCCAGATGTTTTTTTTCACCGAGCTAAAGGGAAAGTGAATATTAGAGTCCAAGTTCAAATGAATGCTCTTGTGGATCTGCTGGATGTTAGCTATATTCACCCCAATAACCTTGTAAGATGATAATATGTCTATGGTGTGTCTAATTCCTGTTGCATGGGTCATCTTTGAATCCAGGAGTTGATTCTGAATCCTTTTAACTCACTTACTGAATCTGATCAACTTTTGCTTTAAAAGTTCTGAAAACTAACGCACATGCAGTCGACTCACTTTTGCACCAGGGTTCAACACAAACTTGTAATCGCACATTAGTGTTTTATTTCTCTATAACGATCTTTGGTTGAGTGCATACAACATCTATCAGAGAACATTTTCAAGGCAGTTGCCTACTTTAATTTTGGCCTTTAGTCAAAGTAGTATATATTATATTAGTTATGTACAGCTGATGTAATCCACCACTTGCAAAGTAAATCAAAGGTGTGGTTGTCTTGTACAGTAATCTTTGATAGTAAAATAAAAGTCAGAGGGGATAAGGTATTTTTATAGTACATTTTTTGTTCTCCGAGCTTAGCGAATCCTGCTGGCCTTGAGCTCGATCCAAGATGGGACCAGTTATCGGAAATCAAAGCTATTCAGCTGCTGAAACTGACATTAAAGTCTTAATATCACAGTTAATACTCCTTTATTATTCGGTGCCATTAAACAAAATGTAAATACAACACAAAGAAAATATCTAATGGTTTTCTAAACAGAAAAGATCAAATTTCTCTGTCAGTACGTAGCTTTACATCTTAAAAGCAAAGCTTTTCTTAGTTTTTACTCCATCATGTTTGTATTCTTTCCATATTTTCCTTTCCCTGGTCCATCATTTTTTCCATCCCAAAGTCTGCAATTATAATTACCTCGCCAAGATGAGCAACTCATGTCGCGCCGCAAAAATGCTCCCAGTGAATAGATTATCGATGCCATCAGCACTGCGTGTACTGCCGGCTAAGAAATAAAATACACAACCCGGTAAGCAGTTTGTTGACACACTGATAAGTTTTCCATCCTGTCTGACAAGGGTGTGGAGTTTCGGGGTGCCGACTGTTATATCCTCATCCCAACTCTCCCAATTTCTCTAATCTCTTGTTCCGTTCAGACTAAGCTCTTGCTCACATCCTCCCGCTTTCACATTGCCACTCTCAGCGTGAGGCAGATCCAGAAAGCGATGGCAAACATGCCTTGGGCACGCCATACTGCCAAATGAACCCTGGCGCTGTGGTAAAGGCGAAAGGCTAATCTCCGACATGAACAGGTTTGCAGGCTTTGATGGGGAATTAAGATACACATTCCTTTTGAGGGAGACAAGCAAGGAACAAAGATCTCACACAAGTTTACAGGCAAAGTAGAAAAACGCTTCTACGTCTGAATCTGGTTGAGTGGTATCATCGATCTCCTTCCACTGGAGATGGTTGTGATTGTGCTACAAATGGAAGTGGATTTTGAGCCCAATAAAAAGTACATGTAGCAGGGGCGTCCCGGTAGCTCACCGGGTATAGCAAGCGCCCCATGTATTAAAGCTGAATCCTTAAAGCAGCAGCGCGGGTTAGAATACAACCCGCAAGCCCGATGCTGCATGCCGTCCCCTCTCCCTCCCCATTTCTAGGAATGTCCGATCTAAAAAAGGCATTAAAAAGATTCAGGATGACACCATGTTTACAATAATACAAAAATATGTCAGTCAACAAACAAGACAAATACCACATAGGAATATTAGATATTAAATGTCTTATAAAAACAGAAAGAGATATTGTCCTGAATACACATACAGTCTCGAGCAGCCTCTCCTCAAATTCACCAATATTCAAATATATCATGGAACAAAAAGACTCCTGCACATTGTCCTCTTTACTTACAGCGACAGGTATTCAGTGATAACGTTTGGTACACAGACCTTCTTCAGGTTATTTAAACACGGTTCATCTAAGTTTTATCAAGGTCATCTGTTGAGAATGTCATTCTGTCATAATCTATGTATTAAACTTACTGCAGAGAAACCATAAATAAAGAGCAAAGAGAAGCTACAGAAACCTCAAAGTCTCCAAAAAAAAGTGTCAATGTGTCAGATTTATATTTACTCTACCTTTAAGTAAGGATACCCAATATTAAACAGACTCTTGTTGATAAGTAAGCAAAAATCCTTGATTTGAAATCCCTACTTAATATATTCAAGTAGAGGACAATGACGATGAAATATTCTTTCAGACTAAGCAATCTGGTGAAGCAGAAAATAAAACCAACTCAATATTCAACCTCATAAAATACAGTATCAGAATAACATCTCATTAGCCTGACGAGTATGTTTTTACCACCTTTGTAAATTTGTTCAAAGATGACTTTAGTTAAGATTACACAGCAGCTGAGAAATTACTGAGTCTTAGTTCTATTACAGCGGCTCTTTTCATATCCACACACACAGATGTTTGCAAAACAGCAAGAACAAAACAGGCTTTTCAAAGAGCAAATGCTGGAAACGGCAGAACAAAGATTTAAAATGCAGTTCATGACTGCTGTTAAAATGAGCCCTAAACAATGTCATTGGCTGGTGTCCTGAGGAGCTCACAGATGGTCCATTTTTCCCGCTGAAAGGGAGTGTGTGGTTGCCGTTGTCTGATGCCGTTAGTGTTCTCGGAGCTAAAATCCCTGCGTAGGTGTGTGCGGTATCACTTTGGAGTAGTTGATTGCGTGTGTGTATGCACGTATCCGTCTTTGTGTGCGAGTGGAGAGAATAATTGTGCGTCTCAGGTTGAGGGGCAGCTCCCGTCTCCTCTGCTCAGTATTCAACAGCCGCCATCTCTGTGACGAGGATTGAGAGAAGCTCTGTTTATGTGCTGTAGGGGGGCTGATGCTGGCCAGCTTGATGCATCAGTTCAAAACCACTTTCCTTCAAAAAGGCCCAGCACATGGTTGACAACAAAAATGGAATTGAAAAAGTACCAAAAATAGATTTGCTTACTTTCATTCGTAACAATATGAAACGAAGAGGTGTTGTACTATAGAAAACATATTTGTAGGACGCCGTTTAGAGACACCCACATACATTTCAAAGTTCATTGTTGAATTATCCTCTGCATTTGTTTTTAGCTGTGTGCTTAATCAGACTTGTAGCTACTAAAAAGAAGCAATAAAAAGTTAATTCTGGAGTGCCAGCGCCCCCTACATTATTTTTATCTTATGGTCATGCCTTTTGGTACTTCTGACAATGTCGGGACTGTAATTTCAGTGCAATGTCGGTATGAGTGAGGAATAAAGACAGTTTGTTAGCACTTTACTTCCAGCAGTCTAAAAGGCTTTTAATCAGCTTATGGCCAAAGATGCTACCCAGTGTTTCAAACCATCTGCGATCTCAGCTCTGCATGTGTTACTCTGACTTGAGTAACATTTTGAATGCATGCCTTTTGCTGATAACAGACTATTGTTACACTGTGCACAATTGGTTGTATAAACATGAATGGCAATGGCACAGCAAAGCATTCACACTCAAATTCACAAAGCATGGTACACCAGATGGGGCCTGTGTTTCAAGACGCGCAAGGTGTGTTGTCGGAATCGCTGCAGACTAAACTAGCGCACCGCTACAGAGGAAATGCACCCAGAGAGCGTTAGCCGGACCACCAGTTGAGAAGCGTGAAATCATTTTGGTTCATTATAAAACTGTGGTGGAAAATAAGACTTTGGCGAGCTGCCACAGTCTAGGTAATTAATGAGAAACACTGACATTCATATCTGGATTCAGCTCACTGCCAATGAGTTGATCTAGTGGAGCAGACCAAACTTCATTTAGTAAATTAATGCAATTTATATCAATACCAAATGATGTTTACACTTGATTAATTTGCAACAGAATTAAGTAGACCACCATTGTCATTATGATTATAGAGAAGAAACAAGAATCATCTTTAGGAATGGAGGAAGCAGCCTCTAAAAACACCATGGGAATCAGCTTTTCCATTCATTGTACTTTTCAAAATATGCAGATATGTGCAAATTAACTCATTACCTCCTATATTAAATTAGCGTTGAGTGCTTACCAACAGTCTAATAGTTGATTATGGGAACAATGGCAGATGGAAACCTGTGGGTGCTTTGTGATTACAGCCAGAGCCAAAATGAAAAAAAAAGAAATTTGCTCCTTTGTTGTAGGAGGTGAAGTGTTTATGCATTGCTGTACGGGAGAGTTAGTTTGCCTAAAGTTTCTGCTCCATAGTGTAGACGCCAACATTGGTGTGACTGTACACTTGGTTGTTTAATAGATTACAAGAATCATTAAATACACACATACACATATATATGACTGATTGACAGGACACAATAACATTAGCCATTCCCCTGAAAGTCTTTTGTAAATACATCATTTAGATTGATTGTCAATAAGACAAGTACAAATTTTAAAGGGGTGGAACATTATAAAAGTTGTTTGTTTGGAATATCGTCAATAAAAAACAAAAGCACCTTGTTTGTATATAGTGTTTTTATTAGGACGAGCCACAAACACACACAGATGTGAAGGTCACATGCAGTATAGTGCTGTCATGGACACTGACTTCAAAGACTGCACTGAGCAAATGGTGGCAAACAGATTAATGTACACATTTTGTTTTGCCAGCTGTGCCTATAAAATAAGGTTACTTACAAATGTATCCTGTTCAAATCTAAAAGTAATTACTCCTGTCTTTGCCTCGCCAGATAAAAGGTCACCACTGTTTGACCCCGAGCTGATAGAGCAGCACATGGCCCAACATCCTCCTGCACTCTGTAGCTGGGTTTGGACAGTGAATGAAGGTAGTGAAAGATAAGCTCAAAAGTGTGTTGAAAAAAGAAATTATTGCAGAGACTAATCTGAGTTTTGCCACTAGGGAGATGAAGCACTGTGTTTGAGGATGCCTTGCAGCTGTTACCAGTCCAGTCCAGAGTTCTGCATGGTTGGGATTAGCTCGCTAGCTGTGTATTCAAATATGATTGAACTCAGTGAGCCCAGTGTGCACCGCTGTGAAGTCAATTATAATGGGAAGAGTGGAGTCTTAAAGAAGTGAAGTAAGTAGAGGCGCGAGGTGAGGTAAATAATAACCTGTCAGTCATTCAGCTTGCCTGCTGTGTGTATATGAGTGGTGGTGTCTGCATGTGACTCTCCTTCAATGTCACATGTTTGTTTTTTTTAAAGCTGAGGACCTTGGTGACACCCGGAAACTGCAGCATCTGAGGATCATGTCAAGGAAGTAAATCTGTGGTGATATTTTATAGATTTATTTTTGCTTGCCTTCTCAGCCACCGGGCTTCTGTTACTTCGGTTCAGAGGGTCCTCCACTCTCCTGCTGATCAAACCCGCCTCCAGCCCAAATTTATAACTAGAAAAGGTAATTTTCTTACAAATTAATCTAATTAAATAATGTGCTTTAGATTCAATTTAAGATGACAGTCAAGCTTTCACCGTCTGGCACATGCCCCCGGTTTTTTTCTATTACGGATTAATACACTGATAGATACAAAGTAATCACACATTGACTAATTATATATGCATTTAAATTATGCATTAAAGTAAATCTATGACATTTAACAATCCGTAATTATATTTCCTTAATCCTTAAATGACAATGCAATATTTTTAAGTAAAATGCGATCTCACAGCTAGTTTTAAAAAGGTTAATGCCATGTCTTAACACATCCTCCATTGCAGTTGAATACACAAGGTTGCTATTGTGCATAGTTCCAACAAATCGACTTAATTCACATCAGTGGGACAAGACTCACAGGTGGACCTCAAAGGCATATGAGTGATTCATCTGCATGAGAGGTCTGGAGGAAGAATTAACATGATTAATGAACTTTCTCACTGTTATTTACAACTTGTGTCAAAAGCAGATAGAAGGTAACTTGTGGGAGCATCCCAATGAGAAAAGACAAAATCAAAGATAGCTACAGTGTAATTAACTGAGGGGAGAAAGAGTAAGAGTAAAAGGAAGGGAACTGAAATCCTATCCTTGTCAATATGGCCACGGGCAAACACAGGTTCAGTAAACTGAGTTAAACAGTACATGGTAGAGAAAAACAGTTACAAATATTTCCTCCTTGTAAATGTCGACAGCGGGAAATAAACTTGAATTAGAAAAAAGCAATTATGTGTATGACACATTTCAGTTTTTCCAAAAAGATTAGAATAGACCAGGAAGTGTTCTGTACACGACTCAGTCAAGTCAGTGAATGATCAATATTCAACAACACTCACAGCCCAGATCAATGGTGTGCTGCTGAAATATTCAAGCTATTCGTACTCTAAACTAAATGCACACCCTCGGCAAACATAATGAATATTTAATGACAGTGACACACATTCTGACATCAGGAACAGTTTGTCGTTCGTTTTCCTTTACTGTCGAAACTTGGAGGAAAATTGTCAGCATCATTTATAGTGTTGAGGCAGAAATTCATGGTTCAAGGTGAAGGATAAAGGGAAAAGCAGAAATAATAAATTATGTTTATGTCAAGAGTATAACTGTCAGTCAGGACACTTTACCATCTCCTTTGTCAATATTGATCCTAATACATTTCAATCTATGTTATGTCAACTCGCATCATCTGTCAAGCTGATGGGTTTCTACTTTATCTCTGCTTTGCTGTGTGAGAAATCTCAGCATGCTTTGTTCAAGCGAGTATTAAGGAGTTTGTTTAAGCTCAACAATATGTAGGAAAATGCCTTTGTTGGGATTAAAAAACATTAATAAATCAGAAAGGCAGTGAGGGTAAATGAATGCCAAACAGTAACAACCATATTACACTGTTGTGTGTGATGCATCAAAGAGATGCAGCTTCTTCCATTAGAGCACTGCTGTTTACATACTGTGATCAGCTGACCTTTTCAAACAGAGCCAACGCAATCCAAACATTGGGAGGAATCCAGACGCAGAAAGTCTGACCTTCTTTTAATTTGGCAGAAGCTCAGTCTGATAGTGAAGTTATCAGCCCTTTCCATCAGAATTAATGTGAATTGACATCAATCAAAAATGACTGCTTTCTTTCACTCTCCTGGTTGTAGCTGGGTAATCGACCCCAGCAGAACCGTGCATAGATCATGCTAATTCTACATTAGCGAGGGTCATTTCCATTTCCTTCAGTTAATTAATGCGCAGAACATATTAAATTAATCTGGCTGTATTAATTGAAAAATGTCAATCATTTTCCTGCACAATTCACTAGCTCATTGTTTGCATCCGACACATTTCTCATATAGTGTCTGGAATTGAAATATTGCAAGCCATTAATATCCATATGCAAACCACGGGAGATCACTAGCTCACCCTTATTTCATAACAGACGGCGAGGTCTTCACAGAGAGGTCACGCCGCAGCTAAATGTCTGAGGACAGATTCTGCAATGCTGTGAAACATTTATCAATTCTCCCCAGGTGAGCAGTCTCACTGCGGGTGTTTCATGCTACAAAATTACACTCTGTATAGGATTGAAAATTAACATAACGAAAAAAAGATTAGAGAATGAGGCATAGAGGAACTGGAGTCGAATTTGACAAATGACAGCATTGGTCATTCTTTGAAAGAACTTATAACAACCTATGTTTGTGTTCAATTCCAAAACAGGACGAATCATCCAAACTAAAAAAGGACTCATTTAGTTTGATTGTCATTGACATGTCAGAGTGTTTCATAATGTGGCACCCGATGACTTTGGTGTTGAACAAGACGTTGTGCGGTGCTCTCATATCAAAAGTGAATCATTGATTTGGTTTCACGTTCATTCTCCTACTTACAGTCAACACTGGTTTCCTTTAATCCTTCCTTAATGCTAACAGATGCTATTTTTCCTTTTTGGATGCTTTAATCACAAAAGCATACGGTACCATGAATGTGTACCATTTCCTTTTCCTTTGGTTTCCATGGCTGGCCCGAGCACAACACCAAATCCCAGATCAAAGCAAACGTTCATTAGCCTAACGTCACTCATCTACACATGACTTGTTCAAGTAGGACCATGAGTTAATAAAATAAATAGAAGTACTTTCACTCTACATTGAGGGGAAAATATATGCTCTGTCAGAGAAATTCATATCAGTGAGCTCCATGTGTCTTTCTGTGCCTTTTCTCTTAGCTATAATTCCACAGACATGATGTGTAAGCAGTAGCCTGACAGCCATATCCGCCCAAACTGTCCTCAAACCAGAGAAGCACTACAGTACAGTATGCACGCCCATGTTTGGAAACAGGGGTATACATACTGTACTGCATATCCGTTGGGGTTGAGTCTCATTGCACATCATTTAACCTTGGGACCGATTACTACAACAGGACTGTGTGTGTGTGTGTGTGTGTGTGTGTGTGTGTGTGTGTGTGTGTCGCATATAAACTGTACATTGATTGTATACACGGTTTAAGACAGAGTATCATCAATAAATTATGGACATAAAGATAGAAAGTTGGTTTGATAAGGATTCAGGAAAATAGATAAACGGACCAAAACCATGACAGATAAATGGAAGACGGCGAGAAGACGGATAAGTAAATCAATATTATAAAGGTTGATTTCACAACAGTGATTAAGCAAATTGCAACTTGCTTCAGGATATTGCTCTCACTGAGGTTTTGCTGCTGCTGCACAGATAAATATGAGTCATCTGCAGCAGCTTTCAGCATGGCAGCATGTCCCTATCACACAAACCATCTAATAACTTGTGCCAGATAGTCAGATGCTACACAATATTACCTTCATCCCAAAGTGTTCCCCTGGGAGCGACACCCAATCAAACTCACTTGTCTTTTGCCATCCAAATCATGTTATACTAATAATGTTACACACTCAAACAGGCTTACAGGATTACAACCTTCTCTGGAACCTAGAATCACTGCTAAAAACAAACATGAAAAGGATTTGCAAGAAGATTATTTCTGTATATATGTAGGAGACACTTATCATGGAGAAGAAGTAAAAGCATTACAGCAAAGCACATCTATCTGTCATTTAAAAAGCCCTCTGAAATCCTATCCTCCACATTATTGTGGGAAATTCATAAATGCAGATTCAGTGAAGGAAATGTGATGCATTTATCCATTTGTGACTCCCTCTGTGAATACACAGTGCTGATCTGAATAATGTCCAGTTATCCAGGGGAGGCAGCTGGAGGGTTACCATCGATAATGCAAAGGGCATTCGTCTCCAAATACGTTGGTGTGTGCTTTGTTTTTTCTATTCCTAATTACAGACAGCAGCAGTGCTTGTTTAGCTGATGCTTACGGCCTCAGGGGAAGAGGACACGATTGCCTGCTGAGAAAGTGGGAGTAATTTGTTCTAATTTAATATTTATCTATTGGAGGAGGCCGAGTTATCAGAAGGAGCTAAATTGAAATACGCCCAAGCGTGCCCAGACAGAGTCAGCAAAAATACAGAAAACAGCCAGCTGTACTGTCCCTGAAACAGAAAGTGAAGGAAAAAGTACAGGAGTACAGGGACAGTATACGTGTGTGTGCGCTTGCGAGCAAACAAGAGAATGATATTTGCACAAATGAATAGGACAGCAAGGCTCAAGCACAGTTTCTGACTTAAACTTAAACTTTATTACATACATTACATTTGATCTCTGCATTTAACCCACCCATAGCAATTTAGGGGCAGAGGGCTGCTGAGAAGCGCCTGGGGAGCAACTGAACTGGAGGTTCAGTGTCGTGCTCAAGGACACTTCGACATGCAAACTATGGGGAGACTGGGGATCGAACCAGCTACCTTGTGATTGCAGGACGACCACTCATCCCCATAAACTACAGCTGCATATCCATAGCAAAAAGACACTCCTAAAGACGTTGGATATCGCTTTGACAATGTCTGAAATCACAGACGGAGCATTTTTTAACTGTTCAGTGGTGCTAACATATCCAACACGTCATATCAAAAGATACGTTGATTAAGCAAAAAATAATTTGTTGGTTGATAATATTTAAAAACTCACTCTACAGTAAACACCCACGCAATCCCAAAATAAAAAAACACTGCATGAGCATAAAGGAGTTATTATAAGGGATTAGGCTCTGGCAGAAGAAGATGATGTACATTTTTAATCCCACCTAAATAGCTCTGACAGGCTCAGTTGTTCTTCCAACAAGTTGTCAATACGCAATGCAGACAATTCACAGGTCTGAAACCAGCCTACGATTCTCTCTGAAGGATCTTAAAGTTACTATGTGTAGAAATTGTACTTCGCATAAGTAAGGTATCTTTGAAGGTTGTATTTATAAACAAAATACAAGAGTGATCTGGGGAATAGCATTTGCTGTCGAGCATCCCCAGGTCATATCCCCAGGTCAGCACCACGTTTACCTCGTCTTGAGTGGCATGCATTGCTCTCACTCTTTCTTTATCAATGAAGCCAAAGTAAGAATTGCATAAATAATGTATATAAAGATGTGGGAGGATCTTTGAGCTCTGGCTATTGCATTGGTCGTACTAATACGAGGCTAACATGACTTAGCTAACTAATTACATTGTCCAGCAGTCAAACGATAAACACTGCCAAAGCTTTTTTGGTGAAACTTACACTTTTTAACTTATCTTCTTCTTACAGAGATACGGCCATCTCTTACTGTTTATAAATCATTGCTAGTTTCATACTGACGCAGTTGTTTTTTTCTCTGCTATTTAAAGGGGACATTATTCAGATAGTAAGATTTTCCTCCACAGCCGGGTTCACATTGAACATTTTGAGTGGTAAACACTTAATTTCTTGTCATCTTGTACATTTTATATTATATTATATATTAAATCCGACACTGATGGCACAGTGCTCTGTATTACATCTTTTTTTTCAACCAAGAATGCTTTGCGATGGTTATGGGGTACTTGGCTGGAAAAATATTTTACAGGGGGTACATCACTGAAAAAAGGTTGAGAACCACGGCTATAGATTGTTTAAATAGGGTCCACAGTCTTTTACATTATTTTTGCGGTTTGTTGGGTGCAGTCACGTACTTAACCGAACATCCTTCATTAACCAGTTCATGGTGAATATATGTACCATTTCCCATTTCACGCAATGGTCATGGAATATGGAAATCTCAGCAGATTGATGAACTTGGAAGATTGACGAAACTGAAAAATATCTTGAATTCTGAAACACAGCTATGATTCCTGATTTTGCATGGGCCATAATATTTTTTGTTGTCAGTGTGCCCAATTTGTTGAATGCTGGATATCCTACTTTGGCATGAAACTAGGTCTTAGGTCACACATTTAAAGCTCACTGAGCTGACATATATAGTCAGGCCTGTGCTAATAGAAGCACCTGGCATCGGCCCTCCTTCAATAAAACGTAAATTAATTGTTCTGCCCAGGGTTTCAGAAATCAATTTAAGCCATGGCAAGTGTACTTTTATACGAATGCAGTATACTGTTTAGGTGAGACCTCTGGAAATGCCTCAATGAAATTAGAAAGAGTCTGACATGCACATTTCAGTGGCACTATGAGGAAAGGAAAAATGCTTTTATCTATTACTCAGACAGCACTGTATTCATCTTTAGTGAGTGAGCTTTGTAGAAAGGCTCAGTAGACCTCATGGGAAACCAAAACCTAATCCCATTTACTCTGGTATTTAACCACGAGGAGATCTATCCCGTCTTCTTTTACAGTCTATAATCACTGCCCGAGATCAAAGACAAGACTGGTATCACTCCATATTAGGCATAAAGCTGACCGAATTTTTCCTAAGCAAAATAAAAAGTGAAGAAAAAAAAGTGAAGAGGAGCTTGGAACACGTTGGGAAGGTTTGGTCCTCAGCTTTTTGTTGCTGCCTTGGGTGTTATTTTTGTGTTATATAAGGTAGGGAGAGTCTTGACAGATAATTATGCCCAAGGGAGGAGGCACTCAAACTAAATATTTCTGACTGACGATTATAATTATACATCACAAATGTGTTATGGCAATCTAACAGTTGAAATGAGATATTAGTAGCATCTGTTTTTGCACTTAGACTGTACTAGAGTCCATTCCACCAGTTGTTTCATTTCATTTTCTCTTTCAGATGGATGGCTAATTTGCTAAGAGGTTAATACCCCCATTCAGCGTCCCACCTTTAACCTTGGAGTCTCACAGCTTCGAAGGATCTGTATTAGAGACATGAGCCGCACAGTGTCTTAGATCTGTGATTGGATGAGCAGAGTAAGTAGCACATTGGGTAATTCAATTAGATTCCTGCATCTTTTTTGAAGGTAAACTCTATTTTTGTGTGGATGGACGTAATGTGAGGAATGGAATTATAACTCAAGTTTTAAAATATATAAAAATAATTGAAGCGTTTTACTTTCTTATAGTTTTACATTTGACAGTAGTCCTTACTTTATTCTTGTGGAATAAAAGACTTGCGTGCTATTGACGCTGCGTTTCAAAACAAAGACAGGTTGCAATGGAAAATTAATCAATCCACCCAGTAATGGAGAAAAAATATGTAAATTAATTGAAACCAAGTGTTGCACTAAGTTTTCTTATCTCAAGGCACAAAACAGATACATTCATCAAAACGGATGAAATGGACTCAATTCATGCTTGAGCACAACAGGTTAATGATTCCAAAGAAGACATAACCCTTCATTATTTTTTCCATTATGTTCCACTGAAAAAGTGATTATTCCAAAACAAAACACTGCCGAGCCGTGCATTGTTAAGTACGCTTTCCATTCATTGATTCATTTAAACCTCATTCAAGAGAGAATAATCCAAAGTGATGAGGCCTTTGATGACAGCATCATTGCTTTTCAAATCGTGGATCAGGCCAGAATGAATTGCTCACTTGCTGACGTGTTTACTACAGTGAAATGTGTGTGCAACGTCACCGTCACCACATATTTAAAAAAACTTTTGATCATCTTTCAATCAGCATAGTCCAAAGTGAGACTCACACTCCGTTTGTTTTTTCCATCAAGACGCGCATGAAATGAGCAGCTTCGAGCTAAACCATTTATGTTGTGTTTAAAAGAAAGTGCGGAAACATCTGACAAGAAGGGAAATCTATTTGACAATGATTCCAACATTACAAGGCCAGCAACAGTGGCAGGTTTGGCAGAAGGAAGGAAAGCACAGCTCATCATAATCTTATTGATTCTTATTGAGAGGAAATGTGATCACATACCATTTCAGTAGCCACTAGCTGTGAATGTGACTATGAAAAGTGTGTTTGTCTGTTGGCTAGCCTGACAGGTGGTGACCAGTCACCAAGACGTATTCGACCTCTCGCCTGATGCATGCTGGGACAGGCTTTAGGGCCCACTGTGACCAACTCTTTCGAACAGAAAATAGCTAAACGCCTGCCCTCAAAAATCACAAAATGCTATTTTAACATACATTTTGGTGAAAAGACATCCATGAAAGAGATACAAAGTCGCTAACAAGTTTCTACATTTGTCACTGGGCTTAGAGAGAGGCAATTAAAATATCCCTGGTGCCCGATTGCTGCAAGGTTAGAATTAATACTCCTCCTCAGAGTCCTTTCTCAGTCAAATCTGTACAGACATTATACACATACTTCTAGATTCACTATGACTGTGTTCAAATTAAACTTCTAATTTTCTCCAATGTTCATTGCAAATGAACATCCATAAAATCAGCTTATAAAGCATAGAAAGAGACTTAGAATCATATATTCAATGGCAGTGGTGGGCCGTCAGGGCCTGCTAAGCCTTCTCTGCTGGCCTAAACAGAATCACAAAGTTACAGCTATTTTATAATTTAATTTTGTAATTTTTTAATATATAATTAAAAGTTATATCTACTTTATAATGTAATTGTTTTTCACAAATACACTACATTTTTCCCTATTAGCTTATGTTCTCATTGACCAGCTCCTGTCTGTTCATTCTGTCTTCTCTGCCTGCGAGATTTTCTAACCGCAACGTGCGCGATTACAACGTCATCACGTGACGCGAGCGAAAGAGCGGAGAACTCGGCTGCATCAACTTTTCATGCGGCCCGTTAACCTGTTGCGCAATGGCGTCTGGCTCCACGGAACAGTCAGAAACTGACACAGCTGAGACTTTAGTCTCGAAGAGGAACAGCACGTCGGTGGTGTGGAACCACCGACGTGCTGTTCTGGTTTCAAAAAAGAAGATGCTGCGCAGCGTCAGGTGCTGTGCAGAGCATGCTCCTGTTGCTACTTCACGGGGTAACACTACAAACTTGTTCCAGCACTTAAAAAAAACACCACAAATCAACGTATGACAGTTGTATGGCAAAATGTCGCGCACCAGTGCGTCAGACAAGCCAAATACCTCAAGACAGGGATCACTGACCGAAATGTTTGAAAGCGTTAATCCATATGAACGTAATTCACAACGACACGGGGAAATCACTCAGGCAATAACTGAGTTCATAGCCAAAGATATGATGCCTCTCAGCCCAGTTACCAAGCCTGGTTCCATGGCATTGATAAAAAAGCTTGATAAACGGTACAGGATACCCCCCGTACATATTTCAGTCAGACTGCCATACCGGAGCTGTACAAAAAGTGCAAAGAGAAAGTCGCCACGGAGTTTAAAACGGTGGACTTTTTTGCTACCACTACTAATCTGCGGTCAAGCCGCACAGCTGAGCCTTACCAAAGTCTTACAGTCCATTGTATTGACGGAGATTTCAACCTCGGAGCTCGGGATCTCAACGAGTAGAAACACGTCTGCATCACGACAGACAACGCGTAAATATGGTGCTGGCTGCACGGCTAAATGAATGGACGAGGCAGTGTTTTGGGCACAGATTACATCTTGCCATTGGTAAATTATCGTGTGTGTGTGTGTGTGTGTGTGTGTGTGTGTGTGTGTGTGTGTGTGTGTGTGTGTATGTGCAAAATAGAGAGAGAGAGATGTGTTGATTAGTAATCAGGAAGCTAAATATATACAAATATATAAATTATGTTGAGTTGTGGAAAGTCGATGGGATTAAATAAATTAATATTTCCTCCCACTCCTCTTTTTATTTAATTCTAACAAATAGGCTCAGTGGGAAAGAACATTTGACACTAAATGTATCTAATATTGTGTCATATTTAAATCATTCATTATGTTTTGTTGGGGAAAAGAGAGGATACAATTAAAAAAATTAAAAATCGTATATTAAATCGCAATTGCAATATTGGAGGGAAAAAAAATCGCAATTAGATTATTTTCCCAAATCGTTCAGCCCTACATCCACAACAAGTATAAAGCAGAACTAGTGGTTATTTCAATGATGAATGGTGGAAATAGTAACTGTTTTCACAGAGTAAAGCCACAGACATACCATTAGAAATGGTTGTTATTCCTTCCATGGTGGATAGCGGAAATGAAAACTGTTTTGCAGAGAAAGCCGCGCCCCCTTTCCGCCGCGAATGGTTGCGAAAAAGCAAATTAATCACATAAAGTCGAGCGGCTAAAGTCAGGCAAAAAAGCGTTGCGAAAATTCGCAACTCTTTTGGTGTGAACGCGGCATAACACTTGGACCTGCTGTGCTCCCCGCGGCGCATCACAGCCTGCTTGGCCACGCGCGATGGAAACTAACTGGAAAGCAGAGGCAGGTCTGCACTAGCTCGCTGTTAGCTCATGAGCTAACTCGTGGTGGGTGCGCCGCGCCACAAGCAGCTGTTAAACTAAACAGACACAGCAGGCGTAGGTACCAAAACCACGTCCCGCCACTGTTCAATGGGGCCAATGTGTTTTAACAATACACTTCCTGTTTACATCTCTAAGCCAACTGCATCTCCAAAACGTTAAGCGCAATTACCCCCAAAATCAAAGTGAGACTAATAATAATAATGATAATAATAATAATAATAATAATAATAATAAGGGTTACAAAGGGAATGGGCACGGTGTTATTTAGGGTATGCAGTTGTCTCACTGCGGCCCCCACTGTGTAAAACTTTGAAAACCTTTGCAATATAAAAAATGTTTAATCAGAGGGTTTCTTATCTTCAAAAAGTCTTCACCTGAAAGCATGTAACCTAAAAGGGAGGGGTTGTCTTGTAATGAGCATCATCTAATATTCAGGTCAATAAAAAGTACTGTGTAGAGCATGACTCCCACTGTGCAGTGAGCGCAGAGAGCTATTGTAATGAGCCGACTCACTCATAATGCAGATTTTAAACTTTACAATCACATCTACACTAAACCTCCTGAGGCCATTAGTTTGATTTACTTCTTCTTGTAACCCCGATACAACCAGCTGTTCACCAGCAATACTGCGCTGCACAGTCAAAGTTAATTCTGTGGTGCAGTTCACTCGTTGCAGGCTACAGGATGAGCCCGTGGTGACTCCACATGCATGTTGTTCGCACATGTACGCATACAAAAGGCTTTCATGCATTTTCACTTCAAGTCACATCTCAGGGTCATGAGTTCACCTCCACTAAACAGTGTTGCTATGAACACAGCAATCATCTGCGTCAGAGGCAGCACCATATAAAACCTGAAAGCACATTCAGAATTGAGGGCAAAGCCTTTGATCTTGGTAGAGAGCAGGCTCTGCAAGGTAATATGAAGAATACAACGCATGGAGGAAACGGGGAGCAAAAAAACAGAGCAAGAGGTACAAACAAATAAACAAGCTTTGCTAGTACCTCTTCTCCTATACATCCCATTTATACAATCAAAATAATCCCATGATGGCATGTTTCCATAGTAACGCACTTCCTTTCTGGGCACACACAAACACACACCTGAGGCAGAAGTCCCATCAACTGTGGTTTCCACTTCGACTGCATCAATAGATGAGTGAGTTAGATGAGGAGAGTGTTGTATCTGATGGGGGCCGGCCTCATTGAGACTGAAGCTATCTTCACGTGAAGAGGGAGATCACTCAGCCAACAGGCTACAGACTGAAGCATCCTGTAGCCGGCAGATTCTCTTTGTCTGGTGTCCTCTAAGTTTAACCATGACGTATACCATAAGTATGGCTGGCACAAGGCAAAATTTTTTCAAAAACATCAATATAATCAAAATGCATGCAATGCCAGAGAGTATACAAATACACACAATACATACATACAAATATTTCTATTTAATATCCAAGTTAATCAGTGGATTCCTGTAAGTTCTTTGTTCTGGGACCATTGGCCACAACAATAAAAGCATTGTGAGACAGTCCGTTGAGTCTTAAGGTCTAACAGCAGAGAAAGTAAAACTACATCTTTACCAAATGGACTCACAGCCTTAAATAAATAAAAAGCATGTGTCTGATAATGATGAGTCTTTATTATAAAGGTCCTCGATAGTATTTTCCCTGTAAATAAGGTCGTCGAGCCATTTTGTATATAGCAGTGTAGTGGATGAATTAAATATGCTTATTAGCTTTGTTATTATAATCCCCTTTTATTACAGCCTCACAAAATGTCCACTATCTCATTGCAGACAATCCCACATGGAGTTCACAACCACTCAATACAGCAAGATCAAGCTGAAAAGGCCTTCTGACTCAATGCCAAAATCAAACACAAATGATTTGAGAAACCTATACAGCCATTTCCCTGAGGGCGAGTCCAGCGTTTCAAGCCCAATCGACAATCTGAAAACATTTTGTTCTGGGTTAAATGTCTGTACTTTGCTGTTTGCTTGAATCTGACCTCAAGCTCGCGTTTCACCTTGAAGGATGCACATTTATCTTTCCTTATCCCAGGAGACCGGAAAGGACAGCAAGTCATTGCTCCAGCTGTGTTCGGAGACCGGCTCGGAGGGCTACGAATCGCAGAGTCTCTGGGGCATTGCAGTCTGGATCAATGCAGACTATCAACCATGTTGTGGTGCTATTCCCATAACTTGTGCAAGTCTTGTGAGAGCCCCACCTTAACCTCTGATTAAAAGGGTTAAAGCTTGTTGAGAGAAGGGCTTTGAAACCGTGCAGTGTGTTAAAGGCGCAAGCATCATCAGCTCTCTCCCTTGCTCCGTTAAGCGCACCTCCCAAATCAATAGACTGGTCATTTTCAGTTTTCATTGCTGCGAGCTCTCTTCAAACGTGCCATCCTTTATTCTATGTAATGGTCTTTAGATGCAAGCCGAGTGGAAAGATTCTCTGCGTCCCCACAGACTTCCTGCAGCGGGAAAGCATTTACTGATTTTTTTCATGGAAGTTAGCAAAACATGTACAAACACCCTAACCATGACTAATTCAGTACACAGCTAGCTCAAATGAACATACAACATGTTGCAATACAATAATTCTGAATACTAATAAGCTCTTTTTGAACTTCAGGAACAGCACGAAATACACTAAGAGTAGTGCATATAGCCTAAAATATAATTATTGATAAGGATCCAATACATTTGGTTATATATAAATGAGGACCTAGATATGTATTGTGCAGGACATTTTACAGTAGAGAAATACATTTGCTTTCTGGTGAAAAACTTTCATGTTACTCAACGGCTGACATATATGCTGGTACTGTTATATCAGCCATAAACTATTAGGGGCCACTATACTATGAATGTTATGATGTGGTGTGTTTTGTGTTCCGGTTTTATTTTGAAGGTCCTTGTCTCGTGTGTTCCTCTGCACTTCCTGTCTGTTGATTGTCTGCTGATTGTTTCCTCCTGTGTCTAATACCCCACACCGTCCCCTTGTACTTAAGCCCTGTGTGTCTTCTGTTCCCTTGTCTGGTCGTACTGTGTGTGTGCCCTTGTTCCTGCTTTTTGTGCCGTTTGGTGTTTTTGAGAATCCTGTTTTTGTTTCCTGCCTGTTCTGCAAGGAATAAAGCTACTTTATTTTTCACCACGCATCTGCATTTGGGTCCTCTCTCCAAGTCCCCCGTGACAATGAATCCCTCAAGCTCGACTGAATAACTGTACATCTTTGGAACAGTTTGCGTGCCGCACTTTATGTCCAACTGTTTCATAGTTAATGGCAGCTCCTTCACTCAGTGCTGCTTCTGGGACTTTTGTAGGATGCAAATTTCAAAGAGTAGCGTAGAGAGTAATAATTACCAGGTCACAGAAAACCGGGGGGGGGCAGTAGGATTGTAGGATCATTAGAAGTCTGTGCGAGCCCAAAGTCTAGTCTAAACCGCTTCCACTTTATTTACAATTAAATTGTAATATTGCACAATAGAAAAGTTCCAAAAATGTTTGTGTAGACCTATATGGCGTTATAGTTTTTAGAGAAAAAAATCGGCAGGTCAGACTTTCACAAAATAAAAAAAAAAATCGGAAATCGGGCAAGAAAATGGTAATTGGGGCATTTTCTTACATCAAATGATTTCCTACTGAGTCAGGACAATTCCCATACCATTACTGTTCCACTATGGCAGAGAGCTCTTTTATCTGCAGGCAACATTCAGCCGTGTATTCCAAAAATTAAATGGTTTTCAATTTATTCCATACAAGATATGCCGTCAGTCTCAATCTGCTCAACATACATATCCACCAGCTAGAGGAGTAGTATCATCCATCTTGCACAGACAATAACATTTCTGTCTGACCAAAAAAAAGAAACATACAAAATTTGCAAAATTGCAAGTAGATAAGCGCTAAAGATATAATTTTACAGTTTCCTTCGGGACACTATCAACTTAATAAATGAGATATCCATGGGTGTTTTATTGAGTGCAGTACTCATTAGTAATGACAGGGGTTTGATCTTGTCTGTAGAAGTACCATCACTGGAATAACATTCAGAGAGATCCGGCAATGATGACTTTGAGGAACCGCAAACAGGAATAGGAATAAACTAATTAAAAAATGCAACCATCACAGAGACTTCTAAACAAATGACCTCAAGTTCAAGCGTCCTGCCTTTGATGAGAAATAATCATTTTAAAATTCAAAGAACACTGAAGCCGTGAACTCGAGTGATTCTCGTATTTTGTAAATATTGCGAGATGTTTTGAGCTTCTACTGGAGGATTTGAAGCTCAGGAAACCCTCCGGTTATTTCTAACAGTAGATGAAGACAAAACTCTCTTTGAACCAAATCACCCAATTTCCATTTTCATTTGTCACACTCTGGGATTGAGCTGTGCCGCAATAAGCCATCGCCATAGTGGCACATGGCCGTCCCTCATTGGAGCACGCCCTATTAGACAGGCCTGGTGGAGTCAGAGAACGGGTTGAGAGGGCAGATGGGACCACGGTGATGTATTATGCATGGGGAGGAACCCTGCTCTGGAGGGCCAGCTGAGCCTCCAGTCGGAGAGGGACAGACTGACCCAGCCAGACCCATCGCACTCTGCTCCCTCTCTAGCCCCTCCCACCAGTCCTCGGAGACTGTGGGCAGCGTGCGCTCGTCCATGACCCTGGGCACAGGTCCAGCCCTATTGGCTAATGTATGTGGAAGTCAGTCCTTTCTGTTGAAATATTAATTTGCACACAGGATGTGCTTTTGATATGATGCAACAGACTTGGTATCCAGCCTACACTGGCTGTGGATAGGGGAATTACTACCTGAGCATATGCCTTCATGTGAGCCGCATTCATTTTCTTTAGGCTGCATTAGTACAAGCAGTAAGCACATCATTGTTATCAATTTAAAAATATGATACAGTTTATATACATGTATGGCATGGGCATGTTAGAAAACAGATGCCTATTTAAAAATCCAGCAGACATGTGACTTTTACATTACATTTCATTTTCTCATCTATTAGTATTAAAATATTGATTGATTGATATGGCAAAATTATGAGCAATTTACTTTCATGCAACACGTGTTTTCATGGACATAAATTATACTGAATCCATGTCACTGAGTTCAGCGAGAGAAGACTTTGTAGATCTACAATACTTACCAGCAAAGCTAAGTTTGTGCACTTTACAGCCGTAGAATATTGATCCTCTCAGAATAGCCGGCAACGCCAGCACTATTGATTTGTGTTTGAAACGTATTACAAAGGGCTCACAATTACTGCCTTTTCGTGAAAATTGCATTACATGAAATATTGATCCGATATGTTCCTGCATTCATTTTAGATCAAGAATTTTGTGCAAGTTTGTTCCTCTAAAAAAAATGTTTTTTAAAAAAAAGACATGAATCTGCTTTGCTTTTTCAGTAAGAGTGACAGACGTGTCTGCAGCTCTCCACTGATGATTAGAGCAGAGTAGTGGAGGTTAAAGGGGGTCAGATAGATCGTATTTATCAGTGTCTCCACTCAGTCACTGTCAAAGTCACCTTTAATGGCCTCCAATCTGCGTCCACATCCCCCCTGCGCTCAAACTCTCCATTTCTCTCCCTCCCGTCCCCCTCCACTGATGACTGACAGCACAGCTAATGTAGTCACAGTCGAGTACAGCACGGAGAGGGGAGATAGAGAGAGGGTTCGAGGTAAAAGCTCAGCAGCCAATCTCCTCCCAGCTTGACTGCAGGATACACACCAGATGGGCCCTTGGAGAAAAAGAAAGATCCTCACGGAGCCGCTCTGTAGTGAGCTGTCTGTCGCAGGAAAATAGTAGTGTTTTGTTTAAAATTGACATGTTCAAATAATATGTCATGATAAAGTTGAGAAAGGTGAAGGAAGATTTGAGAACCTGAAGTTTATTCAGAGGTGTGTGGTCAACTATCTCATGTCTTGGATACAGAAGATACGTTGTGGTTTTTTTCATTTTAAACTTGTAATTCATAATAATTTTAGCCAAATTTGACATTTGACAATCATAATAATCTAAACCATTTAAAAAACTATTTTCAGTTTTCTGTAGCCTTAACTATAATTAATTTTCAACCAAGGCCAGCAACCTGTATATGTAGATCTACATTCAAATGTTTTTTGTTTTCTAAAAGGAATTGGTTATTGTCGGTGCATATGACTAACTGGGGACGTCATTTGGCGTGGCATTGAACTGTCAAACAAGATGTCAATGAAAATGTATGAATAAACTTTTTTAAATGTCATTGATAAGTTTTTAAGGTTTTCCCTGACCACAAAAACCCTCCTGTAATATATATTATGAATGAGTTCTGTTAAACTATAAACTAAAGGTTTCTATATTCATGATATCGTAACATCCGACACTTTGAGACTGCATGAAGCGTCTTGTTCTAAGGAACCAAAAACCTACAGCGGTACTTACTGATGGACACCCGTTTTGAGATCTTTTTCTTGTGCTATGACTAAACCCAAAAGAACAACATTCAAAAGACTGCTGACAGAATGAGAGGTACAGCACCGTAAGTGAATTAACAAGACAGTCTGCTGTGTTGCTGAAAGAAAGATGGCGACCTGTCTGTTAGAGGGAGAATGAGAGATGATGTGATAACGTGAAAAAAAGAAGGAGAAAGCAGCGTTCAATGTCAGTCAGCAGTCACTCAGTCGTCCCCACGTCTCCTGTCCCGGTGTGCAACTGCATTTTCTTTTGAGCTTTGAGCATTAACACGATGTTCAACCTCACAGGGAAATAGACAAGAGAATCAAAAGAGACAGCAATGCTAAGTAGGTACTTTGTTTGGATCTGTGTGGTAACCCATTTTAGTTTTTGTATAAACGATAACACATAAAAATGTCCAACCAGCAAGCACTTAAAGCCTTGCAACATTGTTGTGGATTAGAGTTCATGACCATTTTGATTCAGCAGCAGCTGTTACATTGTAGCTCGTACATTGCATTTTTCAGCACAAATTAATTTGTATCTGTGTGAAAGAATAGAAATGACACTGGAACAAACAAACACGACAAGCATATGTGCAATAAATTGCAAACAGCTCAATCACACTAGTGACACCGCCACTTCAGCTGGCAGCGTCCTCCCCTCCCCTAATTGGAGCTCGTAGGAGCCCAGCCTCTCATCTCCTCCTCTTCCATCACGAAGGTTATGTGAAATTATCAGCAAGAAAAATGAGCAAAACAAGAGGAGAGAAAGAGAAAGAGCTGCAGGAGAGAGGCTGCCAGTAATGTTGTGTCCCTGTCGCCTCGACCCGAAGCAAAAATGGCGGTTCAGCAAATTAATTTATTAACAAAAAGGTGCCACACGAGCAGTCCAACAACATCAATCCTCAAACATTCTCACAGCTGCTTACTTGGGTGATTGACGCTCCAGAAAATTATTTTTAAAGGACACCGGGGTCAACTCTGAATAAGAGGACGTGGAGGAAGATTCGGTGAAAGAGAGGAGGGGGTGAGGAGGAAAAACAAATTAACTAGCGGAAGACTGCCGGACACTATGTTCAGTGTATCGGCCATTGTACTGAGGGAATTTAAGTGGCAATTGACTCTGATAGAGGAAATGTAACCTTGTTGTTGCACCCCTATTACACAAAGTCAATATTTTCATTTCATTTGAGGCCCTTTGCCGAAGCGGCTCAGAAATAGCATTCTGCGTCTTCACAAACAATTTGCACTGGTGCCAAATGAAGCATGAAGTCGACTCCTCCGCTCCCACTCTGCCAGGTATCGGCACAAACTAGGATGTGCTCCGTTTTGTGATTTCACAAATTCATGCAACCTTTGTTCTCCAGGAGCATATTACCCAGCAATTTATAAATTCGATTACATGCGTCTTCACTGCACAACTAATGATTATTTTTTAAACTGATAATCCCTCAATATTTTTTTAGATTTATCAAGCAATTAATCATTTAATCTATAAAGCAAACGCCCATAACAACTTAACCACGTTGTTTTGACAGAAGGGGCTGCCACTACAAACTCCAATCGATGTATCTATCAACTATTACAGAGTAGTGGATTAATCTAAATGATTAAATTACTTGCATTTTATTTTGACAAACTATAGGCTATGTCATTGGATAATGCAACACAAAACACATTACCCTTGAAATGTTAAATATATATTGTAATAAGAGTATAAAAAAATGTTTCCCATATTCTTACTGTCGTCTACACTTACCCCTCAAACACTCTGACTATGTGTCACTGCAGCGCTGCGCTCCGTGCTTTTGCCGTGTGTTTGCCTCAACAATAGTTTGGACTTTTGCGGGGTGACCGCTGGGAAATGTTCTTTTTTAACACCATACATGTTAGTGGCATGAACACATGGTGGTAATTTCTAGGACCCTGAAAAACTAGATTCCGGGACAGACCTTTTACTGTTAGAAATGTTGGTGTGAGCAACCAGGAATACCAGCCACCTTAAACTCCCAGTCTGGTTTTAAAAACCTGAGGAGATGAATCCCCCCAACCAAACCTGTATCCAACAACCATTTTGTCAAGTCCATCTTTCTCTCGTCCCACCTGCTTTCTTGAGAGCAAATCAATCTATCACTTCTTGTACCTGTGCATCCACAAGAAGGTGCCTCATCAGGGTCATGGACTTCTGCAGTGGCTCCTTCTCTGGAGGGGGAAAGACAGGCTGCTCCTGCTCTAGCGGCTTGGGTCCAGTCACCATGAAGCTTGCAATCTGGTCATTCAAGCTGTTCAGAGATTGCACAGCTAAAGGAAAACACAACAATAAAAGTCAGTTAACATAGATCAGTGTTTCTGTTTGGATTGGTTGTTAATCTAGTGGCTTTACAAAAGTCAATTAAAAAGCAAAAATTATACTACCTATCATGAGTGCAGGAAGGCTTAAGTGTGTATATACAATGTTTTCAATAGCAGAGCACACACACAAATCACACAACACACAGACACATCCTCACACACTTCCTTTGTTGATGCATTGCCAGCCTCTTTCTGAGCAGGAACAACAGAGATAACAGCAGAGGAAAATGGTTTCCTACTGTCACACCGTCACTGTCTTTCTCTGTCGACGGCCTCTCTGGTTCAGAATGTTCCACGTCGGCCTGAGAGCCATCCTGTTTTGTTTCCCTGCTCTTGCCCTTGCGTGTCTCTGACAAACCTCTCCTTCCAGGTTTCCTCTCCAGCTCGGCTTACACATTAAGAAATTGCCAGCCCGACTGTATTTCCTTGTTCTCACACACACACGGACTTCCTCAACCCTGTTCCATTTACCATTAATCCCCCTTAGTCTTTGAAAGGTCATCTCAACTATTTCCGAGGCCACCCACATGGCGGAAATGTTGGATGAATGAAAGTGTGAGAAAAAGCAATTTCCATAATTTTGTGCATTTTAGCATTAGTATCTTTTTTCATGAGCTGCTACACTAACCCCTCATGTCTCATTATCAATCTTTCCAGCATTTAAACTTTGCTAAAACTTACAGCTTTGTCAGTTATAAAGGGAGACGTGGTGATCAAGGATTGACTTACTGCCCAGAGGTCATCTGATATGGACTCTGAACCATTAAACTGCGTGTTCTGCTGGAATCATGCACTGGCATATTTCTGCTAAATTAAGAACTCCAACCTGCTAAATCCATAAAGAGAAGGATGATTTTAGGCCAAGAATCTGGATAGGGTCTTTTCAGGGATGCAAATATAAAGCCTCTTTCACACACAAAAGCCCACGCAAAAAAAATAAGAGAGCATAGATTAATGTGTTACATAACCAAAAAAATTAAAAATCTTTCATCGTGGCTGACATTTCCAAGCAAACAAGCTTTGAGTAGGAAATGTGACAAGTCGGCACTGAAGGCAGAGATAAGAAGGGAAAGAGGGGGGCTGAGGAGGAAGACCCCTCGCAGTGAGAGTTGAGCAGACGTCAGATGCTCGAGTACGTGAGTGGGCTGGTTGTCGCCCGAGTTCACTTCAACCACTCCAACCAGTTAACCTCTCTAGACACAGTCCCAACACATAATGGACTACACTAAGCCAGTGAGCGTTCTCACACATTTATTTTTTGTTTATGTCCAATTGTGGTTGATTTAAAAAAGGCAAAAGGCCACATTTTCATTTTATTTTGTATCACGTAAAAACAACACAAACGCAAATTAGCAATTAGGTGTGAAGACTCTTCTCTCCTCCAGTGACAGATGTGATTTCAGCTGCTTGCTCTTAGTGCCCTCTACTGGCCAAATAATGAACATGCAGGCACTTGTGATATAAAAACTGTGTAATATTAATTTTCCGGTTCATATCCTGGGAACACAACTCTTTTTTGCGAGCCAGCACAGTTTTGATGTATGAGAAATAACTTTATGTTAAATACAAATAATGCAACGTCAGGATGTAATTTTGGCCAATTCATTTAAATTTCCGTAAAAGAAAAGTTCACTTTCTTTATGTTTTCCTGTGAATTCTGGTTCTTAAAATTAAATTCTGGATCGGCAGGTCAGACTTTGAAAATAAATCGTTCAAGAAAATGTGTTTACTGCGTGGGAAATTAAAAAGCCTTTATTGTAGTAATGATGAAAACATTTTAAAACTAAAAACAGATGCAAGTGATTATGAAAGCCACACTACGCACTAAAATCCATACAGATATTTTACGGTAACGTTTACTCCGAGTATTCAACATCAAATATTGATTGTCCAGTTGCCAATGCTGCAATCATTAGGCATTTAAAGCAACAAGGAACAACCAAATGGTTTGGAAGCATCGCACATCATTTCGCTGATAAACTACAACCAGCACACAATCGTTTCTTTTCTTTAAAAGGCATTTGCTCCCCGCGTCTCAACAATCCTCATCTGCAAACTGAAATAGATTTCCCCTACAGGTTGCCTTGAGCGCATCTGAAAGCTGACGAGAGCGAGCAGATATCGAGATTGCGAGGGAAAAAAACGAGCTAAGATTGCAGTAGTTTGCTTAAAAAGGATGCAAAGAATATAAAATTGTCATTCCAGCTCAGCCCTTGCGCTTTTCCTGTCTCCTTTCTTCTGTCAGCGTCTAGCCAGCATGGGCAAATCTGAAAGTGCCTTACATGCCCTCCTATAGAGCAGGAACAGCACAACAAGTGAGGAGGAGGGATGGCACCCTGTCAGGCCTTTATTTGCTCAGAAGGCAGAACGCTGGATGCCGGGAGAAATAAGATCATGGAAAATGTTTGAAAGAATGAATGCAGCAAACCTAAAAGCACACATAAGGAGGCATAAGGAGGCTTATTTCACGGGAATTGTTCACAGCACACATGACATCTTGGAGAAATGTTTATAAATATGGAGACTGCAGAGCCAAAATCCATTTCTGGGGTCTCTGATGTCAGACTTACATGTGTGTATGTGCTATGCACTGAGCTGTGCAAGGCCAAACTCATCCAATATGTTCATTTTTGGTGTGAAGTATCAAAAACAAAACAGGATATAGTCTACGCTTGTAATTTTGAATCTAAATTGTTAATTGTGTTCATTAACTGAAATGCATATTCAGTAGGAAAATGAGACGCATTGAACTAAACTACCTCTGCCTTCTGTACTCAACGACAGCACTTTACTCCCCGTGTTATAATGTAGTGTATGCTACAGTTTGCAACCAACATTAATTCCAATTTTCAGTCTCATGTATTTTTTGTTAAATAGTAAAAAATAGTCCTGTGGAAAAGCACATTTATATTCTAACATTGAATTGGTATTAGTACTGAAACTCTGGTTTTGTAAAACAAAGTATTGGAATCTTCATAAAAACACTCATTATAGCCCTCCAAGATGTCATTGTGTATAACAATGTATTGCTCCATTTGTCCTGTGAATTATTAATTAGCTTGCTCTAAGTAAGCTTTTTTTCTCTCTCTCTCTCTCCTTTGAGACACTCTTATTTTATTCTCAAGAAACAGCTGTATAAATAAATACACTTTAAGTTAATTTTCCTTAGTAGTCTTCAATGAGAGTTTCACACCAGTGTGAAATAAAAATTGTGCATGGATTAATTTAGTTTTCTACCAGTGACATCTAAAAAAAAAAAATCAAATGAATAGTTTATTCCAGCCTGTTGCTTTTTTTAAATCATAAACGTTTCAGACAGGTTTGCATCAAAGTATCCAGTAGCCACATACTAGGGGACAGTTGGATGCAGGAAGCAATCCTTTAGTGTTCATATTGATGAAACTAACTCCTCTGGTGTGTAACTGGAAGCTTGGCATGTGGTTTAGGGTGTGCAAAATTAAGCACAGTTTGCACCTCTTAAACATCTGGAAAAAGGAATAGATGGGCTATTAGTTAAAACTAATAAAATTCTATATTCAAGTATGCGTGAGACCATAAATCGCATGACAGAATGATAACTATTTTAGGCAATGATCAACTCTTATGGGCTCTGAAGCGCTAAAAGAAACGCAGTATGCCTTGGGGTTTTATTGATTTAAACATTAAAAAAAGTTCCCATTTTCATGCAGAAAATATTATTCTGTCACCGCATTTGACAGTACAGATAAAGAGACAAGAACTACAAACAAGACCACAGCTCTGAAGCTGCTGCTGACGAGTGACTGAAGCCAGGAAGGCAGGAAATAACAATATGCAAGAGCTCAAATGGCCGTTTAGATCCAGACTAAAAGTTTGTAATAATTAGTCAATCTTATTCCATACAGTGTAGTTCAAGGGATGCAGCATCCAAAAACATGTCTAAAGAATAAGAGCTCTGCCTTGGCAGTAGTGCTGTACAACACTGCCCCCTAGTGATAACAATAAAACACAGCAGTATTGGCCTATTGCTCATCGTAATGCCTGTAAACTGAAGTAGTCCTTGAGTAGCACTTGAATCAAACTGTGAAATGAAGGCAAAATAATCAAATCACTGAGGCCAGAAACATTCCCAGGCAAAAAGACAAAAGAGAAAGAAAAGAGAACACGACACTCTTTATATTAATATCACGTTGTCTGTTCTGTTCAGAGACTGATCGTGATCAGATGACGTTTGAAGTGTTTTCAGACGTTCTCTGCTTTCAAGTGTCGAGGCTGATGGGGAATATGAAAGTGGGACGTCGACTGGAACAAAACACCTTCACTGACAACAAGGCACAATAAGCGTCGACATTAGTGGCATATCTGACCGTAGTTGATCTGTACAGAGCTGCTGTAATAAACCCGACTAGACCACCTGCAGTCACCTGGTGAAGGATGTGCTGTAGCCTGACCCGTTAAGGACACACAGACCAGCAAACTCACATTCTAATCGATTAATCAACTTCATTTCAGCACCATGTAGTCTGTCAACAACAGTCTTTGAAGTCTCAGAAAAATGTGAAATATTTCCTGGTCCCTGTGTCTCAAATGTGAGCATCTACTGCCTTATAATAATACTTTGATTTTATATAGCCCTTTTCTGAATACTCAAAGGCGCTTTACATAGGAATCATTCACCCACTGATGAGACGAGCTACCATGCAAGGTGCCACATCAGGACTATCTAACATTCATACACCGTAGGCGCAGCTACGGGAGCAATTTAGGATTAAGTGTCTTGCTCAAGGACACATCTACATGGGGTGGCGGAGCCGGGGATCGAACCACCGATCCTCTGATTGAAGGACGACCCTGCTCACCACTGAGTCACAGTCGCCCCAATTTAAACTAATGTTACAACCTTCTTGACATTTTTGGGGATTAATTGTTTAAGATGAATATTTAAAAAGACCCATGCTGCATGCACTCTTCCATGCACACATAAAAACAGAACGCAACAGTCTCCACCTCCCTAGAATAACTCACAGTTAATGATAACACCATAAACAGCTCGCCCCCAATGTTCAAACATTATGCGTGTTCACAGGCAAGTACACAAATGCATAATGCCACCACAATTCCCACCTCCAGCCTCAGTGTAAGATGTACATGCTGCCGATAAAGAGACAGAGATGGTGCAAAGTGAGGAGCAGACATCACTCGCTCGCCGTAGCTGAACCCCGGAGGTTCTGTGGCTGTGAAGCGGAGAGCAGCAAGCAGAGCTCTCATCTCTGCAGAGCTCATTAAACTCCACTAATCGTATCTGTTACCCCCGTAATGGGCCAAATAAAGGGAGAGGAGCAGAAATGGAATGTGGTTTCCTGGAGGTGGATCGCTGTGCACTTAAAGTGGTTTGTGTACGTGGGTGTATTTATGTGCGTGTGTGTGTGTGTGTGTGTGATGAATCCAGCGCTGGCTCAACATATCTGTCTATTTCTCCCTCCAGCAGAGAAGCATCCCCCTCGATTTTTTTTCCCTTCTGTTTCTGCTGAGCTTTACACGAAGCTCTCTTCTTCTCTCTCTGCCCTCATTCTTGTGTTTTTCTGCTGCAGTTGTAACAACATCCTCAATTGTTGAATGGATTACAGAGCCGCTTGAGCTTGTTCTCTATTTGTGCAAAAGAGACAGAAAAAATGAAACAAAAGGACAGCTGCTGCAACAGAATTGGACTAATGGTGTTTGTACATCAACTTCATCTTCTAATAACGTAGCCTCATAGACACCGTCGGCTCATGAACAGATTCAAGGCTCTCCAGTTAAAAGGAAGAGCTTATTGTCTAATGCTCTGTTGTCTCTGGTAAAGTTTTGATTTTGGTCACAGTCAACGCAAAGCTCTGCACAAACAGGAAGGATTCAATACTCCCCACCGCCAAAGTCTGGATGAGATTAGACTGCTATGTCTGGCTTTTATGCCTTGAGAACATTTGTGGAGTCTTTTCATAGATACTGGGTGGTCTGACAGTTTGCTGTTCACAGCGCTTCTCACAACCATAAGAACTGTCTTTGTAGATACTGTCAAAGTTTGTATCTGGGCCGAGCATCTAGAGGATGATGAATCTTTGCCTGCGTTTGCTGTAAAAACAGACTGTTTATTGTGTTTGCCCGACTATGATGATTACAAATGTGGATCCCAGGAAAAACACCTCCAGCTGAAGTTCAAAGTTGAACTTCCGAGCACTCATCGAACATCTCACATCTACGAGGAAGGAGTTCTTTCATTTTCTCTGCGACCCTGTGGGAATTTTAAAGATAAAAATGCTCTCTCACTGTGAAATTATTTCAAACGTTCTTTAACAGGATTATGCACTTTCTCTGAGCTCACAAATGAACCGTTAATGTGGCTCATGCTGAGTGCATTAACGAAAACATTACGGCAAATGAAAGCGAAGAAACTTGTCAGAAGAAAAATGGCCTGAATATCCTTATCGTTTAAAAATCAAACTAAAAACAACCTCCTCTTCACTACTTGTGTTTTCAGGGAGAGATTATCAATCAGTGGAGATTATGCTGTGAATAGGTAGTATGGCTGTCTGTAATGTGAGTTTACATTTCTGCCATACCACAGCTTCTGGGGTTGGGCCATCGTTTCTATTTTCATATCATCATATCATCTAACGGTGGCCAATAGGCGATCCGACCAACAGGGGGCGGAAGCGAGGCTCAGCGTCTGACGGAGCTTTAAAATAAAATATCTAAACATCAATGTCTCCTCTCTTCAAACAACAGCTCCCATTTAAATGTCTGTGCGTGCTTGGTGCGGCCATAATCACAGCATTGAGTATCAATTAACATTAAGCCAATTTTTCTTATTTTTAATATCACACAATACAAATCATATCCATAACTAGCGCTGTACCGAATAGTTTGAAGCTTTAAAGTTTCATTCATATGGTTTATAATTGACATTCAAATTATTATCTTTGTCAATATTTTACAGAAACATTGGGTGCAGTAATCGAGTCTCTGTCACTCTCCCACTCAGAAACACAAGCGAACAACTCAGTCTCGACTACGTCCTCAGGCCATAATTTGTTGAAGAAAGCTATACGATTTCCAAAATGCTGATGTTTAACAGAATATTCTGCTTCAATACATATTTGCTAGCGTTCAGCCTTTCAAAAACAACATTTTTGCTGCGGCAAAAACCCTGTCTCCCATTTGCAGCAGCGCAGCACAAACCTGGAGGCTGTTAAGGGGCGGCGGCCCAGCAGCAAAGCACCAGATATTACATCTATACAACCACAATAACACAAAATCATATTTCTCCATTTTTGGGGGGTGATAACAGACATTCAAAGCTTCATTCAAAAACTTCAATCAAACCTCGGGATAAGGAAAAACTACTTTTGCTCCAGTAAGTATTGGTGAGCGGGCAGGCAGAGAACAAATATGTGGTGTGATTAGATTCATGGAAAAGAGACGGCAAACTGGTTTGTAATCAAAGATTTAAAACTCACTTATCACTCGTGCCGATTACCGGGGCTCAGCGGGGCGGTAATGCCGCTCCACCAGAAACGTCTCGAAATGCATAGCAGGGCGCAGATTCAAGAGATTATTTTTATAACATTTTAGTACTGATAGTAGCAATAAAGTGCCTTAATATCGGCAAGCAGAGGAAAAAGCCATTCTGAAAACTTATCAGCACGAGCCTAACAGCTTTCTCAAACCACACTTGAGTGGTCTGTATACTGACACCAGGCGAGAGGGGGGGGATGAATCATACCTGACAAGACCATTTCCTTTCATTGTCATCCCTGCTGATTTGGCTGTGGGGGCTGGAAGCTGCTGCCAAAACATAAACAAGAGGGGTAATGTGTATAATGACAGTCTTCTGTCTAGCTTAGTGTTTAAGTTCATACTGAATGTTGCGTTTCTTCAGAAAAACTTCCATTTAATGAAATGCATTCAGTGGACCAGTGTCTCATTAAATGATTTAAATGGTTGACACCTACTAACAACTTAAATTGCCATATAGTTACCTCCAAGACATGATGCCATAACAAGACGAACAAGTGCGTAGATGATCTAGTGATGACCAGGAACACACTTTTCAACATTAAAGGATTGATTTACATATGACAAAATGACTATTTTCCTACTTTCCACTTGTGGACATGCATAGTCTTGCAGGTTTCTGTCAAACAAACAATGGAAATGAAGGAAAGTTTGTTACAGCATGAAACCGGATATTTACAGGATACTGTGCCAAGATTTTCCTTAGCGCTGGCTGTCAACTACTCATTTAAGTCCAGCCACCTATTTTATTAATACATATTATATTCATTTTGGATTCTAACAAAATAATTCTGATTATCAATTTGCGATTTGCTGTGAGTGTACATTTTACAACCACGAGTCCCTGTTTCAGTATAATGCAAGCATGCAGATAGAGAAATGTGCCTGTATGTAAGTATTGCTCTTCAATGGTCATGATACTGACTAAGTGCCAAATAGCCACAGAATTAATGAATAAAGAAAATAGAAAAAAGTTGTTAGTCAATAAATGTTGTTATTGTCATTAATATCAATATTTTGAACACTGAATCCATAATATGCAGGTAATGGAAAATAAATAAACAACACACCAGTAGCAGGGGGTTTAATGGCTCATAAAGACCATCTTGATCATGTGCACATGTACATTTGTACCATGGCTCAAGCAAACACTTTCTACATGCAAGATATTTTAGGAGTTCACATATGCGTATTTTAGAAAGGGGACTGCTACAAGCAGATATCAGTATCAGGCAGTATCTGATATCGCACGTGGAGGTTACCATATCACATATAACGGTGAAGCTAGATAGCTACGAAAGCATCTTTAGCACAAAGGTGGAGTGGCTGCTCTGAGACTGGAACAGCAGATCAAAGAGATAAACAGCACATTGCAATTGTTTGTATTTTCACAAACACGGCTCTCCTGCCATTGGTTTTTATCACAGTGACGGTCTTTCTGCTCGACAAACAGGCGATGAGCCTCACTCGCTGTGCTCTCAATGAAGATGCATTTAAACGCTCAACGAAAGGGCGTGTGCATTAACCGATATGGCCTGCCGTTCATTTGTTTTGGCTTGAACAGACGATGAGAGTCACTTTGGACATTCAAGAAACTTCAAGCAGGTATTAATAAACCAGCTTGTACCACTATTCCAGCTGATTTATAACTGCATGGTAACCAGAGCAACTTCTCACCACAACTACAAAATCACAAACAGACATCTGGCCTCGACTGTCATTGCTTGATCAAAATGGATTAAGTATAAAAACATCTGGTCACATCACACACTATTTTATAACAATACAGATTTAAGAAGCAACATCCATTGTGTTTGTTAATGTATTTTATACATGGTTTGAATTTTTTGTGTCGCTATTGTTTCCTTTACCAGCAGAAACACGGGTGAGAGCGCGATAAACGATTGCATCACTCGCTCAGTCAGCAACAGACTTCAGCGTTTATAAAGCTGGCTCTGGCTTTGCTGCGGTCCAAACCAGACAGCTCTTTTCTTCATCTTTGACAGTTTTGGCAGAGGCCTTTCCCAGTTCACCACACTGATTAACATACAGCGCCACCACATTGGCATAATGCCGCCGTTGCTACAAATGACAGAAATCCACCAAGTGCAATGAAGACACGCTCCAAAGTTTTGTCGATAGCTGGAGGCGGGATGGAGGCTCGTCATTCTCTAAGCAGGACTACCTTTATAGTTAGGTTTTAATTTTCAACTATCCAAATCAGTGCTTTATAGTGAACAAATTAGGCAGTGATCACAATGTTTCTAAATTAAAATATTATTATTGGCATTTATCTAATGCAATGTCTTCTGCTGCGACAATTGATTGTAGCTTCATAGATAGTGTAATGAGAGTGCAGTGTTTCCCCTACCGCTATAATAGGGGGGCGGGGCGCCCCCCTGAAAAAACCCGCCGCCCCCCCTGTAATCTTTTTTATAACGCCAGATATCAGAAGATATATCTCCAATGTGCCTATTGATGAGCTGTGCGACTCCGCACCTTGTGCTTAAAAGTTAGAAAATAGCTAATTGTTTTCCACAATAAGATATTTACTAGTAACTCAATATTAGTTATTTTTTGATAAACTTTATTTTAATTTTTCTAACACAGTGATTTCTTTTTGTTTGTCTGATGGAGCGATCTGGTTTACTTGAAAGAGATCGCAATGCTCTTTATTCTATTGTTTATAAAAGCACAGATGGAGTCACTAGTACTGTGAGGTATTACTTTGTAGTACTGTGAGGTACCACTATGTAGTATGTCTGTCCGTGCCCCCCCCTCCCCCACCCCCCTGAAGCTGTAAACCTAGGGGAAACACTGAGAGTGGCCTCAATCTTGCCACCCAACTCTCGGCAAGAAATAAAATGCCCCAAAATGTTTAACTTTTTCTTTCAGGTCCTTTTAAATTCATTATAATTGTTCATATTAAAAAAAAAATAATTTTAAACATTTCTATTAGAGGAATAACACATATAACATGTTGTTAAGTTTGACTTCTTTGCCGTCGAGACACACGACTCGGCTGCTAAGGTCTGAGGGATCTTGAGGTCAGCTCAGTCTAACAGCTCTGCTCGGTGTTCCTGTAGCCCGCTGCGCTGAGCCATCCTAAGACCTCAGCCGGAGTGAGATTACACCCTGAGGCAGCGGGGCCTCTGATAATTACAGTGCAGGTGAAATGTTAAGCCTCTTCACACGTCCAGAGAATGAAACACATTCCTCTCACCTTGGTTAGATGACAGAGCATATGATTTTCTATTTGTCCAATAACCTGCAACTATCACATGATAGAAAAACAAACATAATTGAAAACTCTGCTTTTAATAAATGTTTAACATTTGATGAGCATAATCAAGCTATAAGTATAGGTAATGTCAAGTAGATAGTGTTTGACATTGAGGATATAAAAAGGGAACTTTAGTTTCTTCACTACCAAAATATTGTATGTTATGCTTATTGAATGCACAGCATGAGGTAGAAGTATTTCAGCCGCTTTCCTTCCTCAGAGTGTCATCATTTATTGAGTTTCTTAACGATTGGTCTACCATGGTGGATTAAATATTTTAACATCATTTTTTAGCGTGCATTTCAATTTTCCTATGTGACTTAAATTTAATTCACCATGCACTGCAACAACTATTGGAGATCTCTTAGTATTCTTTGTATTACTGGCTGAAATATGTTGCACATCAAAAGCATCTGAGAGGTAAAGTTATAAATGGAGGGCAGAACCAGCCAAAATGAAAATAAATCAACAAGTAAATGATTTGATAAGTAGACAGCGTTAGTTATGATAAATAGACACTCTCTGGATCAACCAACTAGCTGTCAGCTTCAGAGTCATGTATTTATAAATTTTTGATTTTGTCAGATTCTGTCCTCTATATTGGACATGACCAAGAAAAAAGCTAATTGTGGCTAGAGACAGTTCTGTTTGTGGTTATTATCAAAATATATTTGACAACTATTCAGTGTGGTTGGATATTTACTAGAATAATAATTACCACAAGTGAACAAAATAAAGTTCCCCCTCGTGCTCTCAAAGTCACAGCGGGCACTATTGCTTTACTTTAAATGTGCAACACTTGTCCTATAATCCTGTATGTGTTGGAGATTAAAGTCTAAGCTTTTATCACTCATCAATGATCTCTCGTCTCACAGAGGAAAGCTTGCGGAGATGGATTGTCTAGATGGGAGCGCACAGACGCCTGAAGTGAGGATTTAGAAGCAGAAAAGTGAAGGATTAGAGACTTGGATTGACGTGATTGGCCGAAAAAAAAAAATCACATGCTGCTGCTGACGCATCATCCACATGCCGCCGCAGATAAATGCAGCCAGCAGAAAAGAAAGAAGAAAAAAAATGTCATCTCTGAGCACCACAGAATAGAAACCCGCTGCAAAACAATCACAACTGCAAACACAATCAATTCTGAGTGATTAGTAAGGATTACAGTTGCCTTGCAGATCAGCCAGAAGAGAAATGATTTGTCCCCAAAACATGGCAACAATCATCAGAGTCCAACAGACACTTGTCAAGTTTTAACCTGAATCCCATAATTCTATTGTTAGCGGGACGGGAACATCTGATGCAACACTCCCCAGTGAACTCTGTGCCTTTAGGCTTCACACTCATACATTCTGGAAAAACTGCACAAGTTTATGTCAAATGTGAAACCACCTGAAAGCAGAAATTATTTTTTACTTCAGAAGCAGAAATATAAGACTGTTTCCTTACTTATAGTACATCTGCCACCAAGGGAGGGCAATTTGACAAACACAAATCTGTCAAATTAGACAAGAAATCCTTTTAAAAGGAGCAGAAATTTGCCATGTCATAACTGCGCTATAAGCCAACAAAACACAAACACTCATAGATAAAGGGTCTTCTTATTTATCGTGGGCAAAACCAAATGCATCAGCCATGGCCGATGATGGCTTCTAGTTGAAACACATTTGGTTTTGCCAATGATAAATAAGAAGACCCTTTATCTGAGAGTGCCGGTGATTTGTGTCATTGATCATAGCCACTACCTTCCACCCAATTTGGGGCTGGGAACGCTTGCAACTCTCCATAGCCTTTGCGTTTCCTGCCGTAACAAGTCAAAACGTCTCCCATGAAAGAGATTCATAGCTATTTTTGGGGGGGGTTTGTGAGGGTCAGTTAAAATACACATCGTGTATCATATTTTTAAATAAAACACAAAAAGCATAGATTCAGGTACCTATCATAGTCAGTGTAACATTTTAATAAATAAAACAAATAGCAGTTGAGGCTGCTGCCCGTCTATTAACTAACATCCAGCCATGCCAGTTTGTGGCCTGCCTGCGCTGCTGCTGTGCGTCACTGCCTGCTGTTCGGATAATCACAGCACCACTGAGAGCTGACTGGTAGTTTGTACACCAGTTGGCCAACAGAAATTGAGAAATTACACTGCAGGGAGTTTCAGTGTGGATCGTTTATGTCGGAATCTGTTGTGGCGGGGTTTGTGGCAAACACCAAAATGTGACAAGGGTGTACTGCAGCAACAGCACCTTCAGTTTCTTATTCAAAAGCAAATGTTAATGATCCTCAAACACTGGATAAAACGATGACTTGCCAGCAGTCACTGCTTAAATCCCATTTATTTATTCCATAATCTTTCACATTGGTTTTCACTAAGCTTCTTTTAACAGATGTGTGTATTTTATATCAGTCTAATTCAAAGTAGCCGTTCGGTTTATTAATCATTTTACTTTATCTATTTCTTAACCAGTTGCATGTTCAATTAAAAGTAATGATACAAAATTATTATTTTATTATGTGAGTGTCTGCTCACAATAAATGTCCTTCGAACATAAAAACTAACTAATAGTGCTTCATCATACAATAGTACAGTAGGGGATTGGAATAATGTGTTTGATCCAGCAATTTAAACTTGTGATAAGTCTGTTCGTTCTCACACACACACACACACACACACACACACACACACACGTGCAGGTTCCCTCTCTAGATAAGGTTCCCATCGACCACAGACAACACACAGTGGAGACCCTGTGCCAATTAAATTAAAAACAAACATGGATTTCTGCCATCTAGTGCAAAAACACAGGGCTGCATTTCATATGTAAGCAAAGCTGACCTCTTTAGCACCTGTAAGCATCAACACATGATTTAACGTTAATCATCGAAATCAAATCAGCTGCACAAGTCTGTGTATACATCATTCAGCATACACCTGTTGGTGAATGATAAATCATACACAATATTGTAATTTCCATCTACATTCAGTCCGCCACCACTGTTGGAACTGAATGACTTACTGACACTCTTACCAAGTAGCAAAACATGAATAATTGCGCTACACTGTTGAAAACAATACACATTATCGAGCATTGAGACATTTTTCTTACCTTAAAGCAGGCGTTTGCTTTCCTCTGCATTGAAACGTATAACAATGCATCACATGCCTCTGTGCACAGCTGTTGTTAGCAGCTCCCATTCAGACCAGACTCATCTTGACATTATTAGTTCGTCCAAGACTAAACATCCCAACCTTGGCGCCTCTGGAACACGTTAGCCGCTAGCTAGCTGTTAGCCAGAGGGGACGCACGTGCTAACCAAACTAGCTAGCATCAAAGTTGCAGTCATTCTCTGCTACCTCTTGGTTTTTATACTGAAAAAAAAAACTGCTTTGACCATCCTCCCGTGTTCTTATTGTAGTTGCCTATGTATTCGCTTGCTGCTTTTTTTCATGGCACAGCCCCTTTCAGCATTTGATTAGTCCACCATTTGAAATGATCTCTCAGCCCATTAATCCGTGTGTGCGTGTAACAGCGCCACCGTGAGTTGGCAGGTGTGCCTCACAGAAAATTCCTACTACAAAATAACTTTTTAACACAACATCTTTTTCCAGAGACAATATTCCTGGTATGCGTGAATATTAATAGTAAATGTGCCACCATTTTTAATAGGGACTATTTATTTGGTAAAAAAAGTAGTTCCAATAACAATTCTTCACAGTGAGGTCCTTTTTTGGGGGGAGGTGAACTGACCATTAATATGTCTCTCAAGAAAGAAAAGAATATAACACACACTTTTCACTTTTAGTTTTTTGCCAATATTTGTTTTGTTAACTACACATGTTCAGATGGTCCCAAGACACATAATTTGGATATTGTTCAGTTGTTTTGTATTGCAGTACATTACCTAACCCACATTACCATAGGCCTAAAGTTTATTCACATTTGTCCGGCAGCAATCTAGTTTTACTATTGCTTGAGCTTTATTTGAACATGTTATTAGGTTTGTTAATTAAAAACATTACACATTATTCAAGAGCTGTAACCTCACAAATTCAATTGGCTTCAGATGCAGTGAATATAGCGCATTCATGCCTTTGGATTTGCTGTTAGAAATGTATGTAAACATCAAAGTAGATGGTAGCCTATTGAGTGGCGCAGCAAGCAGAGAAAAGGAAATCGTTTCAAAATGTAAAAAATCTCAGGAATTGTGACGTTTGTAAAACTCCAAAGCCGAGATACCCTCTACTGTAATGTCCTTGAGGTGTGTTGTGGTTGTACACGGCTCAGGTAGCAAACATGTTATCTTTTTACAGACTTTATTACACTGCAGATACAATCAGTAGGCTGAAGTGTTTTTATCACCGGCTGTCTTGTTCTATATCTTCTGTAAATGCTTCACAGAAGACAACAATTTTAAAACACACGTAATCTGTACTCAGAATGACACCCATGTGTGACAGGATGTGCCAACACACAACGTTCATATTAGAACAATTTTGGCAGAGGAAAGAGGAGGGGAAGAGTACATGTAGAGACAGCGCCCGCTGACCTCCAGTCTGTTTTCAGTCAGGCTCTTCTGGCAGAGTGCTCATTCATCTGAAGGTTAATGGAAGTTGGAGATGTCCAATTTATGTGCAGGAATGGGAAAGTGGTGCATTGTAAATTTTGTGTGCCAGGTGTCCCATGGTCTGCTGCTTCAACTCAAATGACTGCCTTGACAGCAGTTTTCCTCTGCGAGGAGTTTTGAATAATACACTTTAAAGGCTATTAAAGCGATTCCCAGAACAACTTGATCCAAAGTGTTTTGCTCCCACTAAAGAAAGATCACCTACAAACACTTAATTAAAAAAAGTGATTTGTATAGTTTACAGTCTTAGCTGGTGGAACACTAGTAGCAAGCTCTATAGTTCACATGTGATTTTGATGTGATTTAGCGGCACAGATGCAATACTATGGTTTCTAACTCATGTGAGGAAGCGTAGGCCGCTGGTGCAGAAGAATGACCCGCATTCATCTGTGATTGACTTGTCAATAACAAGTCTAGACATAAAGTACATCAGGGCATGTTACATGATTATAATCTTTCTTTTACTCTAGTTGGGTCATACACTCACTGTTAATCCTGACCATAAATCCACTGAGGTGAAAATGCATTCCCAAAACAAACCAAAACTACAGTCACAATAATATTATGCTGCAATAAACCCAAATACTGCAGAGAAGCCATTGTGAAAATACCAGATTCCTTCTAACTTTCTCTGTTTGTGAGCACCATGGCACAACATTATTCATGCTCTTTGTAGATTGTGCACTTGGTGTATAAACACCGTTTTAAAAGAGATTAAATATTAACAAAGATACATAATACTGAATATAATATAGAGATTAGTAAGTATGAAATATTTCTACTGTTTATCCAAACCTCTCGACTGAACAGGTGAAATGAGTGAGGTACACCAGCACAAATTTGTTTACTGCTAAGTGCTAATCACCACAACATGCAGCAATATACACAATTTAATGTAGCCCTTAAATTCTACAACACGCACAACAATCCTTCCCACAGAACTAAAAACACATTTGACCTCAACATACCAAAGACTGTGTGGTAACCCTGGAAGTATACAGAAATATGTACCAAAAAGTACTGCACAGCTTGTTTTCGACATTAATAAGGAGTCATGATTATGGTCTCAGTGCTTGTGTTATTTTCAAGTGTAGTGTGAAACAGTTTCCTCTCCTTTTGATAGATTATTATTATTATTATTATTATAGATTCATATTATTATTATGTAGATTGTGCAAGATCATTTTAAATCTGTCAAAGTGATAATGTAAATCCCGGCACTTTATTTCTTCAATAAAGTAACACATTAGTTTTGATGCAAATCCAAATGAATAATAATATCAATGCACAGGTCGAGTCAGAAATAGAATGTTAACTCATTCTCAGCTAACACATTTTTTTTTAATCAAGCGCAAACTAAATGAATCAATAAAGGCCCAAATGAGTAACTCACCATGTGAGGAAGAAAAAAAAGGATGCGTTACCTTGCTGGGTGCACACATTTACTGTACCGGCAAACCTCTTGCAACGTGACTCCTTCTACATGATTAGCAACACCAGGAGCATGAAACTAATCTCTTACTGCAGGAAAGCCCACCGGGTAAAGAGGTGTGAGGAATCTGCGAGTGTGCTGGAACCATAACACAAGTGGAACCGGGAGAGGAATTAATCACTTCAAAGAAGACCAAAATATGTTCTACACCTGCAGTGGTCACGTATTAAAACTTCAAATCACGTTCACCTCTCCTGAGCAGGGATTTACCAACGGTTTATTGAGGTATTAAGGGGATATTCAAGGGTAAAGTGATGGTAAGAAAGGAAACAGACTCATACATTGACTGATAAACTGAAAATAGATACTCTCATCATTAACAAACAAGTAATCATCAACCTCTATCAGTGACAATCAATTCAGCACAGCTTCAGGGCAGTCAGATAATTTTTTAATAACACATTTGTCAGATGCTCTGCCGACTCGGGTTCTCACATTATAGTGGAAAACTATCAGAAGCAATTCACCTGAGTGTAATTGCTGCCTTAAACAACAAAATGCACAACAGAGGAAAGCGAGGAGATCGATAAGTCAATAATCAAAATACATTTTGAACATTAATCATCTTACGTGCCGATTTATTTTTCGACTGACAGAAGTTGATATTTGGAAAATGGGCCAAGAGACAATAGCAGACATGAGAATAAAGGAAGCTTTTGTTCGAATTAAGTAACAGCCAGAAGGTGAGTTGTGAGAGATAGATATATCAGGTCATGGTGAGGTTTAATGGGAAGCTTAATGATTTCAGTTACATGGACGGTGCATTTGAGAGCACACACACATGAGGTGATGGGAAGAAATGATGCTCTACCTAAAATGGACTAACCTTGAAAATGCATAGACATTAACTTTTCCAGAACGCTTAAAAACTAGTTTAAAGAACTAAGTTGTCACGCTCCCCCAACAAACGGGAACATTAGCTACCGAGGGATTTCTGACAACACATCACAACACTGAACACAGAACCAATCAAACCACCCGTGGGGAGTTAGAGAATTGTTGCAGGATTATGCACCTGGCACTGCCACGTGAATGCGATTCATGAGGCAAAAATAAATAAAAAATCTGTCAAGCGTTATTCTGCCAGGGAACCACCAGAAGGTTGTTAATATTCAAGTCTTTGGGCATGAGCAACACTCATGAAATGTTTTTTTTTTCTCTGCAATTCAGGAAGGCCTTTGCATATAGCTGAGGGACTTCTGATCCAATGATGGGTGACAGCCAAAGATAACAAAAAAATCCCCCTATAATTACTGTTCAGATATTGCGAGCCAGCACTACTGCGGATTAGTCTTCCCGCAGCTGTAACAGTATGTAAGGTTGTTGCTAAAAATAGAACTACAAAAAATAAAAAACAGCCATCTCTTATTCACACAATTTGCAGCTTGCTCACTTTCTTGCCCCCCATCCCCTCCTCTCCCTCCTCTCTCCTTCCATCTCCCCCTTCCCTTCCCTCTCCTGCACATCTGAAATCTCAGACATGCAGCACAAGCTTCAAAGAGCATAGATAACTTGTGGAGCGTCGAGTTACTGACTGTAATTCAGCCCAACACATGCAACGATAGTGTCATTTTCACAGAGAGTGACATTTTGGTTTAAATTTGCAACGCGCTCTCACCTACGCTGTGACTGATCAACAGGCATCGGAGGAGAGTCACTGTGAATGAGTTCCACTATTTGACTTCAAGTTGTCTTTAAGTTTGAATGGGACAATGCAGCAGAGAAGGAAGAACATGATGTGTAAAGCAGACATGCAACAAAGACTGAATATTTGGTCATGTCATTGTCAATTCAGTGTGCGAAAGTCCAAAAACTAATGTGCCTGCAAACATTTAAATAATCATGTCTTCTCCGTTGATTATCCCATTATGCAAAGTTATTGTTTCAAATCGCTCAAATCAGGAAACCTATCCAATCTAATTACAACTAAAGACAAAAAAAACGCTCACAGAGAAACCAGAGGAAGGCCGTTGCTTTCCTATTGCAAAACCAGCAGCTGAAAAGTTACAGATGAATGAGAAATGAAATCACACAAGGTACGGCTCAACTCAATGCAAAAGAAAAAACTCAAGGTCCTCCTCGTGTGGCAATTTGAGTCGGAGAAATAAAAATACAGGACAAGCACGTACATATAATCAAATAGCTCACTCTGCTTCTCATCAGGTCAGCCATGAACAAAAGGGTGACATTTTCTGTTTGAGGAATTATGTAACGCCTTGTAACAGAACACCCGAGGCAGATTGTGTCATGCTGTGAGGTTTGATCCTGAAAAGAAAAAGCCACAAGACCCCAAAGCTCAAGTATACAATTCACACCGACACAGTTCACATATATAAATAATGCATATTTGCGCCCATGAGCAGAGTTTGAATGGTATCAGTAGGTGTCTGGCACCCACACTGCAGAGAACCCCTTCAAACATTGATAATCATTTAAAAGAAAATAATTACATAAGCAAAATTAGTATTTCACTTACAGGCATGAAATCTAAATACTGTATTTGTAATTTGTAGTATTGGAATCAACACTGCATTCTGACTAGGTGCACAAACAACACGCACTTCTCTATTATCAGTCTCACAAAACAAAAAGCAAACAAAGGGGACTTCACAGAGGCATTTATTGGAAGACCACTGTATTGTATTACAATATACAGTTGTGCATGCTGTTGTGTAAAATTGTTGACTGTAATTTTAGTCTGCGTCTAAATTACTTCTTGTCGCTTTCTTTTGAGACCTGTGGCATGTTCGGACAGACAGAGATCAAAGGATTGTCACCAGACGCATGCAAGAGAAGGTTTGCTCCGGCGAACCCACAAACACACACGCAAGACAGCACGGACACATCTTCAAATCTCTCTTGTGCATGAGAGCAGCACCACATTCTATCATCATTCACACACCCTTGTGTTGAGCTGGATTACGTGAAAATGATTCAATATTGATGTAAACATCACAATGTATTATGTAATTTTTGCTCAGGAAAAAACATACAACCATACAATTTAGAAAGCCATGCTGCATAAAGCCGTATGCAACACAAATTGTGTCTTTTTGCTCGTGTCTTCGCAACAGAGAAGAAGCCTATATTTGACACCCCATATAAAGAGCAAAGGGAAACACGATTTAAAGTATTGAGAGAACTGAACGATAAATTTAAAACAATATCCATTTTTTGGAGAAACTGTGACACACTTCTTCAACTCTTGCCTCCCAAAACATATTAATTTTGCAAACCAATATTGCTGTATTGATACGTCTCATTATCAGAACAGTCTACTTTAAAACAATCTGTATTTATCATCAAATACAAAAGAACAGTGGGTGCACTCATTATAGGATCACTACTACATGCAATCAAGTTACACTTTATCAGGATCAAGCAAGGCAAAAACAACAACTTTGATATTTTTGCAGACTTTAGGTGGCTGTTAACACTCACTAGCTTGCATGAGCTGACCCTGACGCCCAAACACCTGGGAGAAAGGGCTGCGGTTGCAGGTGAGCATCTCCTCCATGGCTGAACTCCTCCGGGAGAGAAGAGGTCCTTCTTCTTAGAGAGAGAGAGAGCACTCCGAGTGTGGAGACGGTCGGCTGTTGCTCTGGAGCGATCCTCTCCTCTCCTCCTCTCTCAACTGCTAATTTGTCTTTGAAGCCACCTCACGACCTCTCCTACGCCTTTCCCTACCGCCTCCCGGCTGACTGCAGATCAGTCCTGTCTCTCACTGCCTCAGATGCCGTCAGAGTTGCTGCTGCTCCTGAGCTGATGGGAGATCTGTGTTGGGTTGCTCTCAGCCTGCTCATTAGTGCTCCAGTGTGGCGCTGCTTCAGACGGAGAGCACGGCAAACACAGCATGAACAAAGCAAGAGAGAGAGTGAGAGGGAGGCAGAGAGAGAGAGAGAGAGAGCGATGAGAAGGAGAAGCCTGCTGCAGAGAGGAGACGGACTCTCTCCCCTGACGAAAGTGAGAACAGAGATGACTGTGTGTAAAATCTGTTTTAACATTATACTGTAGCTCCTGCTTGTAGTTTCCCCATCTCTCTTTTGTCTCCCCTCTTTTAAATCAGATGAGACTTCTCAGGCATATACATTGGGAAAGTGACAAGACAGATGCACAGCAGGTAAGCATGACAACATCTGACTTTGCCAGAAAACTAATTTGGCAAGTTTGTGGACTGTCGAGTATGCCCTGCAAGCAAAGCAGAGATTTAACGTGGCCTGAGGTCTGTTCGTTCAGGAGCATCCTTATTCGATGGGAGCTCGAAGGTCAAAGAGAGGAGGAAACTGGACTCTCAATTCCTCAAACACAAAAAGCTTAACACAAACTGAAAATTACCCGACACAACCAATCATGACTTTGTGGTTCCGCTTGCCAGCATGCACACTGTGTAAGTCAAAGCCTAATATACTCGTCACTGGATTTTTATTTGGCGCACACCTCCACCCTCCAAGCTTTCTCCTCTCCTCTGTGTGCGCTTTATGCCTTGTTCCCAACTAAATTTCATTCAGGATAATAAAGTTAGAGTTATTTCCCCCCACCCTCTTATTTCTCAACTTCAGGTATTAACCTCCAAATATAGACAGAGAAGCATCCTGCATCTCGCTATCTCTCACTCACACACAAACAGCCAGGTGTATGCAGGTCTTATGCAGCACTTTGCTTGTACAGGCAAAAAATAGTACATCCGCAAGTCCCGCTCAAAGCAAGACAGATTCTGAACAGAAAACTCAAACACAGACGGGAAAATCAGTTTCAAACTAAAGGGGCCAGTGGTTCATTAAATATGGATCCACATCCTTTATTAATGTCCTCATTACCATGTCTGTTCCGGTCCTGAACAGCATGCAGAGAGGGAAAAAGAGACTTGTACCAAAGTACTTTATCCCAGCATCCTGTTTGCATTATTTGCTTTCACCAGAGCTACATTGAGAGGTTGGTTACCTTTATAATGTCAAAGTTAGGGTCGTCTTTGCCTTGAACTCGCTGTCTTATACAAGTTATCGGCAGCAGCTGTATAAGGAGATCTGCAAGCCTACATATGTTAAAATATTATAATTTGGGAGGGAGATGTGGCCAAAAATGTTATGACTGCACAGAAAGAAAAGAAAACATGCAAAGAAGAAGTTTAATGTTCAGTAAAGAGTTCATTAAACACAGTGACATCCTGACGTTAAAGAATGAAAATCCCATCAGCCTGAACAAGCAACGCCAGAGATGGTGTGACTCAGCTCTTTCATCTGTCTTCACCTGCAACATGAAGATCCTGACAGGCACTGTTCACCTAACTCTACTTGTTTTTTTGCTTTTCTACAAACCAGAAACAGGACAGACCTCAAACCCACCTACTGCAGGAAGGAAAAAAAAATACAATCCCTCTCACACTATCTTACTGGCTTCAATTCAAAATTTATATAGTTTGTCAAACCTTCAATAAGACTGATGAAATCAACGCTAAGAAGCTGAGGTTTCTCCTCAGACTTCTGGGATTTTATTTTCGATCATCTCTGATCATGCGTTTTTAGAACTTCCTATGAGAATTCAACATGGCCCAGGGCTAAGAGCCGCAGCTGTGTTGAGCATACAAATGCAGCCTCGCAGTTTGAGGTTATTGCTGAGCTTGTGAGCGCTGGGAGAAGCTGAGCCTCAGGGCCGTGGTTGTCACTCTATAGGTACACTTGCACAACTCCTAACTATGTAAAAATCATCTGCCAGGCACTGCTACTTAAAAAGCACATGAAGGCTGGTCCCTCGAGACTTCACTTTTATCATCATTAAAAAGGATGCAATGTGTATTACATGTCTTTTGATACATATTTGCAATTAATCTTAAGAGCATCTTACAGCTTCTGTTCTTCCTTAATTCAACTGCAAACTTTACAGCATGTGTTCAATTCAATGTACTGTATATATGCACGCACACGCGCACGTGCAGACACACACACACACACACACACACACACACACACGTAGCTGCTGGAGCTGTGAACTTGTCTGAGAGGAACAACAGATATCCAAAGGATCCAAACCACCAGCGTTGATTTATCACTAAGGTGCTAAAATCCTCTGAAGAGTGAAAATAAAAGTTTCACCAGGGGAAGAACAAATCCACGAGCCGTTACATAAGAACACACGGTGGCAGACTGTATCCGCTCGCTTCACCTGCTGCTACTGGAATGTGTGCATCTGCATTTTAATAGTGTTGGCTGTAACCATGACACAAGGGGATCAGGGGAATTGCTGTGATATCTCAATGTCAATGACTGGAAGTCAAAACAGCTACTGTTTGCAATCCATTTTTATATTATCTGCCTGTAGCAAATAAAATAGTCTGCATAACTGGCAAAATTACAATTGAATTCATGAACAATTACATTTAGGGAGAGATTACTCGACATGGGCCGGCACTTGGACCCTCTCTACAGACAATATTCGTTGTCAAAGTCAACATCCAGGTTAAATCAATAAAGTGATGGACTGTCCTCTCAAGGCTTCTGCCATGCAAAGATGTCTTATCTTAGTAAAAATATGCTATGCTGTATACGAGTATGCCCACTATACAAGTATTCAAGCACAAAAACCTATACCCTGCAGAGTTTGACCATTCGTAGCACAATGGAGCTGTGTTTTAACAAGTGTACACCCGTTTAGTTCATTAGTTTAGTTTTAGTTTTGTAAGGATGCGAGTGACGGCGGACACATTTTGTTCATTGCTTTCTCTGTTCCACTGATCTACAGGTTTCAATAACGCACCAAGAAACGCAGGGGAGAAGAAGACTGCTGGCCGGCTGGCAAGGAAACATGGACGTAAACAATACGTTCCAAGAAATCCTCCTTGCACATATTTTATGATAGAAGGAAATGTATTAAACACATTTGTTGGGCCTCAAGTATACACACAATGTGGGTTTTTTGCGAATAACCTTGAATGTCAAGCGATGTTTGTTTACAAAAACACTCCACAGGGCCCCCTTAGTACAACACTTTATGCTTCGGTTAGGTAGGTTAAAACAAACAGGAACCATTTTGTAAAGTGCAAATAAGTCAGCTTTAGAAATCACCCAATAATCCACGTGTATTTCCTAAAACATTGGACTAACTATTTAATAATAAGAGAAACACCCAATGGACCATACATTTTCAGATACCACATTGCACATTTTGTGCATATGTTAACCAACCATTTTTAATAAAGTCTTAACCGTATGCAACATTGAGTATTCATCATTATCATCATCATCATATTATCACTATTATTCAGCAATAATTGCATAGCCTACCTTACTCAAAGGGCCAGTATGTAGAATCGTGGAATCTGGCGGTGAGGCTGCTGATGGCAACCAACTGAACAACTGGATGTTAACCGACAGTTACAACACATTTTGATAAAACCAGGAAGTATTTACAAGTTCCTTGAAGAATCTTCTTCCCATTCTGTAGTGTGCTACTGCGTAGCCGCTCTGACTCTTAGCTAATAATGGCCAGCAGACGGTCACTCCTACATTCACAGCTACTGAACTGAAATCTTTGTTCACATGATGCACTTTTATATGTTCTTGTAACTCAACTTGTTCAGCCACTCGCTGCTGCAACTACCCCATCAAAGTGATACATGTTTTGTACTTTTTGAATGAGGATTGGTTGAAAGAGGGGTGTCAATGTCCTTTTACAACCAAACTGGTTCCACAGGAGATTACAGCCAGTGGACGCAGGTGTTTTTGATTTTTGGTTAATTGGACTCTTTTGGGCTCCTGCTGATTTTCTTCTAGCAGATACAGGGACACTTTTTAATGTACAGCCTTACAGCTAATCTAGTGCCTCTCTATTTTTACCAACAAACTCTGCTTCCCTACTTTCAGTGTTCCCTCATGCTATTTGCAACTCTTTCCACCCTTTCTACTTTCTCAGCTACTCTACCACCCACAGCTAACTTTGCTAATTAGACTTTTCCCACAAAATTGTGTTTTCCTGAGAGGCAGTGCATCACAATGGCTCTTAGTGTGATTTCTAAAGCAAGTGCACATACGTTTTGATGCATGTACATTGTTATTTCTATTGCTGTATTTTTATTCACTCTTCACTTCTTTTGCAGTATTTATTGTGCAACCTTTTGTTGTAGATATTAAAAATATGAAGGGTAAAACTTGGACACACACAGTTGACAGCTACTCCACAAAAAGACTCACCGCTTTCCCAGAAAACAGGTCACAGGCTGGATATCTTTTGCATTGAGACTTTTTTTTGCATCTTGATATCAAATTGTATGATACTGGTGGTGGAAAAAAGCTTTAAAATAGGGCAAAAGCATCCCTGGATATGGATTATCTAACAGAAAGAGCAGAAGAGATGCAGTGTTACAAAATCCACTCTATTGAATCCACTGGTTAAAATAAGGAAAGTGTGCCACCACCTGGACATTTTATTATTTTCAAGCAAGGCTCATAATGCAGTAGTCAAATTCTGTTAACACCATTTAAAATAAAGTAAATACTGAGAATTTGGTATAATTTCCCAACATAAAATATTCCGACATTATGAATTAAACAACGTGATTATTTGTATTTTTGTACCGAAGAAAGTTTCACTCAAACTTCACTTAATCTTAACATTCTCCATTTATTTTGAACACTTGCTTTGAAAAACTTTAGTGCAAATCATACAGAGGAACTGTTCAGATATTATGTGATTTTAAATTATTAATAAATATACATGACTCAATTTACACTTCGAAATGCTACAAGCACTTTTCACAGTTAAATAACAGTCTCCCAAACCGTCCTGTACATCCAACACATTGCAGTCTGACTGGAGCCGATATTACCAGTGAGGGTTGAAAAGGCAAAATGTAAAATAGAGGTACCATTATTGACTCTCTCTCAAATACAGGCCATTGTCAAGTTTTAGTTTGCCAAAATTAACATAATTGATCATCATAATGAAATAAGTACCCTGTATAGCACTAGCTCTTCAAACTAGTAGCTTATAAAAATGTTAATCAAACAGATACAATTCATCACACTTTGAGATCAGTGACAACTTGCCACAAACGTTCCCATGTCTCATTACAGGGTTCCAGCATTACATTTCTATTTTGTGATTTATACTGTACATGTGGAATTTATTATACACACTTCACACAATAAACTGTTGCCAACAGATTATAAGCAATGACAAAATGCTTGTACACAGACATGACAGACCCAAACAGACTGTATTTCTAATATGACGCTTTATAGTTTCTGAAGGGGAAAGAAAACACCCAAAATAATATTTCTGACAAGAGTTTTGTGAAACGGGTGGAAAATAAAGCCTAAAAGCAAACTGGACTACTGTAAATATTTCAGGTTTTCAGAGGAAATGCAGTGAGGCCGAGCAGGAGTCGGCTCTTCCAATGCTGAATTCAACAATGATGCATCCAAGCTGTTCAAATAACATAGTACGTATGTTTGCAATTGCAATGCCAATACATTCAACTGATTACCAAAAGTTTAGAACGTATTTATGGTGCCCTAAAAACTCCAAGATCCAACGTATGAGATTAGGCTACAGAGGAAAGCCCTTAAAACATGAGCGCACATCAAAGCATTATTTTTAAGTAAGCTGCAGTTCCATACAAAGACAAAATGTATATATTTTGATGGGCTACCAAAATAAATTCCATGTGGGACAGACTAAACTATTGTATTGGTCATCCCCTGCATGCCACATAATATACAATTGATGGCACAGAGAGAAGTATTCTGAAATCATTCATACAAATACATCTCAACTGGGACAACCAGATAATATACAAATTTGATTTGCAAAGGCTGACTCAGTAAATCTACCAATGTTACATTCACACCAATAATTAAAAACACTGACCTTTTCAATAGTCATCAAGAGTGACGATATACTTCACAAACATTTTGACAGGTAGCTTGTCACCAGTGTTGCACAGTATTATAGAGCAGTGGTTCTCGTGGGTCACGACCTCCCCCTGTTGGGATTGCTCTAGTGCGTGCAACTGTTGCTTTAGCTAGAACCGCTTGCACCTAATCATTGTCCAATGTGCTCCAGGCACTGTGGCTTTTTGATGCTTTCCGTGACTTTGCTCTTCACTTGACTGGTCAGCAGTCAGACTGACTCTCAAACACACTCAATAACATGTATTCTGAGGGAAAATATATTGCTGGTACAGGCAATATAACATTCTCCAGTCTAAAATATGTTACTATATTGTTTTTCTTCACAATAATCCAATTACCCACAGGTTGAGAACCACTGCCATCTGTGTTACTTTTCTGAGATCCTGTAGTCTTGCATTTAGAAGTAATCAAGATGCTTCTTCCAATTCTTCACGGCAGTTAGACCAATAGAGCATCGTCAGAGTTTTCCAATTAATGTAGCTGTAGAACAAGCATGCAGTAAGAGTTTAAAGCAAAAGGACACAGATAACAGACAAGAAAAAGTGCAAATGCATGCTGAGAATGATTGCCACCTGCTACCCCCGCAAAAAAAGAGAAGAAAAACACAAAGTAGGAAATGAGAGCAGCCTTCGAGCTCAAGTCCTTCCACTTCCTTTCCAATTTGTGACATGTAGCAGTCAGAACAACTTCAAAGTGCAAATCCAAGCTGTTGACAGTTATTTTATGAAAGGAAGGAGAAATATTTTTGAAAAGCTCCAAGCTACTCCAAAAGCATTCAAATACTCAGTTGAATGCTGCAGTATCCTTAGTCATCCGTTTTATCCGTCTTCATGTATGGTACAGCATGATGCAAACCGGGTGCGTGGGGTCCACAGTGTGCTTCACACGTTAGAATCACTGAGTGCATGAGGAGCTCCACACAGCAGGGTCCTAAAAACAACAAAACATATATTGCAAAAGATAGACATGATATTTCTGGCAATTATTTGGTTGTTGCATTTGTTGCTAGTAATTGATGATCTTTTAATTACTATTTTTTATTTCTGTACATAACATTAGCTATTGAACATGGCAGTGCTAATATCTTATTGCCGGTCTGTCCCAGACAGACAGACAGACAGACAGACAGACAGACAGACAGACAGACAGACAGACAGACAGACAGACAGACAGACAGACAGACAGACAGACAGACATCATTAGATAGATATCACCTTGAGATGGATTATTGCGGCTTGATTATTTTAGAAGCTGCGGGATTTCTACTTACTTATGCTGTTGTGCCCATCTAATCCCTGTACTGTAGGTCTTTTCTATGTTTGTTTTTCAACACATCCCTAGATCATCATTATAAAACTCAAAACGTGCTTTAACTACCTGATGATCGCTGGTGGGCTAATGAGAAGTCTTCAGGCGGTAGGACTCTGCTCAGAGGTGCTGGCGGCGGCTCCGCTTGCCTGCTCTCGGCTCTGGGCAGGAGGCAGCTCTTCTTTCTGCGGTGCGGCCTGTTGGGGTTTCACTATGGTGATTTTAATGGGGATGCCTTTGACGCCATGCTGCATTCTGCTATACTGGCGCATTGAGGGGTTGAAAGTGCGAACAATGGGGAGTTCACTCAGTGTGGGCGGCTCTTGTTTTGGCGACGTGCTCTCTTTTATAATTATTTTACTTCTTTTGTTTGAGAACACGGTTTGCACTGGTAGGATGGCGTGCCTTTTAGCAGGCCCAGAACTCTGGAGTCTTGTTTTATGCTGAGGTGAGGCCTGTTGTTTCTCTTCCACCCTTCTATGGAGGCGTCCATCATTTTCCTTCGTCACGGAGATTCCTCCTTCTTTCCTTTTCTTCACCTCTTTTGGTTTCTTGGGGCAGACCGCCATGTGTTTAGTTCTGCTGCGACGCATCGTGAACTCCCTGCTACAGTGTGGGCAGACAAAGATCTCTTGCTGCGCATCCACATGTGCAGGGGACATTTTGTTTGATGAGGGGGATGATTTGTTCCTCTGCGGCATGACTCTTTGGACCAACTTTTTCTTCCTTTTGTTCAGCACCTTGAACTTCATTTTTACTGGCGATTCTTGGCTCGGTTTGGACCGGTTTGACTGACTGGGTCTGTTTGAAGCATTTAGTCCGTTAGTAGTATTAGTGGTTGACAGAACTCCATTTTGAGTTTTTGCAAAGTGGCGTAGTGGGATGGGATTTCTTTTGGGCGTGTATCTCCTTTTATCACTGGCATTTGCACAGGCCAGGATATGCTTGTGCAACTCTGGCATGTTATCAAAGCTCTTTCCACACTTGGTGCATCGGATAGCCGTCGTAAAGGTTTGTGGGATGTTGTGGGTGGTGAAGTTTGTGGCTGAAGCCACAGAGCCAGCGGGTGATCTGTTATGGTAAGGAAAGGGTGGGGGCTTAAAGCTGGGATAGTGTTGGTTAATGCCAAGACGAACATCCGGCCCCTTGATTTTGGCGACATCGGAGGCCATGATTTTTATTGTTGTAAACAGTTCTTCAGCAGCCACATCCAATTCCTTTTCTTCCTTTTTCACCAGTTTCTTGGGTTCCTTTGCAGCGTCGGGCACTGGTGGCTCCGTGTTGACTTTTATTGAGTTATTGTAGTTCTGAGGTCTTAGTTTACCCTTTTCTTCTTCTGTGTAGGTACACTGTTGTCCAGGATGTAATTCGTCCTGATGCTGTTTCAGATTACAAAGATAGACAAACTCTTTTGTACATGCACTGCAAACATAACTCTTGCCGACACCGTGGAGGCTTGATCGATGATCAAGCAACGTGGAGGGTTTGCCAAAGAGCAGCACGCAGAACTCACATTTGTAGGGCCATTCATCAGCATGGCCACCGACATGATGGCCCAGCTCTTTCATTGAATGGAAAAGCCTGTCGCACACATTGCAGATGAAATTCTTGGTGAAAGTCTGCTGTTGTGCATCGATTTGTGTGCCGTTTGAGACTTCGCCCTCTTCAGCTTTCCCAGACGGTGGAGAGGTTTTAGATGAGATTTCACGTATGGAAACAGTGCTGTCAGCAGCTTCTTCCTCTTTTATGATTGGTGGCTCTGCATTAACAACAGACTCTGGGTCAGGACTTGATTCCCCCACAGTAGGACAATCAGATATCGCTGAGGTGGTGGTGGATAGACTGACTGATTCTGCAATAGAGGACATAAGAATAGTGGGGTCCACAGCTTGAGAGTTGGGCACTGTTACAATCTGTTCCTGTTCTATGTGATTAACAACCATCTGTGTAGGTGCTGGAGGCTCAGCAGTGTTTTCCGGTAAGGTAACTGCTGCAGGGAATATACTCCCTGGGGCTTCAAGAGCTATTGTGCACTCTATCAACACTGTGTTGCTGGTAATGTTGTAAGAGTTGATAAGGGAATCATTTAAAGTTACAGTGGGTGTGAATGGCACTTCTGACATTGGAATTGACTCAACTATCGGGTGATTGAGAGCTATTTGATCAGAGAGAAACAAGTGGCCAGGTAGATTTAGAGTCGGGTCAAGGGATTGGGAGAGAGTGACGGGGTTTGCAGAATCTGTAGGAGCAAATGCAGTAGTTAAATCGCACTCGGCAAAATTGAATGCATTGTCTGTGCAGATTACCAGGGGCTCAGGAGATATATTTGGGGCTAGTAACTGGATTGGTTGGCTTTGAGGGTTGGAAATATTTGGTGGTGCTAAAACTGTTATTAATGAAGAAGCAGTAGGAAGCAGTGCGTGTGAGGGGGAAGCAAACGCTAAAGTGCACGGTGAAGCTGGCTGCAAGGCAACAGAGGTAAGGGATGCAGATGATGGAATCAGGGAATGGGAGGGAAGAGCAAGCCCATAAACAAGTCCCTCTGCCATGGGCTCCATTGGGGTCATTACATCTGGACCCGTAAGTATTGTGAAGTCTGTGACTAAAGGGATCTCAGGATTCCCTAGGCTTACATGTTGCTCTCCAATATTTATTAAGGCCATCTCCGCCATGCATGCATTTGATTTCCCTGCTTTCAAAACTGCCTGTGAAACCAAATCCATTGTTCGTTCAGATTTATCTAGGGTCTTCTTTTGAAAGCTTAAATCCAGCACTGCATCAGTAAAAGCTAAATCTTCATTTCTTTTGACTGTATTAGAGAGATCCAGTGGTTGTTGGTTACAGGAATTACCGCCGGCGGTGGGCGGCCAGCTTTCTGTCGAGACAGATTTCACTGCGGGCTTCTCTACATGTGGAGTTGTGTCATCCTTCACATTGGCTGTTTGGTGCACAGGTGAACTATGCTGGGTCTCTAACGGCCCTGTACTTACAGTATCACAATCTCCACTATCTGCCGTTTCCTCTTTAGATGTTGGGTTTTCCTGTGGAGAGCTTGGTGGAGACCCAGTCCTTCTTTTAAACCTACCTGTTCCAGCAGCCAGGACAGAAAGAGAGACAGGTGAACAAGGCTTCTGGGCATCTCCGATGAGAGCAAGTGTAGGTTTAAGGCCATCCTGCTTCTCCAGGAGCTGCTTCAGCTTTGGAGACAGAAACACAGTTCTTTCCTTCTGCACACCTTTGGACTCGGTATTCGGAGGAAGTAGATTCTCTATTAAAGAAGATACAATTGAAGATGACGAAGAAGACACAACCACCTCAGACTCCAGTTCAGTCTTAATTTGTGGTAAAAGAGGTGGTGTTGCAGTTCTTCTCTTGACATGTGGTTGACCAGGTATCTCTTTGCCTGCAACTGAATCTGTATTTAAAACCTGGCATATTTGGGCAGGGTCGAAAATCAGGGCATCCAGTCCAACTAAAGTCGAAGAACCAGAATGACTCTCAGGCGCTTCACAGCTACTGACCGTACTTGTTGAAACTAGCTTTCCATCAATATAAAAGCTGAGATTCTCTGAAATATTGCTCGAGACGTCTAGCATGTATTGTTCTGCGCATTCAACGTCATTTTCCAGAACAGCTGCAGGTGCTGTATTGTCAGCGATCTCCGTTTCCTGTTCAGAAGGTTCACTGAGCATCCTCTGAAGATTTTCCTCTTGGGCCAGCTGGATTTTTTCCACATTTGTGACTTGCAGGTTCTGCTCGTGGATCCTGCGCTCATGTCGTCGCTTGTTGATATGTGTAGTGAATATCTTTTCACAGTACTTGCAAGCATGATGCCCCTCTAAAACTCCCGGTTTGTCTGGCTGAGGTCTGTGGTCACCAGCCGACAAAATGCAAGTATTAGAGCTAGCGGGGGATGAATGATGATGCTGCATGACTGATCCAACTGAATCCAGAGGCTTCATTTTCTTATGCTGCGACTGACCCAGGTTTGAACCAAAAGACATGTTGCTCTGATGGCTTTTGCGTGCTTGTGCCTTGTTCTTCTCCAAAGCATGAATGTGCAGGTGTCGTTCTAAGCCTTGTTTGCTGGTAAAATGTCTCTCGCAGTGCTGGCAGGGAAAATAGTTCCAGTCTCTCTCAGTAGTCTGGTTGGGAGGTTCATGAAGATCAGGATACAGTGACGTAATCATGTTAGTGTCCTCTTGATGAACGTCGTCGTCGTCGTCCTCCTCCTCCTCCTCTTCCTCCTCCTCCCCACCTTCCTCCATATCTTCGTTGTCGCCAATTTCAGAGATGTACAAGTGAGGAGAGTCCTCCATCTTTTATGGAGGTTGTATCCAGCTCTCTGAAGGAAGTCTGTCACACCGGGCTTTTAAAAGTTGTCACACCTGTTGAATCGATAAAGAAGTTACTGTCATATAGCAAACCCACACATAATAATTTTTTAGGGCCGTTTAAGGACAACATTAATTCACTTAAACATTCAACATAAACAATTGTGCCGGCTAATCATTCACCCTCCACTGCAATGCAAATCAATAAATCACAAAAATCTTAAGTCGTCTACATCAAATTATTGTGTAAAGCACTTAGTACTATTAATAGCAGTAGTAGTTCTTATAGTAGTCTTATTCATTGATGACAAAACAGTATATTGCCACTACCCAATACATTTCAAGGCATTCTGAAATGTATTACAATTGTATTGGAACAGTATTACATCGTATGTTCATGATATAAACTAAATACATCATAACACAATGTTATTCTTTTCATAATCAGTATACGTTCTGTTTGTTCAGACATATTGCATCAGCACTCATCATTATTGTATTTATTATGATACTTTCATTACCCGAGAATTTAAAGAATAAACAAGTAAGTCAACATTAAATAAATATATAGAATTGTTATCATGCCATTTTACCATTGTAATGATCAATGCAGAGTAGAAGGCTTGCTTGTTTGACAGATGAACACGGGCTTTTCTTTCTGTTTGGAGAAAAAGACAACAGCAAAGCACACATTACAAAAAACTATGAAGCCCTGTCCATAATATAGCATGACACTTGAGCGCAAACTACTAAATGATAAGAAGCACAAACTGATCAGTGAACAGCTGTAGTGTGGGATTAGTTGAGCATGGTGTACTTCATCTCTTTGGTCATTTGGCTGCTGAACAAACCTTCGGTCCTAATTTGTTTGCTAATGTACTCAAGGATAGTGGTGACATTATGCAACAACAAACACTGCTTACATTAATGGACCCACACGTTGTGACACAGTGTTACGTACAGCAAGTATTTCCTTTGTATCTTTAGTTGACTACAGAGAGTACAGTCACATAATAATAAAGCTAATATGTCCCCAGATTACCTCTTTTACCATGGCTGCCTCATACAACCTGCTACTATACACACATCAATCAGTAGCTTTGTATTACTTTTTTAAATAGCTACCCTTCCCTTATTATTTGAAAACGTCTCAAAGCATAAAAGTTGTAAAAACAGAGGTGCATTTTGATCTTCATCTAGTGCCTGGAAGGACAAAATGGCAGGCCCGTCCTGTGTGCCAGACTTTCTATAAGCTTCCACCTGCTCGTCCTCTTCTTCAAAAGCGCACGAGCTCTTGTAGCATCAAAAACCCCTTTCGCATCCGTTATTTTGTATTTATTCATCCTTCAGAATTATTCAATTACTAGCAGTTTTCAGGCAACTGTAATGCACGAGAGGAAATATAAACAAAGACCTTATAGTGCATGTTAATGCATATTATCGTTCAGTTATTTAACACCATCATGTGTTGCGTTCCAGCTGCACAAATACAAACAACCAGTCACGACAATAAGGGCCTACGTACTGATTTCTTTGGAGCCAGTTTCGTAACATCAACTTCTGTTTCCGTCCGTCTGCGCTACAATAAAACTACTTATTTCACTTTATCTGCCGAACATGAAACAGATGCACAACAAAAGGACTTGTATCTTTCCACCTGGGGTTAGGTTGTGGGTGCGTTCACATGCATCTGCCTCCCCTGGTGCGGTGACGCTGCCTCCCCGTCCCTGCACCATTGCTGGCTGGTCGCACATCACGTCGTCACATTGCTGTTTTTGCTACAGAGGCTGCTAGCTCGTCTGCTAAAAGGTCAACTGGCTTTTCTAAAAAAAAGCCCCACTCTGTCGCGCTGACACGAGAGAGCTGCCAACCCTAAATACAAACCCCCTATTAACCGTCAAGGTCTCGAAACGAGGCTTCGCTTCAGTGAAATAAATCAGCTGTTATCGCCATTAGAGCGCTGGCATTACCATGCTAGCTGCAGCGCTAGCTCGCGAGCAAATGGCTACATTGAGAGTTGAACGTTTCACTCGAACGTTCCGACCACTGACCGTTCATACTTCATACACATCTGCACGTTACAAGTTATGTACATACTTGTTCCGACAAGAAGGGAACCTGCCGTCGAACGGTTTGAGATATTCCTCTCCTGCAGGTTGTGTACAGTTGAGTGTTTTTTTTCTTCACCAATGTACCAACAAGATAATGGCGTTTTGATTGGTCAGCGAATGTGGATGTCACATTTGGACCAATCAGCAATAGGTTTGTTAAGGCTCGAAGAAAATTAGAAGAAAAAAAAAAAACATCATGGTAAAAGGCAGCTGTCATCTCGGACTGAAATGAGGATGTTAGTATTCTCATCCTTTATACATTGTTTCATTTAAAAGTGCAGACCTAATGCCGCAGGCAAAATATTACATAAAATCAAAAATCATGCAAAATAGGCACGCTGTCTCCAGCTAATGTTTTATACATAACGAGTTTTGTATTAATCTAAAATTGTCAGGGAAAAAAAAATACTCTAAATTGTAAAACTAAACTCAGGAAAGTCCCCTTCCCGAGGCCAGTCCCACATGCTGACACTTTTAGTTTGGAGATTTAGATTTTGATAATCTACAACTTCTTTCGATTATCAAAGATGCCTTTTAATTTCCAAATTATCTAAATCAATTTGAACCATTTGTTTTAAACAGTAAGGGGCTTTGACCAAAACCCACATAATTTCTAAATGTATTTGTGATCAAACTGTATCCTTGTAGTGTATTAAAAGGGCCTCTAGAGGGCGCAATGTAATAAAATCTCAATCTAAAGAAGTTGGTAATAACGTCAGTACACTTCTGTTGAATATAGTGTAACTTTAGTCACATAGGTCAGTACTGTGAGTATGTCTGTGTTTATTGCATGGCATGAACATTTTAAAATGTATATAGTAATTAGTTTATTGTTTTCAATATATATATTATAATATATATATATATATATATATATATTATTATAATTATAATTTCACATACATACTTGCACTCTTGCACTTCTACTGTTTAAGTTTAAGTTAATTTAATTTTTTCATCCAGCTATTTTATTGTTGTTGTTATTTTTATCTTTATTCTATTAGTATTATTATTGCATATATCTTTCATCCCTGTTTTTATATCTTATCTTATTTTCTGTGTAAATGGCTGCTACGCGACACAAAATTTCCCCTTGGGGATTAATAAAGTATATATTTGTTCATTCACAAATACAGTTGTATTATTTAGATTATTATGTTTACTTATTATTACTGTGAGCTTGTCTGCAGAAAAAAAAATACTGTGAAAGACGGTACAGTTTTGTTTTAATCTATACATTTTAATCTACAAGAAGTGCATACACTTCTTACTTGGTTTAATTTTCATCTATTTTCATACATTTTGATGTTCACGTTCAAGTTGTTTATTATCATCTGCACAACAATTACTGAGTCATATCTGAATCATAGCTCTCAGGTGCTCTTTCAACAATGGTCATTAAACATGTAAAAGAAAATCAATATTAATCCAAATTAATGTGAAAAGAAATGGTGCAATAGAAATGAATGAATAAAATACCGCAGAGATGTAAACAGGCTGTATGTATGTATATATATATATATATATATATATATATATATATATATATATATATATATATATATATATTTATCCATGGCATTTCTCAATATCTTGAAGCCATATTGCTATTTCTGTTTCACAGCTGTTGGGAAAACAGAGGCAAAACCAAGCTGGCAAGTTGAGGGTTTATAATGTGCAGTATTTGTTCTCTTCCCTTGACCAGCTCTCGGTTTTCCACAACAATTGTCAATTGAATCAAAAGGCACTAATGTATATACAGCTCTCATATATAAATCTACCCTCTGGTTTCACATGGCATTATTTCAACTTTCAGAATGAACATAAATGCCATTCTTTAAGAGGATCTGTAGGAGTTCTCCAGACCCCACATGTGCATTTGTGACATTGTGCAGCACATGGGTGTTCTCCTGCTACATGCATGGTATGTCTCTTGTAGAAATGTTGTATGTGGGCTGAGTGGTGTTCCACTTTCAAACTACATGCCGACTTCTGTGAGCCATAATGAAAGATCTTAAACAACACGCCTCTCTCTGCTCAAACTTTTCTTCTTCTCTGTATTTTAGATGCAGTCTCACAAACTTTGCAGTGAAGTTGCTGACACAGAGTGGTGTGTTCAATACGTAAAAACCTGAGGCACAAACTATTAAACAGTATAAGATTATTACACACAGTTAATTTGATTTCAAGTTGACCATGATCAAGTTTATCTATAGTTTGTTATAGGTTACTCCAGGCCTGCTCTAGGCTCCAGAGTGTCTTTCACAGTTAATGGCTATTGCAGCTGTGGAATTATGATGAGCAGTTCACGATTGGCGTCTACTTGTAAGACACATACGTAAAATCATCATATAAGCAGGTGCTGACCATCTGGAAGCCATTTCACACACATGGCTAAGCAGTCAAAGTCTGTCATAAAGTGAGCTTTGCTAGATCTGAAAGAAAGTCATTACATATGGCTTTATCAGTGAACAGATACTTTGTTGCATCATGGTTGCATAGCTAGAAAACCTTTGCAAAAGCTGTGAACCTCAGACTCCCTAACTTCTAAACGGTATAGCCGAGGTGCAGTAAGGCTAGGTAAGGTACGCTGCTACCACTTACCACCATCTAGTATAATGCCTCCTCTTATGTAACTCAAATAGGCCACTTGCTTCACTGCCAAACTTAAGGTCAACATTTGAGGCCTTGCCTGGTTTGACTGTATAAGTAACCCTGGCACTGTATGTTTAGATTTAAAAACAGCGTTTTGAGGACATTTATAACAGTATAAAAGCTCAATTAGACATTTGAGGACATAATAAACCTGAAGCAATGAGTATTGAGACAGTGCTTTCATACATACCTATTGCCTCGTGATATGTATGATATCTTATGCAGGTATACGTATGTATAGGTATGTATGAACATCATAATGCTGTACTTTGACTCTAAGGTGGGTGCTTAGTTCACTCTTAGTTAGTTAATTAGAAAATGAAATTAATACAAATGAAAATATGTTTGTTTTTTTTAAAAGAAGAAAAAAAGCAATCCCGTCATTTAACCACACCATGAGGTCGGTGCTTTTCTTTTCTTGAGTGCGACATTAAAAGCAAACAGGAAACTGAGTGATTGTGAGAGAACTGAGACAAAGTCTGCCACAGATTACATGCATGGTAGCATGTCCTGTGTCAGTGGGCGCCGGTTCGTGCCAATGAATGTGTTCACAATGAAACATTCACTATCAAGATGAACATAAAGCACGAGAGAGACAAAGAGGGAGAGGTGGTGCACAGCGGATCTGTGTAACAGGCAGATCAGTAAGCGTGACACAATAAGGGTCCCTTATAGAAGATATGTGACACACAAGGCAGACAAAGCATTGTCTGTAATCCTACAACATGTTATGTCACCGCGATGAAATACAATTTAACTGTTTCATGTCATGGGAAGCCAGATGTGCAGGGAGGAAAATGTAAATGTGAGCATGTCGGAACACAAATATAAATTGTACAGTGCAAAAACACGTGATACTGTTTATGTGTGCACAACTGTAGCCCACTGTACTGTATATTTATGTACTGACAGCACACACACACACACACACACACACACACACACACACACACACACACACACACACACACACACACACACACAGACACACCACACCCATGCAAATAATCCCCCAAAGTCCAATAAACTCACTGCCCCTTGTCACTTCTGCACACACACACACACACACACACACACACACACACACACACACACACACACACACACACACACACACACACACACACACAATAAGAGATGCCCTCTGACCCCCATGAAGTAGCGTGCCATATGTACAAGGATATTGTGCACGCTCACTTGCATACCACACACACCCCATCCATCCATCTCCCCTTTCACTGTCTCTGACCCTCTGCTGCCACAAGCAAATTCAGCTATTCTTTGCATCACCCGTACTGTATGTGACCACAAACACACTGCTCCTGTCACCCAACTTTAGTCCCCTTCCTTACCCCTCCCGCTCTGCCCTCTCCGTCCACCCAGCTGTCTGCGGCACTCAAAGCCCACGGGCCTGGTGCCTGACATTTATCTCATGACATCACAAACCCACTGCACTCTACAGGCTTGACATGTGGCGCTCCTGGCACACACGCGGACCTACACTCTGCTACTCCGATCACAGTCGACATTCACGTCACGTCCGTGAGATGAACACTGCAGAGTGCAAACTAATGACACCCATGGAGGAAACTGCTCTTTGTTTACACCAGTGTCTCGTCATGTATAAAATACTCATACTTTGTTTGTATCTGGAACTTTCTGGAGATTTAAACAAAGCATCCACTTAAAATCATAAATGCATTTTACCCAACACTTTTCAAACATCTCACGGCAGATACTAGTTTTATAAAGGCACGGCATTTAGTGCATTTGATGCTCTCAAACTGACGGCTGCATGGCTAACACGAGCATGATAGTAGCAGGAAGGTCCTGGCTAGCGGAGGTCGCTATGTTTTGTATGTACATGCTCTGGCATCGTCACACAGGTATTCTGGTATCTGGTATTATATAATATTCCAGTGAGATGATTGACATTGTTATCAACCAAACACACTGAATACTGGAAACAATAGAATCCACAGTCGGTTAGGAGAATTGGCCTCATGGCGGCAGTTATGAAGACCTCATTCCTCGATTGTAATCCAATCTGTTCTTTCTTTAACTGTTAGGATTATAATTTGCTGAATAGGCACCAACAGCTTTCCTACAAATAAAAACTTACGACCAGTTTAGACCGCAGGTTCCATGTGGAGTGCAGCACAAACTCAGTCAGCTATAAGTGACCTGGTATTTCTGGTTGCCACTGTACAGAGAAAAATACACACATTCTTAAATACACCGGTGTGGTTTCGTTTAGCGAGAAAGACATTTCCTCATCCATCGGTCTGCTGGAGCTGAGACTTTCTTCCTTCCTCTCATACCCTTTCACAGTCATCTCAGGAAAGGGCAGGGGAACTTTGTGTAGTGACTCAATTCTGATGAACTCATTACTTATTTTTTGTATTTCACGTGTCCAAATATAAGCTCATGTTCAGCTCAGACACGCAGATGGTGGACCACACAAACACACGTGAATATGCAGAGCTTCCACACACTTCGCTCATATTTATGCCTGCACACCACACAAGCAGGCGGTTTTGAGTCTGAGAATTAAATATGAGACATAGACCTGTGTGTGTTTGTCATGAACCGGACTGGGACTCTCTCAGTGAATCACACACTTTTATGGTGTGTCTTAATAACTGCCTATGCTGGGACATTTTTGTTGGAACATTATGATAGGTTTAACATGTGTTCATAGGCACAGAGGGCACATAGTTGGTGACTTAGATCTCTATTAGAGTATTTATAAGTGTGTGCGTGTGTGTGTTAATTCACATGATCAATGCTGGGCCCACCCAGGAAGTGACTCCACCCTGTAGCGATGCAGAGAATTCCCCCCTTGCTGAAGGGGAGAGAGGGAGCTGCTGGCAAGCGGCTTCACAGAACGGCCCATAGCCTCTCCATCTGCCCTCTCAAAAGACTCCATTGTTCCCAGCAGTCTGAGGCGAGAAAGTGAGCTAAAGAGAGTTATGAGGCTCGCCGGTGGGGCAGAGGCTGGGGCGGTGGGCGTTGGGCCGCTGCCTAAAACTACACGGAGGAGAGGAGGCCAGACACAGAGCATCTCTGTGCGACTCACAGCCCACTGTTGGAGCCATGCCTCAGCTTAACAGCCCTGTATGAAAAAGTCCACTACATCACATAAAAAAACACACCTAACTGTCAGAGGGCTCAACCGAATCAACGGTCCGAGGCCATATGTTCCTCCATATTTGGTGCTGTTTGTCTACCCGCGGAAGAGGAGTTGTTTTTAAAATCTGAAGCATTACTTGAATGGGCCAATCAGAGTGGACCGCTGCCCCTGTGGAAGCTTTTAGTGATGTGTGTGAATTGCAGTATTTTGGACCGACTCAAGACCAAATACAGTGCCGCTTAATGTATTGACCCTTAGGCGTTGCAACGGTAACTACGTGATCTAATTGAGAGGAAATGGCCGGGACAATGACCGGATTTTTGAGAAAGCTATTGAGAGACATCAGATACGAAAGACAAATGAGAGCTTTTAGAGTGTTTTGAGTTTTTTATTGAAACAGTATGAACAAAAACACTGCAATTAAATAAAAGGGTTCAAACAAATCAGATGGCACAAATGAAAGGCCAAGAACTGATGATATGTGGCAAAGCAGAGGAGAGGAAACAAAGACATGTCGTTGCAAACATTTGCAGTGTCTAAAGCCTATTCATTAAACATTACATCACTCATTCAGTGCACATATTAAACGAGTTCGTAAAGCAAGCAGAGCTAAGCTGAGACTTCATTATTTGTACACCCATTTAGCACACTTACAATTGCAAATATAACAAAATAGGGCATTACTGCCTAATACTGTGCACTAAAACTAAGTGCAACTATAAAATATCATCCTGTGCACGCAATCAGGGTTTAGCTCAATTAAAAGACCGGATGGCTGTTCTGGTAGTCTAACTATTAACAGAAGTACAATGAAGACATTATCAAGACAATGCTATCACTATGTCTAATAACCCGAGGGCTGTGTGTAAGCCTGTATAAGGATCAAGACATACGAGCTGTTATGTCTGGAATGGGTGGCAGTTAAAAAGGTACAGTTAATTCACATGAATAATGCACTTCAAAAGTAAAAGTCCTCCTAACTACCTAGAGAATACCAGAGACAGTGGCACAAACCCTTCTGCTAAATTTCACAGATATGTATTAGGTTTTTATATATCAGTGTTAAAGTGGGCAGAATGTCACGTTACTCTTGCAAACGAGGGTGCCTTTTCTTTTCTGTTAGCTCCGTGCTTGCCCTCGGAGCTCATGAGTGTGTTATGTCAAAACAACTTCTGCACACGGTGCTTCATACAGTTGGCCAACATATCAGGGATTTTGGCTACATGAGAAAAAAATGTTTGAACTGGTGCTCAGGGGTGCTTCAAAGGTTTGTTAGCCACAACGATAGCCTGCCTGTATGTACTGTGTATTCCATAATATCAAATGCTAGCCTATGCAACTGCAACATATGAGAAAGTCATTAGCTGTATACTATGTAGTCCCCTTGCATTGTATATACATCCTGTGGAATTTCTAGCAGTCTTCACTACTCGCACCTTCCATTTGTATTTAATTTCCTTTTGTTTTGTCAGTAATATCCAAATGGCCTCTCAAACTTCCATGCAAATCTAAAATCAGTCACTCTTTAAAGGAGAGGTTTCATGCCGAGATGTCAGATAATCCCCTCCCTTTCTCTCTCTCTCTCTTTTTTCTTCACAAAATGCTTTTTGAAAAGTCCTGAAATTCCTCGCTACATCCTGCCGTCACCTTGTTTTGTTCTCTCCGAGGGAGTAGGGGGCCATTCTAATCAGCGGCTCCTGAAGAGGTGGCAGGGGGAGGTGACGATGTCTGCTCATGTACCCCTCTTCCTCACATACATACAGTTCATACATTAACACACACAACCGCCTCCCCACATCATCTTTTTTTGGCAACAGTCCAGAGTCCTGGTTAGATTAGTTTAGTTCTGGTATCGTGCTTGTTTTAATAGTCGCGAATGACGTCACAGTTCAGTAGTTCAGGATTTCCAGAACTTTGGGCGCTCCTGCTGCTTGGCCGACTTTTTCCTCAAGGGCTGTGGGATAAAAGAGAGAGGGTCAGACGGTGGATGGACACGGGAGCAATTTTTTTATCTACAGTAGTTACAGTCGGTGCGGAAGCACTAAATGGCCCTGATTTCTCATACGGTTATCTCAAGATCCCTCGTTGATTATCTCATGATCTCGAAAAAAACATGCTTCGTTATCTCAAGATAACAAGATAATTAATTTGTTATCACGAGAAGACAAAAGGTTGTTTTCTCTTATTACTTAAAATGTCTGCGTCAAATCAGCCGACTGCTTTCAAACTGAAATATCTTCTAATCTGAAAAGAAATGTCGCTATTTCACAGTAGAAACTTTGGGAAATATCTTAACTGTATCCGTTAAGATATTTAATATATGTTTGATGTTCAGAATGTATTCATTTAGAAATATTTCATTGTGTACAACATAAATGTGCCTTTTAATTTATAAGAGAAACATACAATATGTTTCCTTCTTGTTCTGAATAGAATCCAGTTAATCTAATTTTTTAACGCCTCATTTTGAAAACCTGGCGTTATCACACAGTCACAAGTCTGTTTTGACCCAAACAGTATATCAAAAATAAGAAAGAACAACCCTTTGTTTTCACGTGGTAATGAGTTAATTAACTTGCTATTTCAAGATAACAAAGTTAGTGTTTTTTAGATCACAAAATAATCCAATTAAGATCTTGAGATAACAATATTAAAAAGGTTTGAATCATGTCCATTTAGGGTTCCGTAGAATCTGAGGTTCCATTTATATTAAAGTTTATTAATCTGTACACTTGTTGAGTTTAGTGTCATTTCATGGTGTACATTTTAATTTAACATTGACAACAATATGGATGGTAAAAAAAAAACAGCTTTTTAGATTTAATTAAAAGATTAAAGATGTAGGTCGATATACAAAAAAGAAACAACATAAGGTTTACATAAGAAACTTAAAAAGGGAGGCATGTTGTTTTAAAGCCAGGTTGTATGGGAGTTGACAAGATTAGTTTTTAGACTACATGTAGCTTAAGTCAGCACAGATATCAAGACGATATAGTGTGAAATAATATATATATATTTTTTTTAAATAGACCAACAATCACAAAAGTACTGATTATTAGTTCCTGAGACAAAAACAAAACAGTTGCTGCCCCACTTCTGACCAACACAAGCTCCCCGTAGAGATCAAATCAAGCTGTTGATATGAAAACAGCCTGCTTGATGAGTGCCGGCTCCATAGACAGACACAGAGTCAGCAAACAAGCTAATTTCAAGGCCAAATGCAGCCGCTTGTCACCAGGAAGGCCCAATTTTCCTCATAAAGGCCATGGGACTGTGTGTCAGCAGAAGCAGCAACAAGCATCACACTTTGTCTGTGTTCATTTGGGGGGAAAAGACATCTGTTACACATCTGTGAATTAGGACCATTGTGGGCTTGAAGGGGTTAAAGTGATTAGCTGAAGGAATCAAATAGAGAAATTTACAGAAACCATAGCGCTGTCTTTTTTTGCAGGTTTTTTGTTCTTGGCAGACCTGTGACAAAAGAAATATTCATCATTAGCAAGACAGGCAGTACTTTCAGAGGGAAGGGGTCACTCTCACGGCGCAAGGTTGACGTTCAAATATGTGTTGAACGGCAGAGACCAACTATGGTTGAAATGCTACGCAGCTTGTGTTGAGCCTGCCAGGTCACCTTATCACACAGAGCAACCCTCGGCCCAGGACCCGTTAAACCACTGCCTGCGTTGCTTCATCACAGGACGTGTCGGTGATGAAAAAAAAAGCTCATGTTGTTTTCTTTCGCTCCATATTTAGAGGACGCCAGAAGTGATGACTCACTGCACAACATCAGTATAACTGCCTGCATTCACATGGATTCAAGCTGTGTGTGTAACCACCATTAGAGATGAGGTACTTACGAGTATTTTCCCATCCTCCTCACCACAGCAATCACCACAGCGATGACGATGACCACTGCCAACAGAGCGCCGATCACGATGCCGACTACCTGGCCAGAACTCAGGCCCTCTGCGGGACGGAAAGACAGGAGTCATCACATTTTTCAGACTTCAGTTGGATTTTGAGATGACTAGTTTTAATGTTATATGTAGACCAGTGAGAGTTTGATGAGATATTTTCCCACTAAGAATTAATCAAATGTCATCTTTCTGTCTAAGAGTAGATTAATAACCTCTAATTAACACAGAATGACACGCGAGCGAAAGATGGAAGATTTGGAGAGATTTAAGGCCTGCATGTGACTGCAACTGCCAAACACACTCCCCTCCACATTAGGCGTCTGTTGTATGATCAATAATAACACCTGGCTTCAAACTGACCACCACAACACCACTAACACTCACCCTCTGTGTCGTCTTCAACGACCACATCTTCTCCTGTCTCTGCCTTGGCAGCTCCCGTGGGTTGGACCTCAACCTTTGCTGTCTCAGTGGGTTCTGCGGTCTCCACTACAGGAGGGTCAGTGATAATGGGTTCTGGTGCCTCAGTAGCAGCGGCTTCCGTTTCAACCACGGCCTCTTCAGTGTTGACTGTAATGGCAGGAGGCGCCGCCTCTGTGACAACTTCTGTTGCGGCGACTACTTCTGTTGCGGCTTCTTCTGTTGCGACTTCTTCTGGGGCCGCCGCTGGTTCGGTTGCAGGAGGACCGGTGATAATAGTAAGGTCCTCTTTGGGGGCCTCTGTGACTTCCGGTACGATGTGTGCTACAGCCTCGTCGTTCGCAGTATTAAGTTCTTCAGGGATCTCTGTGGGGCCTGGGGAGAGAGGTCACAGATGGGTTCACATGCAGGTATACGTGTGAGAATACGATCCGTTGCTGTGCTCATTTATATATATTTGACATTATTTGAAAAGTGTGATTATATAAAAGGAACAATACATTAGAATATTGGATGCCCCTTGTCAGAGTGACCCAGTACAGCGTGCTGATACATTGGTCTGCCGGTTACATTACGTCAAGACTGGCGACTGACATAGAAAAGGCCCCATGCGTGTCAGGATGGGTGCAAAAAAGGTCAAAATGGACAAGACGGTTTAGATTCCTCCCTGACATAACGATGACATGACCTTTACTCTTTCTCACACTCTTTCGTAACACTTCTCCCATCACCAGCACCGTGACAGCTTGACCTCGCACCCCGTGACTTCATCAAATGCACATCCCCTTCCTCCTCCTCCTCCATCCTGTCTTTAAGGTTCTTTCTGCATTTGCGTGCTGGCATGCCACATCCTCTGCCTCATTTCCTGTGGAGTGAGCTGCCTCTTGTTAATCCTCAGCCTCTTAACATGTGAGGGTTGGGGTTGCTGGTACAACACCTGATCGAGAGAGACACCACAAAGTGGTAGATTTGCAGTTTCAGGATGACTGAGGCAGGTTTGATGAAATGGCGGACGGACACCTTGAGGAAATGTCATATATTTTGAAAGCATTTATATAGATCTTGTTTTTCTCTTTGAATAAAAAAAAAAGATACATGGAATTATTGTATAATATCAATCTTGAGTAACGATTTTGAAGGATAACCATGTAAAATCCAGTTTTTGTCAGAGCTCAAAAGACTTTCAGCGCTTGCAGTAAAATGGAGGCTCCCATTTTGTATTTACCATCTGCCAAAAGACATGCATTTATCCTTGCGTCTTTCATCAAGGTCTGGACTGTGAAGCAGCCAGGGCTCAACCTAATCATTTCCCTCCAATAACCCCACGTTCAACATCCTCGCAGCCACAACTGAAAGCTTTGCCTGGACAGCACTGCTTCAAAATTAAGGAGGTGGATTTCAGTGTGGCACCAAAATTACGGTCTACAGTTAACTTTCCACTGACATGATGTTGGCCTGAAAATCGCTTCTTCTTTCCCTTAAAAAACTACTTCACCCTAAAAACACTCTTACTGTAGAGACCTGAGAGTCTTCTAATCTTAGCGTCTGACATCATCCTCCCTCCATCTCAGTTTTCTCCAATTGTTCTAAATACTTGAAATAATAGAGAATACTTTACAGGGGTAAAAATAACCCTGAATGGTCCAACAACCGGTGCAGTTATTCCTAGTTCTGCGTCGGCTAGCATGTTCATGAGCAACAGGCGGGATAAATATAACAAAATATGTGTGCCCACGGTGGAGTACTGAAGGTTTTTTCTTTTTTCAAGAGACAACTCAGACTGTTTATTTGGAAAGCCTGTAAGCGATGATAAAATGGTCTGCGCTTCACAAAGTATGGCAATACACTGGATAATCGCCTCCTCCTCCTAACAATTGCTTCATTATGTGTCCAGTTCCCACAATTAGCTCTGAGTAGTATTTCCTCCCACTGTGCCGACTACCCTGGGTTAATACAGCTGCTTCGTGAGTAACAGTCCCCTCTCCTCGCTTTCCTTTTAACTTCTCGCCCGTCCTCATGTTTATGACCCGGCCACTCCCTAAGGATAGGTTTGTTGCAGCTGAAACCTTTGAGAAGGCTGAATCCCTGGAGGGAAAGAAAGGGAGGGCAGAAGGGAAAGCAGTAGGGTGGAGGGGAGCTTCTGAGGGAACAACCCGGACTCCCCTCTGATGCCCGATTTCAGTGTGAACATGGCCCGTCTCTGCTCAGTGAGATGTGTGTAGTGGTTAGTAAGTGACCCTCTGTTAAACATCGGGGGGGTCGGAGCACAGGATCAGAATCAGAACAGGACCCTTGAAGCTGGTGAGGACTTCAACCAATGGGGGGTTTGAGTCTGCGTCAACCAGTCAAAGATGTCTCAGATACGTGGGCACCATGTAAACTCTTTAAAAGCTCAGAACTTAATGGAACATTGCGAGGAAACTCAGAGCCATGTACCCGTTAGCAAAAGCAGTTTAAATGTATTTTTCTTTCTTTCAATCCTAGACTGAGAGCGTTTACGTAACTGTGGCGTTGTCTTTATTATTTCAAATGGTTGGTGGTGCACTTGGGGGATTTTACCCACGATGACATCATTCTGGCCACTCTCTCACAACCATTTCCATGTAAAGCATGAAAGGGCCTGAAATCATCAACACTTAACAAGCGTAAAAGTGCCAGTGAGTTCCAAATGAGTGTGTGTGTGTGTGTGTGTGTGTGTGTGTGTGTAAACCTATGACGCTGACTGCACCTTAAAGGGCTGATTATTTAAAATGACTTTCTCACTTTACATTTCTCACTCATAGTGAAAAAGTTAATACGGAGTAAGTAGAAAACAACTGGTGATGACACTTTCTTTAAGAAAGCAATTAAAATAACAATGGAGTGATTGTGAAGAATAAAAAAATGTCCCTTAACTAAGGTTTATGGATGGGAAGTAGATATACAGGGAGGGATGGAGAGGTGGAGTGTAAAAGGCAGGCAGGTAAAAAGAGTTAAAAGTAAGAGAAGTTTTACGCAAACACAGCGAGAAGCTGTGGCGGCACCCATGTGGGGCTTCACTCTTGCCAGGCATACATAAAACCTGCAGAGAGAGTGAAAAGAGTGAGGGAGGGACACAACGCTATACGAGGGAGTAACAGCTTCCATCCATTACGATCACAATCAGCTGTCACTGAGCCCCTCCTCGTGTGTGTGTGTGTGTGTGTGTGTGTGTGTGTGTGTGTGTGAGAGAGAGCTTCTAATTCACAGTCCTGTGTGGGAGGGGAAGGGTCCGTGCAGACGGTGTGAGGGAGTGTGTCCACCTTTGGAGCTCAAGAATGTTTTCTCTGCACTGGAGGAGGGAAAATGTGAGAGATAGGCGCCCTTCCCATCTCAACACATTTTGACGAGATGCCGCACAGCATAACCTCCACTGCTCAACCAGTAGGAGTCAGCTGTGGAGATACTGGGGTGTGCCATGCACTACACACTGGGGATTTTAAAGCAGGAGACAGGCTGGAGTGGAATATTCTCAGCCAGTCTTATCACACACACACAACACAATGAGCCCCGCACTCGTACAGGAACTGATTTTGTTTTTCCCCTCCTGGTCCAACTTAGATTGGACAACATTAGATTGGACAACATGCAGCCGGTCCCATCTGGACTCTATCGCCAGGGGCAGAGACTGGTCCAGAGCGAGATCAAGTGGGCCTTTAATCTTAGGCCCTAACAGGTCTGATTAAATACCTAAAATGTAATGAATCCGGGCCGGGATGACATTAAATGCAACCACTGAGAAATGACAAAATGAAAAGATCATGTTGTGGCATCAAAAATCCTGCCAACTCTCTTCTCTACTTTAAAACTAAACTAAACACCGCAGACCTACAATTCAATTAAGAAGTATCTTCTTCTTTTTAAGATGATGTTTTGGGCATTTCTGCTTCATTTGATAGTGAGAGAGATAGACAGGAAAGGCAGGGGGAGTGAGGCGATGACGTGCAGCATAGAGCCTGGGACGGACTAAAACTCACGCCATTGCGGTCAGGACTCGGCCTCGATGGCACAAGCTCTACCTCGTGAGCTGTGAAGGCGTCCAAAATCAAATTTTGTTAACCTTAAGGTTCAACTCCCACATCATAAAACAGCCACCCAATTGTGTAAGTGTTCCTTAGTCAGCAGCTTTATTTCTTCCCCTACTTTGTCCTGCACCATGTCTCACCCTGCTGCACACGTAGGTGCTAGAGGTATGAGACATTTGTGTCAGTACTCACAGAGGAGACAAACACAAAAAACTCTCTCTACAGGGAGATCTGGGCCATACTGCTACAGTCACTAGGCTTGGGCTTGGTCCTGGCTAAAACCGCCTCAGACTCCTTTCCATAAACAGATGTTTCTTTCTCCTTGCGGAAAGTTTTGGAAGTATGACAGAGCATTTTTTTTTCCCAAAATTAGAAGTGCTCCTTTCCTCATGGTCCCTCTTTACCATCATATTTGGAGTATGAGCGCAACATTTTAGTCATTTCTTGAAGTGGGCACGGACAAAGGGCATTGACCTCTCCCTTCAGCAGCCAGATGTGACATGGACGTCATAGGCCCAGAGAGGCAGACAAAACTCATTAAGGAGACCGGAGGGGCAGGGGGGGGGGGGGGGCAGCAACGTGAGGGAGGAGGTGGAGGATTTTACAGGATGCATGGGGTTTGCTAGTTAAGTGAGTAGGCGTGAGGGAGTTAAAAGCCCCCCATTTGTGAAGCATAGCAGTGAAATGAGCTATTTTCTTTGTTTCTCTTTTCTTTGGAAGACTGAGAAGGCTGAGCAAAGCATCATTCTGAAAGTTTAAGGACTTATTTTTTCCAGAGCAAACCTCCGTTGGAAATGGGGCAGACACGACGTCTCCTACCGGTAAAGGTTGTTGTTTAAAAATAGACCCAGCACCTCTCTGCTCCCCTGCTGCCGACACCAACCCTGTCCCCCGAGGTCCAGGCTCATCAAGCTCAACAGGGGAAAGGGGCAGAGAGTTGGAGGGGGGCGGAGGACTGTTAAGAGACGGTGGAGAAGTAGGAGAGAGGGGGGTGGGCTGGGGGGGTTAAGTGGTAAAGTTTGATACCCCACCAAAGATGGGTAAATGCCAAGGGGTGGCGTGCCGCATGGTCTAACAACATGCGGGTAAAAGAGGGTGGGGCGCCTCTTAAAGCTCATCGCGTACCGGGTGTTCTCTCTTCTCGTCTCCCATCCATATGACCCTCTTAAATATAGACTCTTTCTCTATTAATACACTCACGCAAACCAGCCCTGCCCTACAGCTCCCTTAGGCCTCAGCCACACCCCCGTGCCTGCTGCTTCCCCTGGCCAAACACTGCTGGTCAAGGCAAAGGAAGGAAGCAGAAAGAGAGGAAGATAGGGAAAACTTACATAAGGGGTGGGGAGGGGGAGTAAAATGTAAGGCGACAGAGGATAAGCTTTCAGATAAATGTGTACGGTGTACGTTACAGTTTACAGCCCCCATCCCTCCCTCAATGTGTGTGAGCACCGTTTTGGGAGCCATCCAAAGGATATTCCTTTCTTCTCTTTGCCAGTGCCAAGAATTTACAGACACGAGGCAGCAGAGCTTCTGCTATTACATCACATTTCCCTTTGGTGTCTGCAAATCAAACTTTTACTCCAGAGCTCAAGAATAGTGTGAAAAGGAGATAGAAAGTGAGGGAGTTAAAATGTTAAAATCCACACAGACTTTCACATTGATAAACTAACACCCTTGACCAAAGTTTTGCTTTTCCATCAGGGATATCATCGGCTCAAGTGGAACATTAGAAAAGGCGGCAGTTGTCAGAAGCAATTTCAAGCGAGGATTTACCAGTAAAAATATAAAAAGAATATTTAAAGTATTGAAAATCAGTTGCACTTTGTAACCTCATTAATTAGTTAATGAATACACAAATCAAAATTGGGTTTATTTTACCTTCTGAAACCAGCTTGCAGAGTGTTATTGTTCAGTCAACAGGGATTACAACAGACAAAGAGTGTGTGGGGTGGGCACATGGAGGCAGAGGGAGTGAGGGGACACAGTGTGCTAACAGCAGGACAGTGATAGCGCAGAGTTCACTTACTTGCATGTGTGAAGGCACAGAAAGGGCCAGCCAGGGCCAACAGGAGCATCAGCTGAACATTCATTGTGGTGAACACTTTTCTCCTCCAGTCACAACCTTTGGGGACTCCCTCGGGGCAAAGAGCACAACAGCAGAGCCCTCGCACACGCCAGACACACACCAACCAGCCTCTCCGGAGGGGAAGGTGAAGGACCGCAGGAAAAAAAAGGAGGTGAAAATAAAGTCTTCAGGGGGAGTTTGGGAGAGTAGCAACAGCCTGAGATCCGTTTAACTTGTAGAGCTGGGATAAAAAGAGTGCTGGAGGGATGTAGAGAGGACAAGAGAAAAGAGAGGAGCTGTGGCCACTTTGAGGAAGTGAAAGGGGAGAGAGGGACTGGCACACAGCAGGAGAGAGCAAAGAGAGTGTGTGAGTGACTGAGCTGAGTGGAGGAGGGGTGCTGGTACTGGTGGTGGGCTGGGCGGGTTGAGGAGCAAGGAGCAGGTTGGGTTGGGAGGAGGGAGTCCGGATTGGGGCAATAAGGTGGTTTCAGCCCTCGTGGTCCAGCCCCGTGTAAGACGTGCTCTCCTCTTGGTGCACAGCCAACCCCCCGTTTGCAAACCCTGCAACATCACGCACACCCGCACAAATGCAAACACACTTGGAAATACCAGTAAATACACCGTTGACTTATTCCTCAAGACAACACCAGCACTTCAAGCTTTAATTGTCTGACTCGTACGATTTGAAAGGCAAAGCAACTGGCCCTCAAAATGCTTTCTGAATGAATGGAGCTACATGTAAACAGAGCTTTAAGAGCCGAGAGAGAGAGAGAAAGAGAGAGAACAAAGCTTCAATACGTGTTACCCATCAGCATCTTTCACTGTATCTAACTGTTAAAAAGAAAACAGTGATTGAACCTAGCATATGTATTGATCTTTAAACCATCAACCTTGTTCTCACAAAGAAAAGTAGCAAGCGTACATCTGTTGTTGACAGACGGAAACAAGAGAGCTGCTTTTTAAGCAGGTTTCCCCAGTGAAAAGGAGCCGTAAATATAGTTAGGACATCGTGTGACTTTCACACAGGCAAACATGGGTGGTCCGCTGCGTTTACATGCGATGGAGGGCAAACAAACTGTTGCTTGGCACTAGGCTGACACCTGTTGGACAACACGCTGCGAGGGTCAAAGCAGCACAAAACTCAGGCTTGCTCTGTTCTTTCAGTTTTGTTTTACCTGAAATATCTGATTCTCATTTTTACAAAGGCAACACGTTCGATTTAGAGATAAGTCTACCACTGGAGCAACTTGTCCATCATCCGTTAATTCAAACACGCCGACAACTGATTAAATAACGACAGCAGATGTGAGGTTCGCGCAGTAAAAATGGTTGATGACATTTTAATAAACACTGAAACAGATTGTAACTGTTAAACTGCCATACACAGATTATTTATAACACACAAAACGCCGATGCCATTTTTTTTATAACTTATTTACAATATACTGAAGATATGTACATACTGTGTCTCCTGAAGGACAGATAACAAAATACTTTCTCTCCATTTGCTGTTTTCTTTTTTCAGTCTGTGTTTTTCAAGGGCAAACATAGGAGTAACATACTGTTATTTACATGGACAACAACACACAAACATACAAGATATATATGCTGGTCACTGTAATACAGCATTTAATGGCAAGAATAAAGTGTTTTTTTTTCTTTCTTTTTTACTATGAGACCTAGTTTAGACCATTCGAACAATCACTGAGATCTTCCAAAAGAAAGAGCACTTTAAGGTCACAAATTTCACTTTGTACCCACGTAATACAAACAAATTACTTTTTATTTCTCATGTATATTTTTTGAGCTGTACGGAGCTGTATGCTAAATGAAATCCGAGAAGACTATCCACACTTGTACACACAGAAAAAATTAAACATCACAGTAAGAAAAGTTGAGCATTTTAAACTTTTGTTTAGGTTTTTCTCCTTTGCTGATCAATTTTTTAATTTTTATTTTTTATGTATTTTGAAACAAAGAAATATAATGTTCACGGTTTTCTTTTATTTCGGTTCACTAGATGCTATCAAGTTTGGTGTTGTGCAAAAACTGCTCGTTGTCTCCTAAATGAGGCATCTTGAAATCATGGCCGACCTTCTCTGCCTGGTCATAATTGATATGCACTTTCCCAACATTATAAAACCTTGAAACACTGAATTACATTTTATCGTTATTGACAAGTCCAAGTCCAGCCAGCATCTCATTTTCATTTGAACTAGTGTTTGTTGTTTGAGCAACTGAAAAGCCTATTCCACAGTATTTTCTATCAATTAGCTTATAAGCTGACAAATGAAGATTTTAAACTTTTTGACCACAGTCACCAAAAGGCTCGTTGTGAGCTCTAGAAGTGATGGCACCGAACAACACACAGTAACCTCATGGACAGAGATGTGAATGTCTTTGTGTTGGCCTGACGTGGTATATGAATGTAAACACCCTGAGAACATGGCACCATGGACTGTTCCACACACACACATATACACCCACGCACAATGATGACACTTAAAATAAAAGTGTAGACTTGGTTTCCAATGTGACAGAACAAACATGAAGAAAAAGACGATTGTGGTGCATAGAACTCTTTTGGGCAAAGGAAGCTATAATGATGCCTGTTTTAACCAGCAGATGGTGCTTCACTCAACAACCACTGATTCAAGTTGAACAGCTGCACAATCATTTCTTTCTTCTTCATAAATCATCCTTCTAACTGTAGCTGTAAAGAGCCACACAGATGCCCAGTATTAAAGTGAACAAAGAGGCGTTACGAGGAGGAAAGGATGAAATAGTTTGTTGAATGTTTGTGAGAGATGATCTTCTGCAGGGAGTTTGGAAAAAGACAAAAGTCTCTATTCATTTCAGGCACGGGCGCTGAGACTTTGCAGACATGGCACACAAGTTTGAGCAGGAAACAAATTTAGGGAAACAAAAATAATTCACAGACGATTGGACAACACTTTGGCGACTTGTAACCCTGTTGGCACTGGGGGACACAACATGAGACAATTCAGAGAGCTTCAGACTTCAGTTTTGCTTTGGACGATGTGTGGTTTCATCTCGGCTTGGTCCAATCCCGTGTCAGTCTCATTGTTTTGAACGATTGTCTTTAGACTCAATGTCCACTTTTAACAGGGGGCGGAAAAAATTCCAGCAAGATCAGAAAAATTACTTTCGGTTCATTTCCCGTTGGATTGTCTTCTGTTTTTTTTCACACAGGTGAAAGGTTGTCGGCTAGTTCCATACCTCACCTGTCATCACATGTCTCTCTCTCTCTCATCTCCAGTCAATCAGTCTTCACCTACGGCTAAGTTTAGACGATGGAGTCCCAGTCAAAGTCGTCCTGGATGTCGTCTGCGGCGAGCATGCGTCTCACCTGGAAGTGTCCCAGAGGCAGCCTGTGCTGCTGCTGGCTCAGCTGGCTGAGATGACCTGAACATGGAGGGAAAGAAGAAGCCTAAAGACGAGAAGATACTGTTGCAGACTTAATGACATTTCAGCGCCACTTCTGCATCATATATCTGTGTTATATATTTGGGAGTGGGGTGATTTTGAATAGAAAATCCTCTGGCAGGCAGTCATGTCACAGGCATCAGCAGCAGCAATGAGTGGAAAAGTCCAAAACCTCAGAAATGCTTGTAAACAATCCACCACACCTTAAATCTTCATCCACCTACAAACAAATGACTATTCTATCATGGAGATGCATGTAATTTAGCATAAAATCTTACTGAATTTAATTACACAATGTTGTAATTATATTTTCAAAATAAATATAGAGAGTGGACAAAATGGCATGGACAACTTTTAATCCAATGCAATAAAAGATGAGGCTCATAAAACTCATAAAGACTGTCAGAAAGATGTTGATTCTACTGTATGATAATATGCGTTACTTAAGTGTGTGACGTGGTTATATGTGTTGCATTATGCATGCTATAAATATTTGTATCTCCAGAAGCATTTTTTGAGCCGTTCTCAGCTGGGGCTTTTGCAGAAAAGAAAACGTTTGAAACTGAAATCCAGTTTTCTTTGCAGATTGACCCATACTGGAGACTAAGAATCAATGAAATACTAAATTGCTGGAGTAACCCTTTAATTGTACCTGTTACTTTGTTGGTTCTCTGAGCCAGTCTGTGACACCCTTGTATATTCATAGTTTGTCGTCAATGCACAGATTAAAATGTATTAATAAATATGGTGAAATCTACCAACCGTAATATAAAAAAAAGAATTATAGCCTTTCTGCTTTTTATGAACACTGATGTGTGATACTACATCTTGGTTTTACTCGATGGTGTCATATTATTACTATCAAATACTGATGTTGTACCGTCTACATTGTGATATTGACAAACACAGACACACTTGCATGGATATAAACCTGCATACACACACACACATACACTCTTCACTTCCACCTGCTCCTCCTGACCTGCTAATAGAGCGATGGAGGAGTCACCTGTCATGGTGGGAGCCGTGTTGCTCATGGGAGGCATGTGGGGGTATCCTGGTGGGCCCATCAGAGAGGAAAGGCTCTGTCTCGAGTCAATGTAAATGTTCCCTGTGGGAGAACAGACAAAAGGGCAATGACTAACTGTCAGATTAGTATTCCCACTTTTGCACATGCCTATGCGTCTCTGTAGAACACGAGTGCATCGCTTGCACACACAGTTTTACTGCCATATTATGCTAAGCTTGAGAAATCCTACAGAATGCGCTGGAATTCCCACTGGTGAAATGTCTCCTCGTCTCCATATCTTTACTCCAGCTGCCATTATCCACAATTCTCTTGTAAATCTAGAATAATGAAAACAATGGCACAGTGAGGGGAGCGACTGTAATTCAGCTCCCGTCACAGCAGGAAAGTGCAGAAATCTTGCAAGAATCTGAATGCCGACAGTCAAAGGTGGGCGGTAACTAGGGCCATTTTTAAAATACCGTTCTCAAGTAGAGGGAAATATTGTATTTTTATTTTCTTTATTACATTCACCTGCTGGAGTAACAAGTGAGATCCGCTGTCACAAGGACCGATACAGGGGAAAGTTCCTGCCAACTGCAATAAGACTTTATTATAAATCATCTCTGGCCAAATCCTCCTTCAACCGAATCATCAATAAACCTAGCACCGCTTTTGTCGTTTAGTTAGTCACTGTATATACTTCTATTTTACTGTATATACTTTATATACACTGTATATACTTTGCATTTTCGTTATTATTACATTTTCTTAAATTGAATGTTCTGCTCTGCTATCCATCCATCCATTCATCCATCTATTCATCTATCAACTCTTAAATTACAGCTTTTTTATCTTGTAGTCAAATGTGTGTATGTGCCCCGTATACTGACCCGTGCTGATGTGTTGGGTGTGTTGGTTGTGTTGCCCGTGCTGATTGTGCTGGCTGGCCTTTGGGTGCATCGCCCCGTGCGGCTGAGCCGGGTGCTGCGGTGCTCCAGGTGGCGTCGGGTGTGGGACCTGAGGTTGTGGGTGGGCGGCGCCCTGCGGGGGGATGACCCCCGTGGCCGCGAAGAACTGGTTAATGGAGGAACACAGGTCGGCCATCTGGGCGTCGTCCAGCGACCAGTTGTTGAGCTCAGCCTGCCGCATGCTCTCCTTCAGACCTGTCGGTCAGACAGAGGAGCCAAAGATTGACCTGAATGTTCCACCTCTCTCACAGCTTTAAGATTAGATTTGTCATTATCTAAATTTCTAACTTTAATTTTACTGTAAAACAGCTTTACCTGCGATTTCTGTCTTTTACAACCGTTCACTCAAGCTACACCACACTCAGTAAATGTAAAATATTAAATTAAATAAAAGTTGGCATTTCTATGGCTGCCCAGTTGCACTAAATCTAAAATGATAGATGTCTTTTGCATCATTTTATTCCATATTTGTTTTTTTCAGGTTCTTATCTATAATATAAAACAATGTTATTTGAGTGCATCCTGGGTTTCTATGATTTACAAGGTTATTAATATATAATGAATAAAATATATATATGAGTATACAAGAGACAAAATGTTAATAAAGTAAGAACTGATTCATGAATGAGGACAAATCTGATTCCTCTTGAATCATAGACTAGTGTCTATGATTCAAGAGGAATCAGATGTTACTGCATCTCGTTTACACAACAATTCTTCAGCCATAAATGACTTATTCCAGAAAAAAAATGTCAAGTACCTTCTAAACAAAAATTATACGTAATTAACATCAAACTAAAGTAAAATAAATGATATGTCAATGTGAAGTCACATCCAAGATAAAAAACCCCACCAAGAATTCGCTGTGACTTTTGTTCCACCTGAATCACAGGCACAGACCATCACTTTGACAACATGCCTGTTCACATTTGGAGATGAAGAACGAGACCCTGAACCGACAACACCTTCTTTTCTTCAAACAAAGACACACCGAAGCTTCCATTCACAACCTGCTGCCTGATATTTTCCAATATCAAATTCCCATTGTGCTCGGCATCAACAGAGATGAGAGGCTCGGCCCCTGCTCTTTGGAGGCGAAGAATGGCATTACGACAGTGTGAGGGAGGTCAAGCGCTACAGGGAGAGAGAGAGAGAGAGAGAGAGAGAGAGAGAGAGAGAGAGAGAGAGAGAGAGAGAGAGAGAGAGGCAGCGGGGCCTGTGTGTTGTAAGACCAGCCGTTGCCATCCGTCGTGTGTGGATGTTGCCGGCTTTGTGTGCTGACCGTGATAAGAGGCTGTTACTGAGCCGGGGCCTAATTGGATTATTCACATCGTACAACTGGGAGGGAGACAGTGTGTGTGTGTGTGTGTGTGTGTGTGTGAGACAGAGAGAAACAGAGAGGGCAACCTCTCAGATGCAGGATAATGACTTTTATTAGGTGCACTACTATTACAACACTGGATGTTATTATATTGTGCCTCAAGGGCGAATGTATATGAAAACTCAGAGAGGAATCATAATGGTTTAATCAAAGTAACTGATCGGCATAATATGCCATACATCATCCTCACTGTGTCAAAACAGGCTGGAGTAGACAGCTTCCTCATTTCAGATGCTGTTTACACTGATGGCACCAAGACTATTGGTGTGTGTGTGTACAGGATGTGTGTTACCTTGAAACGGGGAGAGGTCTACATCAGCCCAGTTGTAGCTGGTAGCAATGCGGCAGCTCTCCTTCAGCCAGTCCAGGTTGGGGTACCAGTCTGATGACATGCCTGGGAGAGAGACCCCCACACACACACACACACACACACACACACGCACACACACACACACACACACACACCAGTCGTTGTAAATTGAGGACATCACAAGTGTACCGGAGCCCAAGGTGACATCAAAATCTTTACATTTTACAATTATACATAATACAGAAATAAACAGCAACAGTCTGATCAGTGTGGCAGCCTTAAATTATCTGAAGTGATCCAGATTAAAAAGTCTCAGTCAAGTTCTGCAGTCCACCACAAGGTGGTGTGACTTCACATTGAAAAATGGCAGCCACAGGTTTGCTTTTGGTAGAAAGAAATGAGGAAGATGCTTTTCACCGCCTTCACCAGCACAAGCTAAACAACAATACATTCGGAATGCAGTGGATCAAAGACTGAGGGATTGCTTTCACTCATCCTCTGCTTGGTTAAGGGGAATACTAACTGAGATGAATTGTCTGAAGATTACCTTTTTTGGCCAGAGTTGCAGATACACAAGGGGGGAAAAAAAGAAAAAGAAAAAACAAAGACTGGAAATATGAGCAGGACAAGCCTCGGTGTCGGTGAAGCTTTGGAGATGCCTGTCTGTATCAGCCCAGCCTCATAATATCAAATGCTCTGGGACCTTACAGAAGAAAGAATATAATATAAATGCAATGAGTCTGTGCCTATTCGGATGGTTAAGGTTAAATTGTATTTACACCAATGTGGCTTTGGGAGTTAGGAGACGAAGAACAATTGTTCGCTGTTGAACAGCATCAATATCTGTGAGACACTAAACTATACCATACACTTTGTAGCTTCCTTTCACAAAAATCTGTAAAAAGGTTTGCAGAGTATAGAAATAGCTGCATTGGCATTATGAATGCTGATTTGTTGACTCTTTAAAAGTTGTGATTACACTGAGGAGATTGACGATAGCGGTTCTCCCATTCAGCTGCTTGTATTAATACTCTGTACAATATGCTCAGTACTTTGTGCAATATGATGTGAATATCAATAGCAGCGGTCAAGGCTCATCGCCATTTACCATAACTCATGGAAACAATGGGAATTCTCAATCACAACATTACATATTTTATAACTGTATCCTAGGGGATTGTTCAACAACTCGGGGTCTCACATGTTTTGTGTTTATAGCGTCTTTCAAATGAGTCTTTTGTCTTTTTCGTGCACTACCAGCAGGTGTCACCAGAGTCAGAAATGTTCAACGCCTGCACATGAAACCCTTAGAACGTAAAAACTGCAGCTCTGTTCTCACCTGTTGAGGGGCAGGTTTGGCCAGTGTGACTCTGGTGGGAGAGAGACGGGTGCTGCTGGGAATGAGCAGGGTGCTGTTGGTGTTGGCCATGCTGACCGTGCGCCTGGTGCTGGCTGTGGGTGGAGTGAGGGGAGAGGTGCTGCTGAGGGTGGAGGGGGTGGTGCGACGCCCCGCCGTGGTTGTGTTGGTGGTGGTGGCCTCCGCCGTTTCCCGCACCAGGAGAGTGCTGGTAGGAGCAGGCGGTCCGGGCCTGCTGGCTGGAATCAACAGTAATGCCCATCAAGCCTGCTGGAAAAGATCAAAACAGAAAAAGACTAAATATCACAGTTGAGGGCAACAAACAAAGAAAACTAAAATATAAAATGGAGGCTTGGTGTGACTGAAAATACTTTTGATCTGTGGAATATACAGAACATGTACATTCAACCCTCAACTGCTGTCCATCTCATGTTTTCCTTTTAATCTGACAAAGGTATGTTTCAGTGTCAACAGCTACACATTGTTTACGACTCTCTTGCTTTCCTGCGACTCAAAAGGTAATTTTTGGCAAAGCAGTTTGTGACCTGAGGCACAGTACCGAGGAGCGCTTAAATGTATGTGTTTTATGGTTTACTTCCTGGTGTCTATGAATCATAACAGAATATTCCTCATACCCATCACCATCAGCCAGTAGTGTTCCCGTTTATGGGTTATTTTTTAGATGCTTTTTGGCATTTCCTTCCATTTAATGGTCTGGGTTATCTCTGAAGATGGTGAGCCTCTCACTGCTCAGCGGGCCGAGAGAGACAGAAGGGAAAACAGTGAGTAGAACAGATATATTCTCACATCTAACTCACCGGTATATATTGACCAAACAAGAGAAAGAGTGTGTTGGAGTTGAAAGACAAACTTGTTTTGTTTCTCTCCAGTTGTTGGACTGTCGGCGGCTGCATGCTGAACATTGTTTATTTGCTCCTACCACACACATTACAACGATACAAAACAGGATACAAATCTGCTACGTTCTCGTTAAATGTCTTCTGAGCACTGAAAAGACAGATGGACAGGGGACGGATTAAAACATCTCTATATTTATGATCTGTCAGAGGTTGGGGCTTAAATAAATGTGAAGGGAGATAGTGAAGGAGGCCAGGTGATCTCTTTAAGTATTTTTGACGTTCAGGCAGCTCGTAAAATAATTAAGTCCTTTATGAAACTGACAGAAAATGTATATTGACAAAAACATTTTTTTAATTCTTCTTACTAATGTTTTGAGAGTTTTGGCTTTTCAGATATTAACCATCTATTTAAGATAATCACTGGGCGTAGATTACAGCATGTGACTGCTAGTTTAAAAGTTTCAATTCCAGTCAAATTTCTTTATTTTTTAAATCTTAAACATTCTAATGATTTCGGTCCAATCTCTTTCTCTGACACACACACACAGGCTCATCTTGTCTTCCTTATGAATGTGTTGCAGATTTTCTGAAAAGCAGACGAGAGAATGCTGGTCAATGGCTGTTATTTGAATGCATCTCCTTTACACTTCATCATGGATACTGGAAGCTGCAGTAACTGTAAAGTAGGCAGCAACCTTTTGGGCAGTAGTACAATGTTATTATTATATGTTATTATTATTTAGAGGAACGGTGTGTACGATTTAGTGGCATCTAGTCGTGTGTAGCAGGTTGCAACAAACCAAATACCCCTCCACTCAGCCGCTCCTTTTCCTAGCGTGTTTGAGAACTACAGTGACCTTCAGGTAGGGATAGATATCTTTAGGATTATCAATACTCTGCTCTTCTACAGGACTAAATATTGTCTCTTGAGCATGAACAGTAATGTTCACAACAGCAAAGTCACCATATAAAGTCATTAATATTTTACTGGAAACAAATCTAAAATGTTAATAAAAAACAAACATTTCTGAGGAAGTTTATAGAGAATGAAGAACACAAACGGCCATCACTATCAGTCACTCCTCCTGTCAGCAGAGAAATGTACAAGAACAAACTAAGATAAACAGACTACATGCAGATAGTTTCTGTTTCAGCTTGTTTATAAAAAATGTGCTGTTAGCTGAGCATTAGCGTGCGTACTTGTGCAAACATAGCGGCGGCGGATGAGACAGCCGATTGAATTAGGTTTCACTTTCGTTTACATGTTAATGCTGCTTGAACATATGTATTGATTGAGTATTGGCTTTTACTTGCAAATACGTTAATGCACTAACAGTAACAAGCGTAATTGCAGTGTAGAGAGCAGAGGAGATGCTTGCTGCAGCGTAAAAATAAAAAATCTCAGATAACATAAAACATGAAAAGCTCTCTATAGCCAGTGTTTGGTTTGACCGTTTTGGGCTGCTATAGAAACATGGCGGTACAAGATGGCGGACTCCGTACAAGACAACCCGCTTCCTAGGTAGATATAATTGGCCTTTTCTAAGCTAATGAAAACAGATTGATTCTTAGTTTCCGGCACATAGTTATGCATATTATATTCCATTTCTGCCAATTAATCCCACCTAAATGAACCATCATGAAAGTGATGAGCATACGGAGGCTTTCTGAGCACATCTTAGTGAGTGACTTTTTACTTGTGCCGTCACTCAGGGAGTTGTTACGCTCTACCTGCTTGTACCGTGAATCTTTTATTCCCGCTGCCATTATTTATGTGATGTTAATTTTGCCTCTATTGTTTTAACTGTTTTTTTCTGTCAGGAAATGATTGCAGCACCACCTGAGTCACTTACAGTTTGGTGCGTGGTCTTGGACTCACTAGTTTTTTGAAGGAGGCGATGAGCTCCGCTGTCTGGGTGACTCAAATACTATGCCTTCCTGCTAAGCCTCACACTTAAGGGACCCTTTCAAGGATCCACTAAATCCATTTTCTTCTTCACTTTCTTATTGAGTTGTCTGCATCGTATTTTTTTCCCCCCTCCCAACTAGTATCGTCATTGTCTTATTTTTCCTGCGTGTGCACCCCTGACCACAAATTGAAGGGGACCTTGTCAGAGTGTGGATACAGGCAGCAGTTTTTGAGCTCGACAGACCGCATCAATCTCCTCGGTCACATAACGAACATGGATGTGTGTGTGAAGAAGGAAGCGGGAGAGGGAAGGTGATAGGAGGGTGGGGGGGTCGAAGTGAAAGAAGGCCTGGTGACCTGAAAGCTTCAGGAAGCAATTAGCAAGATGCTTCACAAACTGTAGAACCAATCTAATTAGCTGCTATCAAAGCTGCAAAACCCTTTGCTCTGCTCGACTGCAGATGTGTTTGTGAGTTTTCCTCCTACTTCTGTTGAATTCTTCCTCTTAATTGCCTTTACTCATTTGACTGAGCGAGTCGTAAAATGCAGATATGCGGAACAACAGGTTGTTTATTAAAATACAATGGAGTAGGAGTAGAGTGTGATGGAGGTTAATACGGGAATGCTTTTACTGCTGTGAAAGCATTGTTAAATTCTTCGCATTTCATTAGGAGCTTTAGCTTGACAGTTAATTACGTGCATGACATAGAGGTTTACATGTTGTTTTTCCTGCAAACACATGTGTCAATTAGGATGTTTGACGGGCACACATGAACAGATACACACTGATACACATCGACACCCACCTTGCTGTGAGAAGGACTGCTCAAAGACGCACTTGTACAGACTGCGGAAAGAAGAGCTGAGGTCCTCGAAGTCTGAGAAACAGAGCTGCTTATCCCGGGACTCCAGGATGGGCAAATCGTACTGGGGCTGTGCGGGAGGAGGGGGCGGCGGCGGCGGTTGGGCGGGCTGTTGGAGGCTCAGCGACTGGGACGAAGGCTCCGAGTGGCTACTCACCTTCAAGACAGAAGAGAGGGATCAGACATAGAGGCTGTGAGAGGTACACAAACACATCAAGGAAGGTATTGGTTAGAGAAAAAAAACATCAAAGGCTGAATTCACAGTGCAGCTCAAAGTGAAAAGCCTGCGGTCAGACCGACACCGGCACTGCATCAAATCACATATCTCAATAAGACCAATAACGCCACCGCGCTGGAACAATGGGAGTACCGGGGATCCGGGTTTTTATTAAAACTAAATGCGACATCATCCATTAAAGCACCACAGTCACAAATAAAACATGCACATTCCTGGTAGGTAACTGTGCAGCCATGACAAGCAATTCAAGGTTCTCATCTCAGCAGGAGGAGGCTGTGGAGGAAGGAACTGAGCAAGAATGAGCAGCATATACATACATTATACACTGAACACTGAAGTGTTTGGTAACTGGAAAGGCCACTAATGCCAGCATTGATGTGGGCTGCTTCCTGTTTAAATTGAGAAACTTGAATTTCAATTGGGAGAGCTGCATCGTAAAACAGATAAAAAAAGTAACATTCAATACTTATCACATTCAGTTTCAAGAAAAGTAATTTATTTTCCAATTGTACCATTCAAATTCAATGTTCACATTAATTCTTTTAACATTTTTTTTGTTGTCTTTATTCACTATGATTATCATACCAAATTAAATTTCACGCAATTAATAAGGAATCTTGGCTGGCACTAATTTCCTTTCGTATGAACACACAAAAACAAAATCCACTGCTTCAATTTTCCGTCTCCTATAGAGATTGCTGCCTGTCTCCCTCTCCCCTCAATCATCTCATCCTAGCTGTCATCTTCCTCACCATCCAGCCAGCAAACACAAGCAATGCTGCGATCAGTGTGCCTCCGCAGATATAAGTCGACTTAGCACGACACATCCCCCACACATCTACCTCCACCCAGTAATGGCTGCCTCTCTGTCAACTTTCTTGGTGTCTTTGAGATGCCAGTGATGCCACTAGTAATCACCGTCAGTTAGGGGGGTATCACCTGTGCCAGGTAATGAGGCAGAACTAACCCTGATCCCCCTGGACCAAATTGTAGATTAGGTCTGAAGCGATGGAGGAGGAGGGCAAGGGATGGAGGAGACGATGCAGGGAGGAGGAAAACAAAAGACGGCCTCTAGAAATGAGAGGTTAACGAGATGAGATTGCGCTGACCTTTGCTAATGCAGGTGGGAGGTGAGTGAGGGAAAGTGATTGATGGTAAAAAGGTGAGCAGCTGTTACAAGGGAAAAATAATAAAGAGTTGGGACTTCTCAGCCCTCCTGCAATTTTGGACCAAATGCTTTTGGGCTGAGACTGGCCTTTAAAATTGTGTTATATTTGGTTAAAAGGGACAGAATACAAACATGTGAAATGTCTTTCAAACATCCCCATTAACAACTGAGATCTTCAGTCAACTTTGTTTTTTAGTCAATTATGAGGGAAAAAAGTAAAACCTTTTTGCATCTTAACCTGTGACTACTGTTAGCATTTTTTGTCAAAAGCCTTTCTTGTATACTGGACTCTTGTTTCAGCCATGTTTTCTGCAAATGATCAGCTGGGGATGAATAGTTTGTGGTTTCCATTCAATATTTTGTTCTAAATCACTCAGCATGGGACAGTTTAGTTCCTGAGAGAAGGGTTGGCTAATCTAGTCCCTCCTTCAAGAAAAGGTCACTTATTATCAACTCACACACTAGTGACTAATCAATTCAAATATTGCAGCTGAAGGACCTTGTTTTCTAAAAAGGATGAGAAAGAATTTAAGTGTGTAACTGCAGACTTAAAAATTAATTTATTCATCTGCATTTTATCGTATTGTAATTTCCCTCCTTTTTCTCACAGTCATTAATACTGGATTGGTCAGGCATCATTCATGTTCATCAAAGCCGATAAAGGGGAACTGTCAACACAAAGAGGGATGACTCTGATGTTTCCTGCGGTTTCATTTTTTTGCACAACAGAAAGAATGCCAGCATTTCCCACAGGTTTAGAATTTATTTGTGCTGGTCGACCTTGAGGGGTGTGAGGGGTTGCAAACAGTATTGATAGCTGGCTGCAAAATGTAATTCACAAGCGGTGCATATGAATGCAACATTCAACAACAAGCAAGAGGGTTTTCAATCAACCTGCACTGTTAGTTGCATTTCCACACCTCTGAAAAGAAATGCATATATATATATATAAAAATACAAACATCTTTATGGGTGTCTGCAATTCTAATTATTTGGAGAGCCTAAATTAATCATTTGTATGGAAAACATGCATGCCTTCGCATGTCAATAGCAATACAATGGATATTTAGCAAAACATTTGAATTATTTAGCAAGAGAGCACGACTAAAATCTGGGATGTTTGCAGGTTAAAAAGACATACAAATGTGTCTGTTCATGTCATCTCCTTAACCATACTGACATTGTACAGACTATTACAAATGATATCTCAGCATACTCTGCACAAGCCAACTGAAAATATATTTGCTTGCAAAGTATAAATGTGAAACCCAGCTCCAGCAGTGCTGTAGATCCAGCGTACATGTCGTTAGCTGGTTACCACCTCCTCAGTCTGCTAAGGGTGCAGCAGACACCTTCTGTACTGACTGAGTGTCTGAACTGGTGACTGAATCATCCGGTTTATTTCAGAATCAAGTGAACATAGTAAAAACTTTTAGTTTGAATGCTGTTGGTTTAGCATTTTTTCATAAAAAAAGAAAAGAAAAGCAGAAGAAAAGTGTAAGAAAGCCCTGGCCCTGCTGAAGTGTACTTAAACAAGAGTCTGCAGCAGCGGCAGGTCAGCTGTCCTTGTAAATAATAATAAGAATAGAGATATTTTCCTGCAGCAAACATTAGACCGTCACACAAAATAAAGAGAAGAACTTACCGGTGTGTAGCCGTGTACGTTGCTGCCGCCGCTGCCGGCAGTGTTCAGGTTGTTAAGGTTGACGGATGCCAAACTCTGCTCTGAAAGGCTGTTGCTCAGGCTGCCCAGACTACCAGGGCTCTCGCTGCCTTCTGCCTCGGAGTTGTACAGTGCTACCTACACACACACACACACACACACACACACACACACACACACACACACGATCCATGTTAATGTGACAATAAAGGCAATTATACAAGGCCAAAATGTTGAGGCAATGCACTCTGAGGTAGTGATTTGAGATTTTATTGTTCCTCTCCTTCATTTTGTCCATTTGTGGACTCATCTCAGCCTAAACACTGTCCACCTCAAGAAATTACCCATGCACTATTAACTTATGAGACAACTCATGAGGAAATATGGAAATTAGAGTGCTGGTAAATGCTAATTGGTCCTGCCGCTTCATGACAGCACAGAACGTAAACCAATGATGATCTTTCTTCCTTGAACATGGTGATTTTGATTAAACGCCGTGACCGAAAAACAACTAGGTAACTTAAAAAATGACTTGGTTTGTGAATTTGGCACAGATTTAGAGGAAGTGTACTGTATACGCTCTTGTGGTGACAGATCACAAAGCTTTTAAAAGAAATGCCTCAGGATTATGTTGAATCATGTTTTTCTTGTTTTCTTTGACTGCCAGTACTTGTGAAGAAGCGCGCCAGCATTACCTCCAGGCTACATTTAATTGTATAGACAAATGTGAAATTATAGCCTTCGGGTGAGAAAAACATAAAGGCTCTCTGAGGCGGTGCTCTACCCTGTAGATGTTCTTTCAGCGGAAATAAGCATTTGCAAAAGTCAGTTTCCTTAAGTGTTATACTTTGTTATGTGTTGTGTATTTATTTATGTATTTGTAATTTCCCTTGCTCTGCTACTGTAGTAACAAGGAAATAACTATGTGGTTTATGAGAACATTTTACATCTATATTTATACATTAGAAAAGAAAAGGAAAAACTGATAATTATCAAAGACCTCATGATGTCTCTAGTAATGTTTCAACTTAGTTTTTTTAGACTTGGCACAGCTACAATTTCTAGACATTTAAGATTTAAGGTAAAACATTAAAATATCTGAATGAAATAAATGAAGAGTTTAACGATTTTCCTCTATCCTAAACTCTTAGTATCATCTTATAGGACTGTCTTTTTCAGAAGAACAGGCACTCTCCAATGCAAACAGAATATTAGTGTGCAAATGTGTTATTACAGAAGCTCTGATGTGCTGCTGTGCCTGCAGGACGCCACCTGTCTGGATGTGGGCGGACATCATTGACGTTGGCATCGGCATCTCTATCATCAAGGTCTTTCTCTCCCTGCTCTGAATCATTTTTTTCTAAATGTATAGTGATGACTGAGACGAATCAAGTTTTAATCTTCCCTTTGGTAAAACAGAATAAGTGCAAACTGATGCAAGAGGTAAATTACACCCAACTGTCTGGGAAAACAATAATGACTTGATGCTGATCTCCTTAATGATGCCTACCTCTCACTTTCTGTTGTCACACTTTTAAGACTCTATATGTCTGTCAATCTAAAAAAAAGAAAAAAAAACAGTTTTGCGCAATAATGTTATTGACGCAAACTTTCCAACCTCGAGTATTTCTCTCCATCTTTCACTCACTGAGAAGGAAGTGCAAGCAGGTGTGCGAGTGGCTGTATGGTGATATGAGTGGAAATTGTAGACTGTATAGGGTTTATACGCACTGTTCAGTATCATTCAGGAAACATATGGGAGAATTATTGCCCTGGGAGAAAACTGGGAGAGGGCAATCAAATCAGGAGGGTGAGCAAGTACGCATTCACAGCATTGTTCAAACTATAATGGTGCAACACGTGATGGTGCCAACTACTGTTTTAGGGATAGTCATAACAGAGTATGCAAGTAACTTAACCCACTGCAGTGGTTAGTTTGGCAAAAAGAGCAACTATTTAGATTCAGATTATATCTATCTATGGATGACTTTGTTATTCATTTTAAGTTTATACAATGTCAAAATTAGTGTGGTATCCAAAAGTAGTATCCAAAATCCCAAAAGACATTTGCCTATTTTTTTCTGACAAACCTACAAGTACAAAAAAAGCTTTTTTTTAAAAGCAGAAACTAGTAAGTGCTTACTATCTTTAGTGAATAAATGATTGCAGCAAGTGAATACATGACTATATAATGGTGGTGATAAAATCATTTTTAATTAACAGAGCGTTAATAATCTGTTTCATATTGACAAATTCCAGGAAGTATGAGTCACAATGTGTGAAAAGAGCAGAATGGAGAACTGGAATAAACCGTCATGTCCACATTACATCCCGGGACCGACCACTCAAGAGTTATGTGAGCTGCTGCTGTGGGTCAAATTTTCCTCTTTGGTCAGGGTCAGACGAAAAGGAAAAGGTCACCTAACACACATCATCATTATCTGTGTGTGTGTGTGTGTTCGTGTGTGTGTGTGTGTGCGTGTGCGCGTGGCAGATCAGACAGCCGTCAGAGGTCCCAGTCGGTACTTGATCTCTGACCCTCAAACAGACGGCCCACCCAGTTTAGTCAGCGTGCGTGTGATTCAGTTCATAAGGTTTCTCTGTAAAGGTGAGGGCCTGTAAAACGGGAGTTGGATGTGTGCGACTACTATGCATTGTCTGAGCTGTAAGACTCATTCTGCGGCAACGACGTCTGACATCCAGTGAGTGATAATTATTGAAACTTCAACAAATTCTTCTCAGCTGAAAGTAAAAATGACTACAGCTTCTTGACTAATTAATTTTTCAAGAATCATCATTACACATCATGTAATAATATAGGAATATTCATGAGACTTAAAGGGCCACTAAGTAACATTTTGTAATAGTTTTAAGTGAGAAGTTTTTAGCATGACATGTTTTCAAACCCATCAGCAGCACAGTACCAGTTGTTAAAAACGTAAATAAACTAAAAGTGTTTGCTCGTAAAGAGCCAAACACTTTACAGCAATCTGTGTATTCACAAATAAGCAGTTCAAAAGCCAGCAGGTTGGGAATTACATTCCTGCCGTGGACCACTACTGAATGTAGTATTAGATGAAAGGAAACAATTGCACTACGCGTGCAAAATACATGTTGCCATGGTTTTGTTGGTGAATTTGACTCCGCTAAAACAAAACTTTCATAAGTGAGGAGCTGGTGTTGTACCTTGTTGGTGACAGCATTGATGGCCAGCGTGGGGGACGCCCCTCCTGACATGATGCAGTCCATTCTCAGAGACTCAGACTCCAGGCTGTAAGGAGTTGATGCCTGAAAATAGAGGACGGAGGACGGAGACACAAATTAATCCATGCGTCCTGTGGATCACCAGAAAAAGGCTTTTCTCACAGAATACATGTCAAATTAGAAAAGCACATGTAACATATACAGCAATGTATGTTAGAGCATGTATTTTATTTTACTTTTCTTTACACTCAGATGGTGCCAGCCAAGTTGAATCGGCATACAATGTATTTTCATTTGCGCATCAAAGCTAGGGTTGGTAATCTTCATAAACTAGTATGCTAGATTTAAAGAAAGAATCCAAACGAAAAACCCAGCCCAGTGTCGCCAACTCTTTTGCAATGAATCCAAATCCAAATTGTTTATTGGCTAAGCAGATACAATGAATTTGACTAGGTGAAGGTGCATAACAATAAACATAGACGTAGGATAAAACAATAAAATAAAAGAATAACAAATAACAAACAGATAACAGTACTTTAAAACAAGTATATATTATAAGTGGAAAGTGTATTTTAATAATAAAAAAAAGATCTGCAGGGGTGTTGACAGTAGCTTTGTAGCAGCACTCGTTACAAAAGTCAAAAGTTACAAATTTAGGGAGAAAGTAGCCAAATTTGCAACACTGACAGCGCGTCCCCTTCAGACTTTCCTCCAAAGCCACTCCCCTAAAATGAACGGTATGAACTTTAAACAACAAACGTCGCTATTGTTAGTACTCACAGCTGAAGAAAACATGAAGGAAATTAAATTAAACAAATGTCATGAGAAACTTCTGAACGCAACAAATTCATGATTCTGTTCTGCGCCTCCTGAATCAGCGCCACCGCCAGAGCGGCTGGACACTTAAACAGCCTGAAAAGTTGATACATCACTCGCACTTGATAAATGAAGACACCCTCATGCATTATTCAAGTATCTCAAATGGATTCAGCAGCAGTTAATTTTCCGCTAAAGAATAGTTGTTAACTGAGTGTGGGGATATGAGGAACTATTCAAAGATCGATGAGGGGCTAAATTGACGCCCGCAAAGTGGAAAATAAATAAATAAATAAAAACGAGGACAATATTTTCTTCCTTGTCTGACTCCTTTCAGGGTTCAAGACGGCTTGCCTGCCTTCCCAAACTGCTTACAGTAAGAGGATTGGTTGGTAACAATGCAATCTTTAATTTATGATAAACTCCCAGTGAAATGGGTTGTCGGTTCCCTGGTGGAGGCACTTAAAAAGAAGACAACGGTGAGGTGAAGAGAGGAGTGAGGGAGGCTTGTGGAAGAAGGGGAGCGAAAAGGAATAATAGGTAGGGAGATAATTGAGTGGTGACGGACCGGCAGACAGGCAGACAGAGAGGCATACAGGAAATGAAAGAGAGTGATTATGCTGAGGGCACCAGAGACGCAGCTACTAAACTAAGTGTACATTGCCTGTCTACACATTTATACAATGCATTTATGCAGCTGCCGTTTAGCCTCGCTGCCAACTTCAAATCTTTTCATTTTGCTGTCATCAGGAGACGGTAAAAACTTTGACAGTGTAGCCTAGGTGTAACAAAACCCTAATAAAAACAGTACTACATACTTAGCCCAGCTTTTTTTTTCTTCCCCAGACGGTAACACTGTTATAAATCTTAGCACTTAAAACCTCCCTGTTTCTCTTTAGCCCATGTGACAGCCCGCAGTGTGTCTGCCAGCAGTGCAAGTGAGGCGTAAGAAAAGGGGTCGAAGGGCCCATCCATGTAAGACAAGATGACAAGGCTCTGAATTAATTAATGTTTGTAATAAAAATAAAAAAAAAACGATGAAGAAAATATGTCTAATGGCAGCCCGGGGCCTTCTGTGGTAATTAACTGGAACACAAGCCTAGAATACTCTCCCTCCTCTCCATCTTACTCTTCTTACTTTTCCCCCTGCTTCCCCATTGCAGCTTGATTTCCCCCTCTCTACCTTGATGTCTCTTTTTTTATGCATCCTTTCTTTCACACTTCTTTTTATTGTCCCCGCCACCCCATTTTTTGCCCCCTACTCTCTCTCTCTCTCTCTCTCTCTTTTACCTTAATTCATTCTCCAATGAGCAACTGTGATTGTGCACTTTACTGCGCCATGCCTGCCTGAGGTCCCTGGAGAAGAGAGGGCTAAAGCAGTGAAAAAGACAGAGAGGCAGAGACGGAGGAAACAGAGTGGCAGACAAACAGACGCACAGAAAGATAATGATCAAGATACACAAAGAGTTACGGAGACACAGAATGAGAAAAGAAGGGAGACGACCAGCTGTGCTGCACCATGATGAAAGACTCTGCAGGTTTTTAATGCAACAACAAACATAGTCAGCTGTACATTCAGGAAACCTCAGTGGGTCCGAAGCTGGATACAGAATGCAATGGAAAAAAACAGATTGACTATTTCAAACTCCCATTTGAAGTTGCTCAATTGGTTGCTCAACCTTGGCTGAGGGGGGGGGGGGGCGGGAAGACTGGAGGATGGGCATCTCGCTTGATGACTAGTTATGAGCATGATAATCTGCTGTAGCACACTACTATTTGTATCATACACAGACAATCAAACAAAAATACTTTTTTAAGCTTAGAGGTCCAGTAATAAGCAGGTCAATATCAATCAAATGGCACAAAGCATATTTGGTGTCCCAGATAACCCTGCCTGTTCAACTCAGCCAGGGAAGAAGGTGTACAATGTAATTGATGTCTTTGCTACTTTTGTGTCTTTACAGAATCATAATTACACAACCCTATTCAAAGTCAGACTGTTTCTGGTCAACAATTAGACTAATGGAGATCATCCAAATAAGCACAACATGCAGCAAGAGACATGTATTTGTACCACAGTCAGGCAGGTAGCTGCCCATGTAGTTTTTGTTCCACAGAAAACTGCACAGTATCACAGTATCAATATACGAAGCCTGGAGTCAGGAGTGGTGGTATCGTCTCTAAATCATACGTTCCCCTGTCACATCTTGGCTTTTTTACTTGGTATCACTGATCTAGCACATAATCACAGACTCCTTTCAATCGTGATGCAGAAGCAATTACCAAAACTGTGTCATCACACCACACAGAGCCGCTAGCTTGGCTGTAGACGCTGAGGTTGTTTGCTTTAAAGGCACCTTGTTTGCCTGCTGGTGTATCTAGGCATCATTATTGCAGGGAAAGGGGAGAAAAGATTGGAAGTCTGTTCCCACTCAAATATTTCTGTAGCATCTCAGTTGACCGGAGCAGCCTTAAATCAAGGCTTTGCTGCTCCCTTTTATTAAATAAATCCGTACACTCAGTTTCATTATTGTGTTATTGTCTTGTTCTATTTTATCTTGTTTTTTATTTTCTATTCTCTCTTAAATGACTGATTTTAATTTCAATGTCCTTTTCGTAATGTGTTTCTTTTGCACTTTGTCTTTTGTTTAATGTAAAGTGCTTTGAATTTCCTTCTGAAATGTGCTATATAAATAAACTTTTCTCGCTCGCTTGTTTTTGTGACCACGGGCTCTCTCACACAGCGACATCCTTTGCCTCTTTGATGTCAGTGAGCTTGAACTGGTGTAAATACATCATTTTTAAAAATGGAAACTGGAAGGTGAAAATGTTGTTTTACTGCCACATTATAAAAAACAATGAGCTTTAGTGTTACAAGGAGGATTGAATAAAGCATTGTTAAAGTACTTACCCTCTCCCCAGAGCGCGGCCTCTTCTTGGGCCTGCTGGGTACTGTGTCTTCTTTAGGATTGGTGTCTATGGCCCAGTACGAACCCTGGAGAGGGACCCCAAAAAAACAAAAATCAAATACAACAAGTTTGATGGAAGATGCTCTGCTTGTAATTTAAGGAGTCAGTGGTGGAAATTAAAGCCCTTAAATAATCACTTAAAAAAAGAAATACGGGAAAAAAAGTCAAAGTTATGAATTTACCTGAGAAATAAATACACATATATGCTCTGTGTATTAATCATAATTATTACACATTTCTATTTTAAAACGGTGTTTTGGGATCTGGATCTTTTATTGATGTAGGTGGTCCAGGTGGTGTTAGTTGAACAATATAATTGTACAGCTGGGCAGTACTACAGACAAATATATATATTCTTTAGACGAAGTAGAGAAACCAATATCACAAGGGAAATAAGTAAATAAATGTATGTTTTGAATGTGAAATCCCAGATCAGTAATAAAATTAAAAAAATAAAAAATCTTCCTTATAAACGGTGCTTGAGTAAATGTAATGAGTTGCTTTACACCTCTTTTGTTAACATCATTGATCCCCAGATGGGAAACTAATTAGTTTGCCCATGTTGCAAATAGCAAGAGAGACACAGGTCAGACAGACGGGTCTCAGCAGGCAACGTACGAAAGACAACGAACATGTAGCCCAAGAGGAATATGAAGGAGATCAGCAGCTGGGCCAAACCAATAATTAGAAAAAAATCAAAATCAATTAATAAATAAGCAGCCTACCATAAATATGGAACAAATATAATATGAAACCCTCAAATTGTACAATTGTATAACAAATCCATATTAAACCAAACCTGTGCCAAAATGTCTGTGATGAACAAAAATGTTGTCATTAAAAAGATCGTCTAAATCTTTGGAGCATCTTAACCAGTCATTCAACACACTACCAACAACAAACAGGGGTGACCTTGAAACCGAAACGTCAACCTCTGTCCAAGGTGACCTTCAACAATTCCTCCATTCCCAAACATTTGTCTTAAAAAACACAATATGATGGTCTTATCGGCTGTTTTGGGGTATTTACTGACTGTCAACTGATAGCAGCCCTCCGGTTGTGTTGTCCTTCATACGCACTTGAACGCTGAACAAGAGCCATTCCTGACTGTAAGCTCACCGATAGCTAAGAAAACACGTGTCCTGTATGGTAGAAGCTAACCCTCCCCACTCCCCGTGTAAAACTTTCTATTCGCAGATGGCGCACCAGCTCCAAGCATGCACGGAGGCGTTTATATATTCAATACACTGTTCGTTGCATTATTCTGCATAAAAACAAAATGAACTGTGAAGAAACAAAAAGACATATAGACCGTAGGTGTAACCGGCAAAAAGCCAGAAACCAACCTCCACAATGCTGTGGAGGGATTGTAATTTACTGTAAACTCATCTCATATTCATGAACTAGTTGAATGCCTCCGTACAACAACTAAAACAATATAATGCATTACAAAGAAACAAAAAGGTTGAATATCCTGTAAAAAATAAAATTATTTGGCTGCAAAATATTTACCAAAATTAAGATTTTTAAGACCGCCTGTTTCTAAGCATCTCAAAAACAAATTTTATTAGTGAACTATTTGTGAGACAGTCACATGATGGAGGCGCTGTTACAAAAATTCAAAAGGTGCACGACCAAGAGCCGTGAACTCTTTGTCCCACGCACCGGCCTCACGTAGAAACTAACTGAGAGAAAGCACGTCACTGAACGAGCAGAGATGAAAGTGTTTTCATGTCAATGTGAACCCTCAAATATTTGTATGAGGAAACAATCTGAACCCTGACAGCGTTACTGCAAATAATAACTTTACAGCTCTGCTGTCATTATTTAAAGTTTAAACTACTTGTTTGCAGATAAATGTTCCGGGTGCTAGATTTGAACACATCAAAGCTTTTATCTGTCTATATTTGTCAACTATTGTGAGTAATATCCATCCAATTCTTTATAACATTTCAATTTGTCACTGGTGTATCTCCTCCTATTGTGGATACTATTAAGTCTCTTTTCCCCCACTTCTTTAGTGTCACTAGACAGAAAAGGAGTGCAGCAGATGGATTTCCCTTGCATCCGATAAAACCAATGCATCTGTTGTTATTCCACTTCTCTATCCAATCAGTTTTTTCTGGGTTTTATTTTTCCTGTGTTGCACGCTCCTGCTTCGCTTCTCCAAAAAAATCCACTGCAATCCTTTTGATACACAACGTTAAAACACAGCAGACTCCAAAATAAAGACAATGAGAGCGGAGGAAATCAGTTGCTTTTAGGTCCTTGATTTCCTGCCTGTTTGTTTTTCCCCCGCTTTCATTTATTCCTCCGTCCTTCCAGGGAGGTCCAAAGCTGCAGAAAGAATTCAGGACGTTCATCTAGGCCACACACACACACACACACACACACACACACACACACACACACACACACACACACACACACACACACACACACACACACACACACACACAGCTCATCTCTGAACACCTCACCCCCCCCTCCCTCCTCCTCCTCCTCCTTGCTTCTTCTCCTCCCCCTGTCTCTCAGTCCCACATCAGTGAGCAGTACACAGCCAATTAACGTTAGCACATGCATGATTTAGCTTCTCCCCTCTCTCTATGGCTTCAAACAGCGCTCGCACATTCAACTTCTCTACACACAGATGTGTAGCCGAGGTATCGACCACTTCGATCCGCGGTGTGAATTAAGGGGCTGGTCAGGTCCAAGTCGGGCTAATCAGGGGGGAGCCGCTCTCTTTGTGTCTTGGCAGACTATAGGCCTCCACTCAAGCCCATGGATTTAGTTTGAATTATTTAAACCTTCTTCCCCCTAATTCATTTTTCAATGGCTCCAAAATCTTTTTTCACATTATTCTCACATTAACCCTGTGATGAGTTGAAAAGCAGACATTTGAGCTTGTAGAAAAATATTGTAAGGGCAAGCTTCACTGATGTAATTAAATACATTCTCCATCTTTGCAATTCCTTCAATTCAGCACCAACTGAGTTGACAAATTGTCGTTTTCAAACCCGTGCTGCTGAAGTGGCCATGGCAACTCTGCTTCCTAACCACAGCAGTAGCAGTGGTGAAACATATCAATGCTTCCTCTGATTTTGTGTGTGTGTGTGTGTGTGTGTGTGCGAGCGAGAGAAACCAAGCCTAATAAAGCATAACAGATGCGTGAACAGCCTCGCATCTGAAGGAGTGTACCTACATATACTTATTATTCATTACTCTCTGTACCACATTATTATTTGGCAGAATCAATATCAGAAGAGCCGCGGAAAACAGAGAAAGCACCATTAGGCATTCAGGCGGTTATGGAGCTACGCATTGCTTTTAAGTTCAGACACTCTGCGTGTGCGACGAAGAATCAGAGCAGGCGAGTGTGGTCTTTGGGTGCACTTATGCACAAGTGTGTGCACACATCCAGCACAAGGGCGACTAAGCACGTGACAAGTAATCGCCGTCGCATTTTTCCTAAGCTCGCTGAAATAGGCTTGTATTTTCATTGTGTGCCGCACCCTAATTCAAGCTGAGCTTTTCAGTCGCGCGACATTGTTCAGGAAATACTTACTTTTCCAGGGTCATCTTTGGAGCGAGGCACTTTGAGAAAACACTTGTTCAAGGACAGGTTGTGTCGTATTGAATTCTGCAGGGAGAGAAGGAGAGGAGGTAAGGGGAAGGAAAAGGGCAAGAGAGAAGAAGAAACAGGGCAAAACAATTGTTGCAGTAACTTAACACTTAATAACAAATACATTTATTTCACCAAGAGAAATATATTTTTGTCAACTGATTTTAGTCCCAGTCTATGTTAATTGCAACAGCAAGTATTTGCCTTTTTTTTCCAGAGAGAGAGAGAGAGAGAGAGAGAGAGAGAGAGAGAGAGAGAGAGAGAGAGAGAGAGAGAGAGATTGGATATTCTTTCCTCTCCACATTCAAATCACAACCCACCTCTTCAGAACTGCTTGTAATGTATGACTGTGTGCTCTTATTGTTTTTATCTGTTTTATTATTCTACTTACATTGTAATGTTGTGTAAAGTGACTTTGAGTACTAAGAAAAGCGCAATATAAATTAAATGCATTATTATTTATTATTATTATTCTGTCCTTTTATCAGTGGTTCACAACATAGGGGTCAGGACACCTCAGACCGGTCATAAATGAATCTGAGGGGTCACAAGATAATAAATAGGATAGGTACAAATACAATTAAAAAAACATCTTCACCAAATGTTTGCAAATCAGCATCTTCCAAGGGCCTCACATACATGATATTGCATCTCTCCAAAGCCTCTGCTGTATCTGATGTTAGCTGCAGTTTCTTCTGGCTCTGGACCTCCATGTTGGCCTTTAGTGACAGTAAAGTAGTCTTCCACTTCCCACTGTTGTGCCGAGTGAAACGCGAGTCATTATGCTGCAGATGCGGACAGATGTATTGATCCAAACTAAAGCGTATCAGTTCCGTTGGACACACCTGAAGCTGCCGATTGAAGAAGGTGGCTGAAGCACATTCAATGTCGACAGATGGCAAGACAGAGTGAGGCTGGGGCAACAATGTGTCAGATCTGTGAGGGGAGGAGGGGGAGGGGGTAACCCAGGCTGCGGTGCGATGGGGATGAATGCATTTTTGAATATGTGGGGGCGTGTTCAAGCTAAAACAGGGCGTTATTTTGGGCTTCATGAAAACTCAAGCAGAACTGAAATAACACTCTGTTATACAATAACAAATTCATAGCCACAAATTCATAGGCCCTAATGAAGGGAAACCGACATTTCCACCATTTGTAATACATCCTATTGTTTGAGGGTGTTGTGTACATGTGAAAAGAGGGAAAGGGGGGGGGGGGGGGGGGGGGGGGGAGAGAGAGAGAGAGAGAGAGAGAGAGAGAGAGAGAGCACAGCAGTGCAGGCTAACCTAACGTGAACCTGCTCTCCCTTCAGGCTCCCATTCTCCACTCATCTGCTGCTGCTAATTAATACCACTGGGGAGGAGGAGGAGGGGAGAAGACAGAGGGATGGGAGGTATTTCTCTGCTTTCTCCTGAGCTCTCGCTGCTCGACACCGGCTTTGTTTCTCCTACAACAACCAACTTCTCTCTCCATCTGTAGCATAACAGAACAGCCTGATCCACCTCTGCCTCGCCCTTCCACTCCTGGAGAAAAGCTCCAGCAGTTTTCGACTGCTCTACTTAGCGGGTCACTGGCTGTACCCAGCCGTCCATCAAGGAAACGCTTGACAGTCGGCCGATGAAAACGGCAAAGAGAACCGCCACCAGCTCGACACACAAAGGCAACCATCTGTTCCGGAAACTTTCCTGTGGGAGGTGGCGTTGGATCATTAACGTCAGCCAGCCCGTCTAACTTTGCGAACCTCTATCTATTGTTTCTTTATTTACGCACTATTTTCACTAACCAAGCATTTTTTGCACACCTGTGCACTACTTGCAATGCACAATCCTGTGTAATTCAGACTTTGCACACTTGCAATTTCCCCTTCAGCTTGTGTGTTCTTTGCTGGGACCGACAAAAGTTGCCAATGCCGACGTTAACGTCTCATGTTGGCATTTGTTTATGGCATTAAGTTTGGTCATTGTTTTCCCCACACATGGAGTAATTCATCTTCCCTATAGAAAATTAAGAGTTTTTATTAATTGTTTATTTCTAGGATGGTTTGGGGAGCTTGTTTTTCTCAGTGTGTCCTTAACGTTTGGTGATCCACACATACAGTATAAAGCCTAGTTCATAGTTCTCCGTCAGGTCGACGGCGTACCTATGCTGTCGTCGCGACGCAGTCGTTGAGCATTCGAAGTTCTGCGTCGAGGGAACGCGTTAACCGCCATGCCGCCAGGGGGGTGTGGCTGTGTGGTTTAGGGGTTATATAGGGGCCGAATCCTTTTTCAACAGAAACATTTTTCGACAGAGAAGACGTTTGCGGAGGTGGTAGGAAGACAGACCAGAAAAAGCAACTGCTGGAAATTACGTTCTGAGCGGACCAATCACAGCGCTTACGGTCCGCGTCGACGCGACGCGTAGTTAGGATTTTTTGGAGGTGCGCGTCAGGCTACGGCGTAGGTACGCCGTAGCCTGACGGAGAACCATAGATTAGGCTTAACACTTTAATATCCAAACCCATTGAAACACCAGGATAACAAACAACACCTGTTTTCACGTTACAATGATTTCCTTATGTTGCTAATCATCAGTGTCAGTTTGCAGTCTGGCATATTTAAACATAGTTCAGCCGATAATTTAATACTGAGTTGGTTTTATCAGCGAGCTATTTTCAGACCAGGTTTAAATAACAATTGTTGTTGTATTTATTTAGCATCATATTGCTCAGGTGTTATAATAATCCATTTGATGCCTTAAACATTACTAGTCTGCTTTGGAGGAATCATCTTCCCACAATGGTCCAGTGTTTATTGGCATTAAACTTGCTATAAAAGTCTGCTTGCTCTGATATTTATTATCAGGAAACCACATACTAAGTTACGTTATAAATGATATTAGCTGAACGCTGCATGTACAGGATATTTGTAGAGTGCGCCGTTTGTGGCATGCTCCCTTCTTGCTGCTCTATATTGCTGAGTCCCACTGTGTGGTTATGCATTGTTTGTTTTCATTACTGTAGTCAGCTTGACAATTAATATTGACAATAAAAAGTCAAAATATTACAACAAGAATGAGTCTTATTAATATTATTATTACAGCTTATATCTGTGTATTCCTGCTCTCACTGGTGTCTATGAGTGAATCTGCTTGATATGTTTTCTCAAAATGTTCTTGTCAATTATATTCCTAAAGCTCCAATTGTCACCCACAAGCTAATCTCAGCATTACATGTTGGTTTCATTGTGAAATTTGATTTTGTCAATATCACCCAGACTTTGTATTATCCAAAACAACTATAATTGCATCTCTTCAATTCCATTTATATTGAATATACTTTCATACCCATTTACTGCATGATCATTTCTACTAGGATATGTTTTGCAGGGAGCTTTTGTGGCATGACGTCCATATACAGAGAGCAAAAAACAAACCTGCCACAATTTCACCACTCACACATCTTCAAGGACAAACCTGTTTGTTAAGGAAACTGTGTGTGTGTGTGCGTGTGTGTGTGTGTGTGTGTGTGTGTGTGTGTGTGTCTTTATGTGTATGATTGTGTAGCCCTTCATCCTGGAGAGCATCAGTCTAAGCCTGCTTGTGTGCACATACTGGATACATTGCCTTCTTTCCTGCATGTCAAGGAAACAGTAATATCCCCTCACTGAATGGGAATAGACACCATCAATAAACGTAATGATTAGCAGTGCTGTGAAGTAAGGTAATGAGATTCACCGCTGTGTCCTCCTTCCTCCCACTCCTCACCCGGCCTGATTAATGAGCTTATTGGGCCGGGATGAGGCCACGCATTCCTGCCCAGTAGCTGATGGATCACACAGTCGCAGGCGTCATGTCTGCGTGAAATGTAAGAAGGGCATCGGACGGCTGGTGCGCTCTATAAACACTCGATGTTTCCACTGCAGGACAATACCTCTAAAAGGAGTAAATCAGTGTTTGTCATCTACTTTATATATGCAGCAGTACAGCCAAACCCATGAAAAAATGCAATATCACTGTGTTTGTGTTTTTCCATACACAGCCAATCTTTGTATACAAAGCCTTAAGCTGTCAGATGTCCAATGATCACTTCGGAAACCCCCTCCCCCACACCTATCTGTCATCGGCTTACTGGCCCACCATTTCTCTAACTTTCCGAAACCAACAATCCACACACACACACACACACACACACACACACACACACACACACACACACACACACACACACACACACACACACACACACACTTCTCTCTATGTCTCCCTTTGTTTAATCTTAACACAGCTATATGTCTCTTTTCATGAGTACAATTAAGTGCAAAACTTTGGATGTCTTCCAGAAGCGACTGTATGCTTTTCACTCTGCCTTAAGTGTGGCAGTTAACAAGTATAAACACTTGTGATTTCTCACTTGTGCACGACAATTTTCTCAATTGTATCCCAGATTTAGAAGTTTGGGAAAATGTGTACAATCTGCGTGTACATACGTATGAATATACTGAATATATCATGTTTAGTGCAAACTAGAATGCACCCATTAATTGTATAATGTATCGTACCAGTTCAGTTCCCATAATGCCTCACGATTTTTAGAGGCAATTTTTAGAGACTGGAGATTAAAAGCTATGTTGCAGAAAAATAAGGTCAAACTACTGTTTTTACACAGTTATTATTAGCTATGTGGCTTTGTGCATGCATGTGTGGTATCTACAGTAGATACTGTTTATGTGTGTATGCGGCTGCTGCTGCTTAACTTAGGGCGCAGCATCCTGGTGTTAAAGAGGTTAGTTATATAAGGAGGGCTTGATAAGCATGGCTGACTTTTTGACTAAATGCAATGTGATATAATGTGATGTGTGACAAAAAGTCAGATTTTGGAAACTTGCTTTTGGGTGGAGAAGAAAGAGGAATGGAGTGTCAGACTCTCTCTCTCTCTGTGTGTGTGTGTGTGTGTGTGTGTGTGTGTGTGTGTGTGTGTGTGTGTGTGTGTGTGTGTGTGTGCGTGCGTGCGTGTGTGTGTGAGTGATCAAAGAAAGACCGCCACGTTTGAAGCTTGACAGAAATGGCTGAAGAGGTAAAAAAATGTGTGTCTATGTGTGAAGATGAGGTAGGGTGCAGGTTAAGGAGCCAGGAGGATGTTCTGGCCATAGGCAGGACACTTTCTGTCTGTGTGTGTGTGTGTGTGTGTGTGTGTGTGTGTGTGTGTGTGTGTGTGTGTGTGTGTGTGTGTATGTGTGTGTGTACGCCAAGGAAACAGGTCACACGGAGAAGGCTGAAGTTATATAAGCGGGTAGGTTTGGAAGATTTGGGTCATGGCAGCTGAGTTAAATACAAAGGGGCACGGGATGGCATTTCCTCTAAACTAAACAGTCTGGAAAAGCTTCACAAGTGAGGCAACAACGCTTTAACACTTCCATTTTAACAAAACACGGCTGATTACACTGAAATGGCGGGTTGGTGCAGTTTGTTGCACTGGAAACATACAGAGCAGCCCAACTTGTATTGAGGTTATTGCCCTTCTGTCCATCCCGGGAGAGGGATCTCTCCTCTGTTGCTCTCCCTAAGGGTTCTGCTTTTCTTTTCTCCCTGTGGTGGTGGTGGGGGGAGGGGCGTGTCTTGGGACAGAGGATGTCATATGATGTACAGATTGTAAATCCCTCTGAGGCAAATTTGTGATTTTGGGCTACACAAAGTAAATGTAATTGAATTTAATTCATTTTCTGCAGAGACAATGTGAGGTGACTCATAATTGGAGCACTCCAACTGCCCTGGTTGAATCATCAGCTGAGCAGCTGCGTTTGGGAGATATCTGGTTCTTTTATAAAACAGTCAAAGGTTCAGGTCTGTGAGCATAAAAACTGAAGGAGTGAGATCATCTATGACTCCCAAACAACATTTCTGTGATAAACAAAAGATTAAAGGCCTCAAAACCTGTTTTTGTCTCCATCAGCTTCTAGCTATATCAGCTATGAGTGACTGCCAACGTTAGAAATGTTTTGGTGAATTAGTTGACATGATGAAGTGTGATAAACAGGCCAAATTGAAATTAATTAATCAGTTGTCAAGTTTTCATCCAAAACAAGTTTTACAAAATTTCCAGAATATCAGTAAAACGGAATACAAACTAAAGTGTGTTTCCATCCTCTAGTGTTGTGTGACAAGAGAAGTTGAATGCAAACCTCAAACAAACAAAAGAATGTTGAAAATTTGACGAAAATGTGTTGCTTTTTCACCTCAGACAACTGTTATTGTTTCCCTTCTCCACCTTTTTTAAATTTAAGTACAGACATTGATAACAGTTATTCCATATGTTAGACCCAGCCATTCTTCAACTATGGCTTTTGGATTCTTTAAGAATTTACAGGAAATTAAACACAAATACAGATGAGAAAAATGAACAAACATAGCTATCAACTTCAGGACTGTGGACAATGTAGAAATAAATCGTATGAAGCTTGCAATTAAATGATAATATTAGATTTTATAGCTGAAAACAAATACAAAAAATAAACTAATTCAAACAAATGTACCATTGCTGTTTTGGATATGGCAAAGCATCAGAGGCTGGGGGAAAAAAGTAAGTTTTTGTTTGAAAATGAATTCACTGATGTGGCTTGGCAAGCTGTGACAAAAAGGCTGGAAGTCTTTACTTTACCAGGTGAGACAGAAAGGATATACAGAAAGGATATATGTGGTTGTGTGAATCCTGCTCGACTGTGCGCCTGCAGGGAGACTGAGGTCAAAGGGCAAGACGTTTTGCTGGCCATGATATATTGACCTGTGGAGGGCCTATGGAGCTTAACGTGCAAATACAAATGCACACTCAAAACAGCAGAAGTCAGGCGCTTCTCGTGCCGTTCAAGATGGATGTATTGTGGAAGGATATAGATAGCCCTTGTGAACAAGAGATAGAGAAACGGATTGAAAGAGAGAAAGGGAAGGACGATATAGCAATAGGGGATATTTTGAGAGAAGAGAGAGGAAGGAGATTTTATTAACTTTCAGCTGAACCCATACAGTGCATAAAGAAAGGGTAAAATGTGGTAAAGTTTGAAGGTAAGGCAGAGGAGAAGGAGCTGGGAGGGGTGCAAGAGGCACAAAGAACAAGTGCTGGAGTCGGCTGGAAGAGGGAATGTGGGGGTATGAGCACATATGGACAGGTGTCTTAGATGTGAGAGTCTCCTGGGTTCTGAGCATCATTCAGATGCCTTATTATATCCTGATGGTGACGGAGTGACAGACACTCCGTGAGAATGCGGGGTTGGATACAAGTCACTACTTCAAACTCTATCTCATACATATTCATTCCATTTGATGGACCCTTCCCCGCCCTCTACACTCCCTCACTGAAGTACTTCACACAAGTCATATATAAGAAGTGTGTGCGTGTGTGTGTGTGTGAGAGACTGACTATGCAGGTTGTATTTGTACACTGCTGAATGGGCTTGCATGTGTGTGTGCTTGCAGCTGTGAGTATTTACAGTGTTCGTTCAGTTTTTTCACCTGTGCTCAAAGTGTATGTGCATCTGTGCATGCGCCTGTCACACCTGTTAATCCGTGTGAATATGAATGTGTATACACATGTTATACTGCAATAGTGTACCTGTATCTGCTTACAGATATGTTTGTGTGGGATGGAAAGAGGAGGAGAAAAAGGACATGAGTGAGTGTGTGTATGGTGGTTTGTGTGTGTGCGTGTGTGTATGGTGGGGTGTGTGTGTGTGTGGGTGTGTGTGTATGTGTGCGTGTGTGTGACTGGCATAAAGACATCTCAGACAAGGTGGAAGAAGGGTTGCTGTTGTCTCTAGAGATCTCTGGAGAAGCTCCAAAACAATAATAAACAAAACATTTGAGATGTTCCGTTTCCAGTTTTTCCTTCCCGACACCAATAACTGAACTTGCAGATACCGAGTATCGATCCAATACCAGTGCGTTAAAAACAAAAAAAGTGATAAGTCATAATTCCCTCACTTCCCATCTACTTTATATTGCTGTGAAAACATTTAACTTTAAACAACTGGATTTGTCTACGTTTTTCACCAAAAAGGACATTTACAAGATAACATTTGAAAATTATCTAATAGTTTGCCATTGGCCGATTCTCATTTTTACGGAATAGAGCTGAACACTCATATTGTAACTCATTCCAACCTTTGTATATTCGCCATTAGCTCTTAGCTAAGCATTACTGTGCTGTCCAGGGGCTGCTAACAGCTAATGTTGACTTGCTCTCCTGTCGATTTCAACAGAGATCTGTTGTTCACAATGTTGCATCGTCGGTGAAAAAATAGGATCACGAGTGCTTTTAACCCCAGGCAACGAGCCTTCATCGGCCTGCTTTAATTACTGCAAAGAGCTGTAATCCAATGTGTCCTGACAGAGGTCCTGCCTGGTAGCAGATCTGGTGTCCAACTCTCCGCTCCCTCACCTCCTCTCTGGCTTTTCTGCAAACCAACACACCTTCAACACTTCATCAAAGCAAACAACATCTCTTCCCCTGCCATTCTGTGCAGAGGATAAATACTCCAGCATGACTTGAGTGGTCGCAGTTGCTCACGGCTCAGCTCAGAAAGACTGTTTTCACCACAACAAACAAAAATGGTGTCATGAGCAGTTCAACTAAGTGTTGGTCTGGGACTGTTTAATTTAAATAGTTACAAGAGGCCGGAAGTTGCAAGACTATCCAGTTTTTTCAAAAGGAAAAAGAAAAGTACCCATCTTGTGACCCTTTAGAGCAGACCTGGGCATGTTACGGCCCGCGGCCTCTCCCAGTCTGGCCCGCGTGAGGACAATCAAAAAAGAAAAAGAAAGAAATAAGATGCACGCCATAAATGCAATACAACGGCACTGCTTTTACTTTGAAGGCGATTTATGTATGTGCGTGCGTGCGTTTATGCAGCCTCAACAACAGGCAGTGTTGCAACTTGCCGACTTGGAGACTGACGTGAAAGCACGTATTGTTATGCAGTTTCTGTGCTCAACGAGCAGCGGGTGCTGCCGCGAGCCCCTCCGCCGTCCCAAAGCTCTCACAGGCGGTCAGTCTCACAGGAGCCTCGCGCTGCGGTCCACTCCCAGCTGCAGTCTCCACGTCCAGATTGCAAATTAATCGTGCATGCGCAAAGCCGCCGCTGATCCTGACCTGCAGTCTGATACACTATGACAGAGCACTTTAAGTCAGTGTCACTTCTGGATCTTTACTCTTCTCTCAAAGAGGAGCACTTTCCACACATGAGGAGGCCTGCTCAGAAGATGTTAGTTCTCTTAGGATCTACCTACACAAGTTCAACAAATCCAGATCCTCTCTCACTGATATCTGTCAGCTGTCCTTCACATATCCACCTCATTCAACCAGACTTCATGCACTTGTTCAAGCCAACACAGACTGGACTTTTCTTACTGAGTAAGAAAAACGGAACTGAACTGGAAAACATCAAAAGCGCGTATTGCTTTTGTATAAAGTTAATAAATTGATGGTCTTTAACATACATCTTTAAGGAACGGTTTAAAGGTATCTTAAAAAAATTTAATATTATTTTTTTTACATATTTTCATAGCCTTATTGTAACATGTATTCTTACCAGTAGCAGCTCAAAACCATATAATTTACAGGTTTTTTTTTTATAAAGTAATAACATTAATATTGAGTTAATTGAATTAAGTTCAGCCTATTGGTTCGGCCCTCCATAACGGTCCCAATTTCTCATGTGGCCCCTCAGGAAAATGAATTGTCCACCCCTGCTTTAGAGTGTCCCGACCTCCATGTTGGTAACCACCGTCCAAAACTGCCAAACATTCTCATCTCACAACCTTTTTTGGAAGACAAATGCTTTCAGTTGCTACTTTAATACAGTGTTTCAAACAACACTGAGACCAAACCAGGTTGCGGAGCAGCAAGAGGGGCACTGTGGCACACTTCCTGTTGCTGGTCGTGTCGAGCCGAGCGATGCGGCGAAGAGGCAGCTTCTGTCAGTGACTTTCTCGGAGCGGAGAAGTAGGAAGGAGAACAAGGAGGAGTGTCCTGCTTGTGCTCTGCTGCTCTACTAATGTTCGACAGCCTCATTCTCCTTGTCTCGATGCCGTTCAGGTTGGTTTAACAGTTAACATTTACGATCACATCTCTTTTATGTTCGCTTAGTTGTCCGTCTACAGAATCCAAACAATATGAACAAATTGTGAGTTTGGAGGTTTATTCATTTCAGATTCAGCAAAGTAGCCAAACCGTTGTCGGCTGTGACGCACATCTGTGTTGTTTGGCAACAAAGAGGATGAAGAAGAGGAGTTCTAGCCATTTTTGACTTCAGTGTGGACAGAGATCTCTACCAAAACGACCCGAGAGTGCCACGTGGAGGCTTGTCATTTTATATGCAGAGAGAAAGATTTGAAATAACTAGGTGTTTTCATGTAAATGTGTACACACACATTAATACTGTGCATGTTTGATCGTGGTGACAGTGTTCAGAGCACAATCAAGCCAAAATTGTTAAACAGATGAAGATTTGGTTTTGTTACTTTATGGCATTTAATTTTGCACTATATGAAAGCTAGCTTTTGAATTTATTCAATACTTCCATTGTCTTTATATTGATTCCTGAAAAACCTAAAAATCCAAATAGACTGGTTCAGACTTGGTTAGGTCAAAATACTTCCTAGCTTCTAACTTTGCCAAACATCTACAATTGTTGCAGTTTCCTCTTTGCGGGATACAAACCCAGGGACGAGAGAATAAGCTCATTCTGTGGTATAATTTTTGCATTCCAGAGTGCTACGGAAACCAGCCTTAAGCCTATTATTAGCCATATGGAGAGTGCTACAGGCCTGGCTGGTTAGAGAGGAAAACGCAGTGCTGGATGGGTGCCAAATCCTCGAGGAGATCGCAAGAGAAATTCCTTGTTTTTAATTAAGAATTTAATACTGAAACTGCTATTAGTGATTAGTATGTAATTAACAGCACACGCAGTGTTACACATACAAGTTAAACTATCTGTGTGTGTGTGTGTGTAGAATATATATATGTATATGTGTGTGGATAAAGGGAGCCTAAGAAGGACACTGCTGATAATTCACGATTTGTTCATCAAACGCGAGCGACAATTTATATAAAAAATACAAATGTGCTGGAGGAAAAGTGCCTCGTACAGAAATGTCATCACATTGCAGAATTTCTTGCAGAAGGGGGGAATTAATCAATATTTGTTCTATAAAGGCATTACCACAGTTAGAAATCTCAACATTACCTTTGTATTGAAGAAGAAATACTTTTTTATTGTATATTATATTATAAGCTATATATTTTGGTTCACCCATCTCCAGATGCTTTAATGTTACAGAAGTATAACTTATGACAATGCTTTTTTTGAGAGTATGCATAACTGTGAACAACAGTCAGAGTATTTTCTACTTTCAGTAATATAGGCCTTATCTATACACTTTATTACTTAGATTGATATTGGGATCGGGCAGTGTGTTTTATGTTAAAATGTTCCTTTTCATAGTTGTTTTTAAACACACATTTCAGAAATGTCCTAAGAAGCTACGGTGAAGTAGGATTGTGGCAATGGGTGCCGTTTTAGGCACAGGAATTGGAATTTTATATTATGAAACTTTATATATATTTGCAATCATATATGAGCTTTGATGTGAAATAAAACATATTTTCAGAGTCAAAGTTTAATTTGAATGACATGGAATCTATATTGTACATTATAATGTATCACAGTGTCAGGGAGGAGATTTTGACCTTGAGACACACGCGCATCTGGGCAGCAGATTGGTGTAACGTGACATGTGAACTGGGAGTGCTGGGGTACATGTAACAGTCCTGTATGCGTTACCCAGTGGCGAAGGGGTCAACGCAGAGACTCAATAAAACAAACAGACAGCTGGTGGCGTTCTCCTCTTCCTGAAACGACTCTCACAGACAAAAGTAAGCAGCTGTACAGACAAACGCATTATCTCAGCCACAGACGTACACGTGCATCATATTCTGGAGATGTACAGACACGCACTCCGCACACCGTGTTTTCCACAGATTATCTTAAAGCTGAATCACAACGAGCACAGCACTGTGGTGAAATTTCAGTTGTGCTCGTAAGACACAAGCTGCAGGAGCCCTGGTGCAGCTACATCCACAAAATGACTCCCAGCAGCCAATGACAACAGCCTTTCTCCACATACGTAAGTACACTTGACACTGTGCACTGATCTCCACTGAGCTCAGTCGCAGATCTCCCACAGAGCAGGCAGAAGGGGATGGGAGGCAGAACAATGGCCCAGTGCTGATTCAAATCAGGTGATTGTCTGTGACATGTGGTGTTCAGCCAAAGGCCAAAGGCCACTGCGGTAGCGCTGCCCTTTACAGAGTCACATTAGGCCTTGCTAATTCGCAGGCAATTAGCCTGGCTGCACGGGAGCTAGCCTGAGGCGATGGGGGTCGCCAGGGAGCAGCACGACTGCAACAAACCATTCGGTGAAGGTACAAGTCTAGACTGTGTTTCTCAAGCGGTGAATAATGGCAAGGCCTTCACATTTCAAAAATAATATAACTGTGAGGTAAGCTTTGAATAACTAACATTACCCATCATTATATTCAGCCTGAATATAATAGAGCAGCATGAATACAGATTTACATCGTTTTTCTTTCAATCAATTTATCATTCAGTCTTTAAAATGTCAAACAAATAGTGAAAAAGAACAGCATAAAAGGAAAGCTAATTAAAGCAAAACGTAAAACACAAAATACTGTAGGGCAGGTGGTGAAGGTCAGTTTTTAAGAGTTTGTGATTGCACTTGTAATAAAACAAGACATTCTCAAAACACCAAAAAACAGATTTAATATCAGACAAACTGATGAATAAGAGACAAAGGCAAAAGACAAAAATTAGTAACCCCCGCCTGTCTCCCGCTGCGTGTTCACTCTGAGTTGTGGTAAAAGTGGACCCTAAAGTGGAGGGACACGTGGGTGTGAAAGGGCTGCGAGGGGGCTGCAGAGAGCATGGGAAAGTAGAGCAGTGCACAGCATAGGACACAGACAGAGAGCGGGAGAGGTTGGTGAAGATAACATGAGGGACATAATGCTGTTCCAGTGATAAAACATAATGCGGGAATGATGCAGCCTGATGCAACGCTGTTTGCATTCTGCTCCAGTAGCTCCATTCGTTTGCTCTAAAAACAGAGATGCTTTTGGGTGCGTCAACAAGCTCCATAAACAAATGGCAACAAACGCATTTGTGTGCAATCAAATTTCATGTTTTTCTATTACAGATTCCAAATGTCCTCCACTGCTTTGGAGGGAGGTGCTCATCATTACTCCTCAGATGAAAAGAGCTCCCTATATTCATTTCCAGCTAACAAACAAAAATCTCACGACCTTGGAAAGCATTTGAAAGTGTGTGCCTTTGTGTAGACGCAACACATGCAGTAAGCCTGTGGTGTTCAACCAGTGTACGTAATCGTGAGATTTCTAAGGATGGAAGACGACGTGTGTGTGTGTGTGTGTGTGTGTGTCTGTGTGTGTGTGTCCTGGTTTCAACTCCGCCGTGCCTGTGCTCCCCTCACATTATCATACAGAGCAGACGGCGTGCGTGTGCTGGGTAGTAAAACTCTCCTCTGCTCTCTGACAGTCTCCTCTCTCTTCTCCAACTCCCCCCACCCTCATCTCCTCTCCTGCTGTGCTCCTTGTGTGTAATCTGCAGACTGCACACGTACACTGCCTACCTGAGTGGGAGTCTCTCTGTGGGTGTACGTGTTTGTGTTTATGTGTGTGTGTGTGTGCGCACATGTGTCGCAGAGGGTGAAGGAGACGGCAAACACAACGGTACACATATGAGCCGTTTTCTGAAAGCTCAAGTGTTGAGTTTGCCTTGAGTCGGTACGTTCAGAAAACACAAATTTCCAAGTATGTACTTGCAACGTGTGAGCCGACCACGTCTGCCGAACATGGCAGCCAGACAATCTCTGTGTCTGTGTCCCACTGTGTACAGCTGACAGCAATCACCTGAACTGGAATGAACCAGACTTACATAACTTTCCCTGTGATGGCCATGGCTGGTATAAAACAAGCCCCACTGTTTTGAGTCGGGTCATCCAGGAAGCAAAAGTTTACAGCTTTTTCCAATTCCAACACAGAAATGTGACTTTTGCTTTACCTTGAAGTACTGCTTAATTCAATACTTTATGGACTTCTTTAATATCAGTTCATGCCCAAGTCAGTGGTTGGAAATGATTTTTTCCACCACAGATCTGTGGTTCACTGGTCACTAAAGATGCCAGAAACAGAAAGGACAAACTGTTGTGCTTTGAAAACACACATATTCTAGGAAATACTGAATATTATTGCGTATTGTTAGAATGGACCTGGCCTAATAGGAAAGCAACCCAACTTTGTGTTATGTATGCCATAACAAACTCTCTGCACTTGTGGAACATGTGAGAATATAGCCACAACGCCATGAGTGCAGGGCTTTAATGATGCTACTTGAATGCAACCACATACACACACTAATCAATGAATCTACAAGGTGTAATTATGGGATACTAAAACATCCTGGCGCCCAAGTACAACCAGCAGGAGAAGGCCGTCATGAGCTGCAGCGAGAGATATCCTGAATGGTCTTTAACGCATATCCTCTCTCTCCGAACAGAAATGAAATTGATTGAATCCTACATGCAGGTAAGAAGCTCTGCCAACACAACCTGGCTTGTATCATAACCTTTTTGTCTCCCGTGTCTGGCATACATCTCTGCTCAGGGAATGGTGTGTTGAAGATTATAGACGGCAAACAAACACAGGTTTGTGAAAGGGAAAGAAGAAGAGAAGAGAGGAGTGAGTGACTAAGAGAGGGGAGGAGAGAGGCTGGGGGAGTGCTTGGGAGATGAAGATAGAAAGTGAAAGAGAGAGAAATAATGAGAGAAGAAGAAAAATGTCGCCGCTTTCAGAGAGATGAATTAGTTGATAGTTTGGAGACAGCCTTTACAATGTGTCAGTGGAAGGACTGTATCCTTCCCCTTCTTCACTAATAAGGTAGAGAATCCCCAAGACACAACCGTGGGGATCTATTCATTTCTCTCCAATAACACTGCCACCTTTCTGTTCCTACTAGCCAGGATTTGCATAGCTTAATTTACATAAGGATTTAATAATGTCGTCTGAATGAGACAAAACGCATCTGTCAATCATTCCTGGTTCACTAAAAGGTTCCGGTGCTCTTCCTGGCAACCTCTGGATCAAATTTGTGCAGTTTGAGGACTCGCGATGGCGCTGAGGTTTGATAGCACTTGATCAGTCCAGTTTTAGAATCAGCTCGTCTCAGTTTAGCTTTCAACATTTGAAAGTTATAAATAACTTCACTTAAAATTGAGATCTGTAATCATCTTTTGTTGTGTGGGAAGGTAGAAGCACTTTGAGTAGCTGTGAAATAAGATGAGCCTACTTATATTTCATGAGCTACTTGCTCCAAAACGGTAGGTCCTAATTACCAAATTACTAGGTTTCAAAGTTTACATTTCAATTTTTATACAAGTATAACTGGCAAATTGGAAGCAATTGGACACATAGAAAACCTGAACAAAAACAACACAGATAAAATATTTTTTTTTAAAAAGGAGACTAAACTTTCTTGAAAACTATACATCCTCCAATATTTTACCCCACAGGGATTGTGATTATGTTACCACAAGGTCAGAGCTGGAGTGCACTTGGACCCCTCCGGATCCACTAGGTATTAGACATGTCAACACACAGACCTGAGACCAGATATAGAAACTTACCCCAAAAAGCTTGACAACATATTGCTAAGTTTATCTCTCTTGTCTGGTCTTACCTTCCAGCCGCTGCCCGCCTCTCGGTAGTAGGGGAAGTTGTCACAGATCCACTGGTAGATCTCACTGAGGGTCATCCGTTTGCGCGGCGAGCCGTTGATTGCAAAGGTGATCAGGCTGGCGTAGCTGTAAGGCGGTTTACCGTCTCTGTGCTGTGCAGCTTCCTCCTGGTCCAACGTTGTTCCCGGCTCCAGGTGGACAACTTTCTTGCCAGGCCCGTGCCCGTGATGGTGGCCGTGATGGTGGTGTCCATGGTGGTGGCTGTGGTGGTGGCCCGCATCGGTCTTCTGAATGGCGGCCCTCATGCTGAGCTGGGGGAGCCAGTCCATTGAGGTCAGGCTACTCTCCAGCTCAGAGGTCATGGCTCTTGTAGGTCGAGGGGTCAAAAGGGAAGGGTGAGAGGCTCAGTGACGTGGCGTATGGAGGATCTCCTGTTGGCTCACTGAATGGGTGCTGTGCAGCAGCCTTGGCTCAAGTCTGGAAGAGCAGGAGGTTTGTTTACTACGACTATTCATCTACTTTAGCTGGAGCAGAAAGCACACTTGGCAGAGTCACGCAGATGTTAACTTGCACACAATTTTCCACATACAGTGCTGCTTTGTATAATGGAAAACCAAATATTTTGGCATGTTCATCACTTGCTCTTTTCACATAAATATGACCTGCAATGTGCACTGTGGATAAGAAAAAAACTTTAATCACACAGTTGTATTCCATTAATTACATAGTGAAAAGCAAAGCAGTATGGGAGGCGAGGTATGAGTTAAGTCTTACTCTTCCCGTTCCTTTCCATCTTTCTTTGGGCCAAAGCATCTGGGGAAGTCACCGAAGTGAAAGGTAGAGTCCTTCCCTCGTGCATCCTCACAAGTTCTTCATTTAGACAACTGCAATGGCCGCTGCTGCAACGCACAAACACAAAACCACACAAGACGGTGAGCTTGCACTGCCAGACAGCCTTCATAAGATATTAATATCGCACAACCGCTCAACTGGCCTCGGCATCTGTCCAGTCCGATTAAAACTCTTCTCTCTTTCGCGCTCTGTCTATCTGGATTGCCTCTCAGTCTCGTTCGCTCCAAAGTGGAAATGGCAATTGGATCTGCAGAGTGACTAAAAGCTGGGGAATTGTTTTCACAAGTGCCTGCCAAATGGGGGGGAACAGCTCGGGAGGAATTCCAACCCTCTAGAGGAGCCGAAAGGCTCGTCCCCTTTCCCTCTCTGTGTAGCCCCCCCGCACCGTGTTCCCATTCTCCGACTCTCGACGTGCCTCACTCTCCTGTCAAACCCCCCCACTACTCCCCCAGCGTCTCAGATCCTGTTCAGACAGACACAAACAATGAAAGAACTCAAGAAGTCCCAACATTTTAACTTGGTAGCTATTTTTAGAGCAGCGCTGAAGTTAAAAATGTGTCCCGTGTGAGCAGAGAACTTTCTTTTTTTGCTGGTGGGGGCTTTTGAAAATGCCTGATAGCATGATTTTGAAAAATTATGATCATTTGACACCAGTGTGAAATTACTCACCAATTGTTCTGTGCCTCAGTCAGTCACAGAACATTCATAAATGTGTCACTACTGGACCGAGAATGTCATGTAACTGTTACTCATCACTGGAGCGAAGATGTTGCATTCAGACCACACTATGATTTTACAATCGATGTTTGCTTTTTAGAAGATAAACATCCTGCATTCTGGGAAAAGCAGGTAAACCTATGAGTTGTATGAAAGATATGGGTACAGAGTGGGCCAATTCCAGTGAATAGTTAACAATGGCTGGATGGATTCAGCCTCCTAAGGATACAAAAATCTACATCTAAACCATCCCATGCAGTAACCTTCGCATGTCCTTAAACAACAAAGAGCATATTGGCCCACACGTTTTGCATTCATGCTCACTGTATATAATCAAGGTGGGAGAACTTCAAGCAGCCTGCCTACCAGCAACACAAACCCCTGTCTCTCTTTCCACCAATCCCCCTGGAGAGCCCAGTACACCAGGATGAAGAAGAGGAAGGGAAGTGCTCAGCTCCTGCAAAAACCTTGCTTAATTACAAGTAGAAAAAAAACAAATGTTTAGCCGCAGACTCATCAAGCCAAACAAGCCAAGCAGTGGGACTATGGGAAGGAAAGAGGAACAGAGAGAAGAGATATGCCCGATGAGGCCTCTTTCACAACACCACCCCCATCTCCTCCTCAAGGCTCTGCTACAGTGGGAGAAGCCATAGCCAACCCCCCTCTTCCAAATCCCAGGAAGCCATCTTAATTAGTGCACCTTTTTTTTTTCTCGCTGAAGGGAAGGTAGCATTGCAAGTTGTAGTGGTGGCGGCGGGTAGGTGGGGATGGGGGTGGTGACACACAAGACACATAACAACAAGTACTTATTTTCCCCTCATTAAAAAGGAGGCTCAAGTTGCAAATCAGCCTGCCACAAGCCCTGACCTGCTGTGCTGCCGTGGCTGTTGTTTTTCGAGAAGTTTGGGAGCGTGGGCAGGCTGCATGGCGGCACGGTGTAGCTTCGCACCGCTAGCCTGGTGAGGCGTTGGGATGATGAGTAATAGAAGAGAGCGGAGAGAGAGAGGAGGAAGGGCATGACTTGGCTTCTGGGGAGAGGGGCCCTGCTGGGCTGGTAGATGCAACCAATTACCTAGTCGACTCAGTCAACTGGTCCCACAGTGACTGGGCTAACCACAGTACTGTGCCTTTTGTTTCTGCTATCTGCCGTTTCACATCAGACTCACAGGCCCACGTGGCATCAGGGGAGAAAAAAAAGATCACTGCAGAGAAGACAGCTTACTGTATATCTCTTCTATCTTCGGGCTATCAGTTTTCTAAAGAAAAGCATTGTATTGTATGCATAGATGCTGAGTTCTAAACTCTCCTCTCATGTTCATGATAATCTGAGTGTACTGAAACTGCAATAGGCGAGAGAGAGAGAGAGAGAGAGAGAGAGAGAGAGAGAGAGAGAGAGAGAGAGAGAGAGAGAGAGAGAGAGAGAGAGAGAGGAAAGTAACCCTCCCGTCTAGTTTGGTCTTTGTTGATGTTCCTTCAGGTAACATTTTCATTTCAGGGCCAAACGTTTGAACTGGGGACATCTACATATTAAATGCAAGTGTCAATTTAGACACCATACTCATTATGTTATCATCAATAACCAAATATGTTTTCATTAATAGATATGTGATTGATTGCATGTTGAGAAACAAAACTCAACAGAATAATTTAAAGTAAATTTCATGACAGTTTAGAGAATCGTCCCTGAAAAGTGATTCTCCTTGCTGCAGGGCGGGAGCGAACTAATTGTAATACAGTGATTAAGGGCTCACAGAGTAACCCAAATGACACAATTCCTGCACAGTAGTAGACAAATCCCCACAAGGTACAACTCCGTATCATTGATCAGGACACATCAAAAACTTTACCAACCAGCCAGATGAGCTGTAGTTGAAGAGAAAATAAGGTAGTGAAGAGGGGATATCCTGGCAGCTGATCACACAGAAGTAGGAGTGTTTGATTAAATAGTTTGAACGCTTGTAGTATGAATGTGCATGGGTACATACAATTTCAGAGATAAAGACATTTGACTAACATTAGAAGAAGGAGAATATGTGGTATCGCAGATTTTAATTTCTTACCCAACATGTTTGGCAACTTGAAAATTGGGATATATTACTTTGCACTTCCAGAAGAGATTACAAGCATTCATTTAAAAAAAAAAAAAAAAAAAGGATTTGGATGTTTATGAACAAGAAATCTTTCTCCTCCAAAGAATTTAAATACATCACTCTCTGCACTGCGGATGGGTCTTTCATGACTGGGAACATTGTCCCTTTAAAAGAGTTGAGGGTCTGTGTGTGATTGAATGTATTTACCCATTAGACTTTGTAGCTGTGATGCACTCACTCAGCTGTATGCATCACTAACAGCTAACAGTCCCCCGCTGCTAGCAGGCTTTTAGACTGAGAGAGGCTTTACAGTTCTGCATTTTAATAGAGAACTTTGAATGGAGTGACGGGGGATGGGTGAGAGAAGGGGGGGAGGGAGCCAAAAGAAAGAGGCATCAAAATATTTTCTGAGGAAAATGAAGTAATGACAAAATACCCACCCGGAGAGCGCAAAGCAGAGGGGGTTTCTGGGAAGGACTGCCTTGGCAACGGTAAGGCTAATGTGTCAAAAGAAAGTCTGTAAGCATACTGAGCGATGTCGTGTCTAGGAGGGTGGGCCATTCAAAGGAAGAAGGAAAAGGTCCAAAAAGCAGTATTGAACGTCTTAATTACTTTCTGCTTCAGCGCCAGAAAACATACCCCTGAAAAGGTTCAATTATAAGATATCAAGGCAAATCAGCTGCCCTTATGGTTGCTGCTTGCTCATCGCTCAATGGAGCTGGGTTAAGCAATTATCGTTTGATACTGTCTACTTATTCTCAAAGGAGACCTGGAGAGGCATCAATGTAATGCACCGTTTCAAACTCAGATCCAGTTCTGTGACCTTACTCCTTAAAGCGAGTGGTCAGGCAAACTAATGCTTAAAAGGAAAAATAGCATTTGAGTCAGCCTCATTCAGAAAAAGGACGATAATTGATCAGTGACAGAACACCCTCATCGATGGTTTCTGATCACTGGCCCAAGGCAATGAAGTCGTATCTCAAATGAAACTGAACCTACTGATTAGCAAAAGTTGTACACTGTCTGAAAGAAGGCAACAAAATCAGTAGGTTCCACTGAATCCCCGAAGCCTAGAATAAAATATTGAAGTCACTAAGCCCACACAGAACACAACACCTGAAAACATCTGCCAAGGTAGAGAGAGTTAGCGACCCTGAAGACTTACCACTGCCGACAAGGAAAAAGCTATCACAATTCCAGATTCTGACAACGGCGAAGTTAAAAAGGCATATTTTGTCATAAATAAAACATAGGAGTGCAGCATTTCGGCAAACTCCCCCAACGAAAGGTCCCAAGAGAGGGATGGGATGCTGTTTGTGAACTCATGCTTTGCACAGTAAAAGGAGGCTATAGCACTGCATCACCACGACTCAAACTACATTTTCACATCAAGCCCTATTCAGCGAGGACTAGTCCTCTTTAAAAATTCATTAATTTACAGCAAAAATAGATTAAAGCGCCCAACCTAAAAAGTTTGGCTTGTGAATAGCATTAATAATGGAAGCGAGCATCCAAAACCTAGAGGCCCTTGCTCAGAGGCATGGCTTAGGTTTTGTTGCGCTTTATAATGGAGAGTAATTTACATTTTTTAGAAGTATTACAGCTTTTTGATGCTTGTTTATAATTACATTGTTTTACATGCAAATTGGCTAACAATTGCTACTCATTAAAACGTTACCAGGAGAGTGCAGCAACACTCTCAGCTTGTGTAAGACACAGGCTTTACATGAGGTTTAACAATGGCAGCTTTGCACTGAACTCTTGTTGCTGGCAGCACCACTGCTGAGTTCAAGCCAAATGACAGCCCTTTAAAAGTGATCACCCCCCATCTTATCTTTTACATCTTTCTCTTTCAAATCACAGCAACGCTTTCTGAACCGAATCAAAGAGGATTTTGACAAGATAAAAGGATTTGCTGCATTTGAATCCAAATTATGTGTACTTTACTGGGGACAAGACAAAAATCACACTGACTGGGAGCACTCAGAGAACTTCAAGGTACTTAAAAGGAGAATAAGTCTGCTATAATGTGTTGTCAATTTAATTTTTTCTGCTTTCCCAGCCTGCAGATAGAAGAGTTTGCTATGGTATAGTGTGTAGGTAAATCCACAACTAAGAAACAGCTGATTGGGGATGAAGGGTTTCACATCCACTCACTTGCAGGGGTCGGGTAATTACGTCTAATATCAGGTCATTTCAATCATCACTTTGTCTGAATGATAATTTAAACAGCTGATTATTGATGTGACCAGACGTAATTAAAATGACCTGTTGACCTGGTAACATTGTAGTGGCCTGATAATTACAGGGGAAGATTAGAGGGCTTTGAGCTGAAAAAAATGAGACCTCTTTTCATAGCTGTGGCCAAGATATCTTCCAGCATGGCAGTTTATCAACGGCCGCTGTGGCGGAAGTGTTCCTGATGAACAGCAGAAAACGAAGACGCTTGCAGGCATCAATCCATACAACTGAAGAGAGTGGGTGTTCTAAAAGCATAATCGTACTTAGTAAGACCTTAAGTAAACAGATCTTGCTCCCAACGTTAGACACAGATTTTGTATAATGGCAGCAGTATGAAAAGGTGAGCCTATATAGTCTCTTTACAGACAAACTTTTTCCACAGAGCACGTCAAAGCCATTGAGCTGTATAATTTTTTTTTAAAGACTGAACTATACATGATACACTAAATCCTGCAGAGTTTTCAATAGAATGAACTCCAAAAAACAGACACTCAGAAATGCTGGGATCGAATATATGTATATGTGTGTGTACATATCATATATATCATTCGTGGCCGATACTGAGAAGAATGACTGGCTGCCCAATATTACTAATGAAGCCAGACACAAAGAATACATTGCAAGTAATAATGAATAATGCAGGAACATAACAACATATTGACAGTCACGATAACTCATATCCCAGCCGATGTAACTGGGATCAAATGTACTTCACTTATTAGTTCCCAATTGTATTTTGTTTATGATCATTTTAATAGAATTAAATATTCTGTTTAGAATGTGTGAATGTCACCATGTTAGGTGGCCTATAGGCTCTCTTTATTTCCCAACGTTTGGTGTGCTAATTAAGTCACATTGATGTTAATGGACTGTACCTGCCGCGTTCCCGTAACGACCCTCAAAGCGCTGCTTTGCATCGTGGGTAACTTGTGTGGTGCTATTTTACTGTTTTTGTGTACACTAATCAAGTTGTAATCTTGAATGCATATTGTTAGCATTAATATGTTACTGTACTGTTGTAGATGATTTTGACAGCCGTTATTATTTTGTAGATGCTTCCATTTCACCGTTAAAGTTCGCTAAGCCTCATTCCTGCCAGGCGTTTTGCCGTTATCTCCTTGTTATTTCATAAATATAGGTCCAGATGTCTAGTGACTGATCTGGAGAATGAAATACAGTTTGTGTCTTGTGGTATTCTCTGTGGTAGTGTTATTATGTTGTCGCCTGTGTTGTGGCTTAACTCCACATGGATCTTATTACACTGGATTACATTTTCTAAATGTCTATGTTTTAACTTTACTCTTATTGAGAGAGACAGTTCATACTTTGTTTGATAGATTTAAGAAAAAGGAAGAAAAAAAAAGATTGCCAGTTAATTTTAAAAGCCTTTGCTAATAATTTTCTGACATAGGGGAACACATTGTCAAAGCTATATATGTTAAAGTAATGTAGTATTGTTGCGTTGCTTGAGACATTATATAGACAAAAAAGTCCTCAAAGTGATACTTCCATTGATGATCCAGATGTGCAACAGACAGGAAGAAATACATGTGTGTGTGTGATATTGTCTTCTGCAGAGAATGGAATAAATGGCCTGAGTCTTGCTCGTCTTTGCCAAACTAACATCGGTTACAGTTACACTGGCATATGGAGTTAATCTTGATCAAAGAAATGCAAATGCATGTAGTGTATCCACAAATAGCCCTTGATTACATTTTTTTAAAGTCACTAATACACCCGTTTCTTAGCAGTGCATTTGCTGACATTGACGATAATAACAACGACCTTTCCGATGATAAAACAGAAATCAGTCAAATATTATGAGGATTGCTTCTCTTCACGTTTCATGCAATTCTGCATAACGTTTTAATGAGGCATTTAGGAGCCTATGAGTGATCTAGTGAAAAAGTCTACAATGGCAATCAGCAGTGAGTGTGGCAGCTGTTTGGCAATTAAAAAGCCAAATTACCCTCAATCAACACCATTTACAAGCGCAAGTAAATCTCAGAGCAAATAATGATGAGAGAAATCTGTTCAGACAGCTCTCATCTTGATAGGAATTAGAAGCGCATCCAAATCAGGAACAGTGTACTCCCTCTCAAACGTTTTCTCAGTCTGTTTGCCACAACACACACACACACACACACACACACACACACACACACACACACACACACACACACACACACACACACACACACACGCACGCCATCCCTTGTCTGTGTGTTTTTGAATAGTGTTGGCTGGCCAACTGCAGCATGATGAAAGATAATGGCTCCTGGTCACCGTTCATGTTCAGGTGAGGGGAGTCGTCTCTTTATGGAAAGAGACTATACCTGTCCATTTGAGGCGGCTTTTGGAAAATAAATCCATAGTATGGTGAGCATAGCTGCACCATCAACAAACTCCCCTGCACCGTTGAAAAACAGGCATTCACGGGCAGTAATTGTAAATTGCAGTTTCTACTGTCTGCATCAAGTACACTAAAATATTTGCACTCAAAGATGTGCCATTTTGTGCGATCTGAATCCAATATGAAGCACACGTTAATGTCAATTCTGTAAATTAACTTTCAACACAATACTAACATCATTTTGAATGGTGTAAATCTGACTTAGTAATTCAAGTCCGAATACTGTATTACATTCTTAATAACTGTATTACATCCTTTATAACCAGAAAACACGACATGCAGGGATAATAATGTATGAATGGCATACTGTACATCTAAATAGTAGCCCACATACAGAGGAAATAATACTGCAAAAGACTATAAATTCACAAAGCAACACCTAGAATATTGTAAGCTGTGAAACAAAGTTGATTGGAAGTCAAATCAAGTGAACTGACTTCTCCTACTACTTTCCCTTACACCCATCGACTCAATGCGCTTTAAACTTTTGGAGTGGATTCGCTAAAAAATAATAATGTGCCTTTCCATACAAGTGCGTTGCTCCCAGCAGGCACCGTCTTCTCGGAGCTTGGTCTGCTGCTCTGGCGGGGACGAGCTTCAAAAGTGTTGGATAACTGCTCCTCATTGAACGCCACTTTCTTCGCGGCCCCGTTACTCGACAGCCTCGCTGTCTAACTTAAAATAAGTTGACTTTTGTCTGACGGACATTTGGGATACAAACCAATGCTACACGGTGTCTGCATGCACGCCGTGACAGGCGGCGAACTTGTCACATAGAGCCCTGCCTGCCGTGGAGGAAAAGCACCGAGAAGCTGCCCGGTAAATCGTTACACTGTCACAAACCTGAACGGACCGACATTCAAAACATTCTTCTGCGCAGAGTACTCACCGTCGTATAGGGTGAACGTGAACCGGCTCAATATATATTTTTTTGTACTCTGGGTTCAGAAGCTCCAGACGCCTCGTCTGCAGTTGAAAAACCTCCCTTCGAAGACAAAAAGCTCCAGCGGTGCCGAGGCGCTGTCACTCGGGCTGCACGCACGGCACTCTGCGGGCGTCACACTGACCGCTGCTGTGGCCAGTCGACAGTCATGACGGGCGGACTCGACCCGCAATTCACGTTTGCGCTCAACAGCCACGAAGATCCCGGGTCTCTGTCTGTGCGCTCCGCTCGGCTGCTGAACCACCGGAACTACTTCCAACGCCAGCCGGAGCACGTTGAAGATAAATTCATGCACCACAATGGGGGGAAAATGAAATCACATCCATTTAACTAGTTCCCAAATTCTGTATTAATGACACCCTACCCGGACACACACACACAGAGACACACAGACATAATTAACCCATGGATAGCATATAAGCCTTACAGATAATAACTATTAACAATAACAACGTGCCATCAATATCAAACCACTATATGTTTTAAGTAATCACCATCATCTGATGCACTCTAATCGTTATAATCATTAGAAGTATGACAAATTATTAAAGCACGACAGTCATTTTGACTGTTTTGCTAAAAGGGTGAAACAATTATTTATTTTTGTAAACACTGTGCGATATCCAGAGTTATTGTAGGGAGGGAAACGTGCATTCAATGTACAGTGTGTACATTGAATGCATGTGTACTACACACTGCAAAAAGTGCAACAAAACATTTGCTGCAAAATAGTGGCACCTACTATTATATGTATATACTATTATAGTGTTCTGTTATAATAATATAAATACACTGGGGGCTTGGTGATTTCTCAGCTATGCTGCAGCATGCCGGTAATTTGTTGAACAAATGCAAGGAGAAGCTTGATGTGAAGCACAGTGCAGCCACCTGGACAGAACATCAGTCAGAGCACCTTGTTGGAGCTGGAAATGTCTGGTCAGGTACAGAGTGAGATTTGTTTCCCATGTTTAACTCACGCAGTCTCAAGTATTTGTTTTGCAGTTTATGATCTCATTGGATACCGTTGCTGCAGTATTTACTTTGCTCTGGTGTTTGCATTTTTGGGGAAGGTTGAACATTGTGAATTAAAATATGGATTTTAAACCCTGAAGACCTATAATGCTAAAAGATGAGCGTGAGCTTTGCTAATCATGCAGCCACGACACACAGACGGCTGTTGCTGTCGCCAATGTAATGTCCTGTAAATCAGTTGCATGCTTTGCGTGTAACTATTGGATCCAAGTCATTTTGAGTAAAATATGTATCTCAAAGTCACAGAGGTCAGTATTGAATACAATTCTTGAATGGGATATCAACCACCAAATATATACGTGCTTCAAAACTAAATATGAACAAGCTATATCTGTTACAACTCCTCATGTCATCCTACAACATGTTGGCTATGTTCTGTAGATATATACACATGTATGCATAGCCAGGTTTAAATCTATGCAGACACAGAGAGCTTCAGATTAAAATTTGCTTGGCAACACCCCCTAACTCTTAGCTTCATAGCTGTTTGCTGTGGCGTTAGCATACAGCTAACTCCATAATCCCACCATCAGCCTAAGAGGATGGGTGAAACAATTCACTCAATAAAACAATTCAGTGTTGAGACATAGTTGTATGCAATTCCGTTTTTATGTCTAGTGCGAAGCACTTTGAACTGCCTTCTGGTTGAAAAGTGCAAAAATAAACTTATTCAAAACGTAGTAATCTGGTTTGATGCTAGCAAAATTAGGAAATGAAAAATAGGGAATATTCGGCCTGACTTGCAAATAATAGCAGTGTTGTGTATTGCTATACTTCACTTGGATGTTTGACCTTTAATATGGAGAATGACGTATGATCACAGATTGAATGCAGGGCTGTTTTCACATGTATCTACTGAAAGAGGGGGAAGTTTCTCTGTGTTCACCTTAAATCAGACTTTATAGCAAGGATGATTTTGTGACATTATAACTGGTTTAGAAACCACCATTGGTGGTGCAGCATGTCACACACACACGTGTGGTCAGTGCCGTAACGGAAACACAGGAGGCCCCCCTGCAGAATAACCCTGAGAGGCCCCCCCCATATGTAAGGGATAATGTATTGTCCGGCGGTCATTATCCAAAGATAAACGAACAGGTATGTGAGCGAGTGTGTTCGTGCTCTTTTATTTTTCTAGACTGTCCTTGCCAATCATTTATTCCTGTAGTCCAGGCACTTTTATGGCATGCAGATCTTCTCTCACCAAAAAGCCAACAGGGCTCACAATATACTCTGTCAATTTTGGGGGAGTAACACAGCTATTAGCGTTGTATCTTGGTTCCTTTTTTTGACACTATGATAAAAATGTTTAGAAAAACATCTCCCCTTTTTGTCTTTAGGATACGGACCTTCACATTTACATGGTCCCTGCCTTAAAATGAACTTTTTCATGTCAGCATCAGTAATATACACCGGGAAATGTGTCCGGTCACCAGGGTAAAGTGTAGTATTAGAAGTTTCATCTGACTCTGTCGCACGGCTACCCGAGGCCTCCTCACTGCAGCCTGGGTCCTCACTGCATCCTGGCTCTTCACTGCAGCCTGACTTAGCTGGACTTGCAGAACCTTGGCGCACGCCTGGCTCTCCCTTATCCTCTGTCACAGAATATGATTTAAGTGTCAACGGTGAATGGGACTTTTATTTTGACGGCCACAGAGATCGGGAAGCAAAGGAAGTTTGGAACGTACACAAACCAGGCATCGTTCACATAGCAACTGTCAAATAGCAAACTGTGAAGACCCATTCCCCCGGTACTGGGGGAGCGTCTCAAGATTAAGTTTTCAAATAGTCGTATGAACCACAAATGAGTTCTAATACTTGTATTATTTTATATCTTTTTTTTCAGAATTCTCTTGTGAAGAAAATGTATGTTTAAAAAAAAAACTTTCATAACATATTTTTATCATAACTATGAACATCCAGCATGATCTAATTAAGAATGGCAGAAAAATCTTTTCGAGCGGTTTCCGACATGTTCAAAATGTGTGCTTCAGACCCTTACCAAGGTCTCACATACTAATAACACCCCTTGATAGAAAGAACAGAGCCAAAAGAACCCGAATATGCAATGAAACCACACAAAAACAAAGTGTCGGGGTCATTTGAAGGCTTTTCAGGGGAAAAACTGTGTAAATCGGTTCAAAAATGAAAAACGTCAAAGTTCTATAAGAAAACTACATTTCCCAGAAGCCAGCCCGGGTGCATTCTCTTCAGTAGACTGCGCATGTGCCGTCTGAGGTGGATCAAAGATCGTCCATTTAACAGGGGAAATGCTGGACCCAGAAATGTAAAATAAAAATATCTCCGACGGTTGACGGAATTTAAAGTTACTTATAGGTGTCTGGTAAGGATCTAGATTGAAAATAGATATTGTGGATTTTTCAATGAGGGAGAAGGAGTAGCCTTTTTTAATGTTTAATGTTTAATGTTTTATTTAGGTAATTTAACTTTTTGTAAATGTCTGAATGGGATCTTTAAGCTTAATGCAAACACCAGTGTTCATCTATCAAAACAAGTACAATTACATTTCTGATCAGCATTCCTGTAATATAATGTCTTCCTTCCCCTGTCATTTAACACCAGTATTTAACACCACTACAGTTAGTCAGCCCAATTATGTGGTTTTGTCTGCGAACTTGGTCACGTGATCCAGTCCTACTTCATCAGTGTTGGCTCAGAAACAACTCAGTGCTGCACTCATCTGGATGTTGGAGGTGCTTGCAATTGCAAATATTTGTTACAGGATTTTCAAAGCAGCAATAAATCAATTGTTGTTGTCTGGTTTTTGTCTGGGGGGGGGGGGGAGATGAAACGTTAAGGCAGTAATCTTGAGTAAATGTATATTAGCATGAACATATATACTATAATATGTAATGCTAATCCTTGTTTGGCTGATAATTAAGCATAGACTCCCTATTGTATGATAAATTAGACTATATGATGATCAGCAAATATCCGCAAATAAGTTCTTGTGCTTGTAATTTGCATGGTTGCAGTAGCCAAAGAGAACAGTGTCTGCTGTATTATTACTTAACTCCAAACCTTCTAACTTCATATTACCTAAAACTGAATGATGTTGCATCGCTGTAAAAACTGTTTTTGTCTGAAAGAGATTGTAAACCTGTAACGATAAAAATCCATGTATGTTAATGAATGTTCTCTCATTTTATTCTTTGAATGACTAAGAAAATCCAAACATATGAATAACTACAGTAATCTAAACGGTTGTAATTTGTAATCCACCACCAGAGGTCACTGTAGGCTCAAAATGAGTGGGTTGCCATAGTTGGACAAACCTATTAAATGTAGTGATTTTAACACTACAGACTTGTCATCTTTTAAGTCGTTAAATGATTATCACCTGTCTGCTCCTTACAAAATGCAACCAGGCTTGACCTGTGTCGGCAAAATGTGGAAAAAAAACGGAATCTTACGTCCAAACATGCTTATATTATATTCGGCAATTTAAGTGACACTTAATAATGCGACTCCTAATTCATTTGCATGTGTGGGTCAAGTATACATGCACTGTATTTTGCCATGATACATGTAAAACGTGTTTTTTTAATGTTTTTTTTGGAAAACCACAGTTAATTTTGGCACGGAATGTAAGGTTTATGTATATGTTAAGGTGTATGTATATGTTGTTATGGCAGACCCCGTCTGTCGGTTGTTGACTGCGTGGCGTTAGTCAGGAGGAATGTGTCTGCTTCGACGTCTTACCATTACGTTGTGTCAATTAGGCAGCACGACTGGATCTGCCCGGTTTGATCCTGTTGACTCTCAGACGTTGCATGTGTTGGGGGGCAAGGCATGCGTGAGGTACCACACACATCCTAAACGGATATGCAATGTCTCAGGGAGGAACCTGAAGGGTGCAACATGTTATCAAGGCAAACATTTTGTATTACTATAGGCTTCAGGCTTTCCGTGACCTCTGAATGAGTAAATACCTCAAGGAGACAGATTCATTATTTGATGAGGAGGTCGGAAGCATGACGCAGCCTCGCGAGAATACGTCTCGCTCGCCACGAGAACGAGGTGCCTGCTGCGCATGCGCAACAGCTGCATCTGCCGAAACAATTATCCTAAAGGATGCAAAAAACAATACGTTTGCTTGGGTAGGTTTGCTTCAATAATTTGCTGCTGTGTTGACTTGTGTGTCCTGTAACAGGGCTGATGATGAAACTCTGTTTTCTCAACAGGGTTCCACAGAGGATCATCTTGGAGCTGACAGGTACTCAGATGGAATTCATTAAAGTGAAGCTGCATGCCTACTTTTGATGATCACATTTTCCTTCATTCTAATAAAAGATGATGCACCGCCACAGTTTTTTGTCTCCTCAGCAACACAGGTTTTCAACACATAGCAAATACCAGTACATGATAGACAGATAGATAGATAGATAGATAGATAGATAGATAGATAGATAGATAGATAGATAGATAGATAGATAGCAAAGCAAAGTTACATAGAAGACACAAAAATAGTATGTATATCCAATATAATAATACTCAATATATATGACAAAACACAGTGTATTAAATCAAATAAAATGCAACAATGCAGTGCATATGAAGTGTATATAAGTATACAGTGGAAAAGAAGTATGTGCAGTGACTAACTAAACAACAAAAGCGAGGAGTATTGATGTTGATAATTATGCTGTTGATAATAAGAGGTGACTTATTATAAAGTCTGATAGCAGTGGGCAGGAATGTTTTCTTGGATCTGTCCTTGTGACAGCAGAGCTGACTATATATATATATATATATATATATATATATATATATATATATATATATATATATATATATATATATATATATATATAAAAATTGGCACCATTAACAGTATGCCAAATGAGCTATTACCTTTCATATTTGCGATATGTACAAACATCCCTGTAAAACAGTCACTGGATTACTTTGAAGAAAACTTAAAGGCCTTAAAAGAGTTTAATTCTAAGCGGATTCGTGGACGTTATTCGTGATGGACGTCGGAGATGATACCCTCGGAAAGCCCCACTGAATCTAAGAATATCTGTATCGTGTCTGCGTGTTTACGTCTGACTGGAGTTACCCCCCTCCCCTCTCTGGCACAGGGACACAGGGAGGAAGTGGGTCACTCGCATAATTTCGCACATTATCACATGGAGTGTTTTCCCTCTACCCAGCCGACCCGGCGGTCCCTGGGTCCCGCTGCTAGACAGCAGCCAGCCCAAACACTAGTTAGCTGTCGGCGGAGGAAAACGCCTCTCGCTCTCTGGGATCTGACGGGAAACAAAAGGAAGATAGGCAGAGGCTTTGGTTTGCGGTGCCCTTGTTTCATTTCCTGCCACTTCGGCATGGAGACAGCGCCGTCGGTATTCGCCAAACCTCCTCGCACCGTCTGGTCTGAACCGGTTCAGGATGTGCGCAGTCTCGTGCGCACTGCAGACTCCACGCACTGACTCCACGCAGCGCCCCTCGCCCTCCTCAGGCCCCGCCCCGTCCTCGGGCCCCGCCCCCATTGGTTAGGACCCTTGCGTCCCGCCCACATCCTCCGCGTGTCGCGTGGACAATGGGGCCGCTTCCGATTTGCGATTGGTCCGCGCCACTCCAAAACTTTTCTTTTGGGGCAGGCCCCGTATGTTGTGCACGGGCACGCAGACAAGTGGAGTTGTAAACGAAGCTCGTGCACGTTTCAGCACCAAAACTCGTGGACAGCAACCAACCGAAGGAGAGAGGGTCGTCGTCGTCGGCTAGCTTATTGTGTACTAAACCGACGAGTCTGCGGTTTGCAACGCCACACCGCTGCGATCGCGGGAAAAACTTCCTTGGTAGTTTTGAGTCGGAACGAGGGACAATATAAAGCGGCACGGCTTTGGCTTTGTTCGCCCCGGCGGGCAAGTAGTGCCGAGAGCTGGACGACGGCAGGAAACAGACGCGCTCCTGCGGGTAACAGACCGTTATTCTCGGCTTCGCTCGTGTCGAATTAGCGCCGTCCGGGATCAGCTAACGGCACCGCCGGGGAGACTAGCGCTACATGGCTGCAGATGAAGGCGCCCGAAGGTGATACAGAACAGTCCTAGCCGGATCGGTCCAGACGACGGTCGAGCCCGTGGTCCTGTTTGTAAGCCACATCACAACCCGCTCGTGCTGCTAGCCGCCGAGCTCTCTCCATTGTGTGAGCCGGGATCACCACACACACACCTGCCGCCTCGACACAGCTACAACTGGCTGGTTTTCGGCCGGATTTTATTTTTGTATTTTGTATTTTATTTTTTTACTTTCTCCACGCATCCCACCCCCCCAAAAAAAATGTGTTCCCGGGTTTGGTTCGTGACCGACCGCCGCATCAGCCAGGAATACCCTCAGGTCCAGATCCTCCGGGCTCTGAAGGAGCACTGCGCCGACGAGGACGTAGAGTTCCGCTCGCTCCTCATGGATGAAATCGTGCTGACGATCAGCGAGGGACAATTAGGCAAGTAACCCGCACGATCAGTCAAACCGGGCGGCGTCTTGACGTACACGAATGGCGCAGTGGAGCGGATTGTTCTCCGTGCGGCACGAAGTTAATGGCAGGCGCTTATTGTTTGGGGACCCACACCGCTGCTTGTGAGGCGGGGAAGGGCTAGCCCGGTGTGCCCGCTAGCGAGGAAGCGGAGTGTAACCACAGACGTGACCGCCTAACCCACTTCCCAGCTCGAGTGCCTCCAGAGGGGAGCGATGATGCTTGATTTAATTTCGCTGAATACGTTGCAATCCCAGCAACGAAGCCGTCGATGGGTACGGCTCGCTTCATCACAGAAAGCAGCAGGGATCGGTGCTATTACAGAAGGCTTGTAATTAAAACGCTGTGGTGTGCGCTCATATGGAGGCTTCATGGAGAGACCTGGCCCCACGCATGCTAACGTGCTTCACGCACAAAGGGGCGTATGTAGCCCAGTCGAATTCAAGGCACCGAGCACATGTTTTCTATATTGAAACGTTATGTGCACCGGATCCAACCTGCACATAAAGTGTTGTATCTCTTAAAATTGAGTACAAAATACATTAAGCACATCTTGCATTAATGGAGCCATAACCGGGACTTGTTTGCTGATATTACTGGATACATTACTAAATTGGTATATTGATTGACAAAACTTAGTCGACTAATCTTTCGTCTTGGTTGACTAAGTAAAGTAGTTATTTGTAAATGCCTTTTCATGCTGAATGACGAGAAACTTACACAAGCACAACTCTGGTAAACAAAAGATTTAAAGTGATGTTTTTACAGATCTGTGGGTTCAATCAACTAATCAATTAGCCAACAGAATCACATGACTCAGCCCTGTGTTTAAGCTGAATCTTTCAGGTTTTCTGTATATTTTACCTTATCTATGCTGCCTACATTATGTCACAATGACAGATCGTTTGTACATTATATTTTATTTATTGTCATTTTGGTACAGCTTTGTCCAGAACACATTGTTCCGCTTGTCATGAGATGACAACCTTTTCTCACTATTTACCCAGGAGGCCTTGAGGGAGAGATGGTAACAGTAGGAACTCCCAACTAACAGACACACATGGAATTCATCGGGGCGTTGTGAAGTGGGGCCGGTGTCACCAGATGAGAGGCGTGCAGGTCTCAATTAACACATAAATGGTGTAGGCTGGCACTAGCAGATGCCGAATAGTTTCAAGACCATGTGGGATGAATAGGGGGTGAGTTGGAGCGGCACGTCCCTCGCAGACCACATTCTGTTGATACTGTTACATCAGATCTACTGTACAGCTCCGTCATGGCAAAGCTTTAAGCTCAACGTGGGGCTTCATATGACAACAATGGAGTATTAAAGGGGAAGGCCTGACATTTAAGAAACCACATGTCTCTTTGACACCTTAGTTTAGCCAAAGGAAAACATGTGAACATAAGGAAATCCTGGAATCGGCTCTTTGTATCGAGAATATCTACACATGCTCTGTGGCTGCGGCCTTGAGATGCATAGAGAGATGCACACTGAGCATTACATGCAGCTTTTTGATCTACATTTGAATTCAACTACATTACATTTACACATATAGACTACAGTAACTCTACAACTGGAAGATACTTTCCAATGCAAAATCCAAGTGTAAACGGCAGTTTGACTACATCGTGCCCACTGGCCAATCTCCTGTAATATGCACATCCTTTCAGTCTGAATCGTCATGTGGATTAGCAATTCAGCATAAGTATACAATGTAGTACAGTAATGCAGTACTGTACAACACTGCATTACTGTACAACACCAGGGAGGGTTTACAATCCATACTGTTTCCACATTGGGAACACAAGTGGAATTTCACCATCATGTGATCAATAATGCCCTTTTGGTCACTGGCTACCTGTTTAAGTGGTTTGATTTATTCACCACTTCATCCTGCCTTGGGTGCATTTATATTTGAACTAAACAAATATATATATTTAGGTTTTTTTACTCAGATGTATGGTATTTCAAAGGAGCTGACTGATACCAGAATTGGTTCAAAGATTAGCTTAATGCTAGCAGTAGATGCTACGTTAACAACCTAAATCAAAAAAAAGTTGAGGTCTTGGACACAAAGTATTTGTGAAGGTAGGGCAGAATGCAATCCTAAAACTGAAAACACCTTGACAACCTGCTCAGGTTGAGGTCCACAGTTCAACATTTGTGTTAATGGTTTCAATTTGGCCGCAGGAGGAGAGATCAGTACACACATAAGCCAGCCAAACCAATAGTAAACTGGCCAGAGGCATTTCACATTTCATGGTTTGTCCTGCGAGATGTTTAAACATGAATTGTTGTTACGATCCTTTGCGAATCCTTACACTGCCAGTGGGCAAAGATGATAAATGCACTGTGTCGGTGAACTGGAAAGATGAAACGTTAAGGCAGGCTAAGTAATCTTGAGTAAATGTATATTAGCATTAAAATATATGCTAAAGTTGCTTTTTTATTTTATGATAAATTAGACTATATGATGATCAGCAAATATAGCATGGATGTTATCCTGATCTACATCTACAAGCTGTTGTGTGTTATTTATAAGTTCATGCCATAAACTGAAAAAAGGGAAGATTTGATGGGTAATAACTTTTACCCCACACAGTAAGTTCTTAGTTACAAAAAAACAAACATATTTTGTACATTAAACACGCTTCAGGCTCTCATTAGCACGTTTGCACATACAGCAATTAGATTGACATGCTATTGATATTGCATAAGAGGTTTATACAACTAGCTTTTTCCTCATGATAGAAAAGCAGAAATAAATGTATATGTTATGATCAAATAATTAATGTGAATCATTAACTGACACACCCTCAAAAATATTGTGTACTTTATTGTTGTACCTGAAAACACTGTTCCTAGAATAGCAGCACCGTATTAGGGTGTGAGTGGCTGACACATCTTTCCCATATCAAATCTGACTGTTGTGAGTGTTCAGTCTTTCTTTTATATGGTTATACCGCAAATAAGCAATTTCGCTTGTAATTCGCATAGTTGAAGTAGCCAAAGAGAACAGTGTCTGCTGTATTATTACTGGACTCCAAACCTTCTAACTTCTTACTATCTGATGCTGAATGATGTTGCATCGCTGTAAAAACTGTGTTGGGAATAAGCTGCAGGTTACCACAAACCTACAAATATTTTTGAAAAAATAATGTTTCTCTGATATTTTATTTTCTGATTGTGCTGTCCTGCCACACAAATGGCATACCACACAAGTTGACAGCAGCCACCACACCAAAGTTGTTAATTATTATCGTATTATTACTCTGGCAGGAAACATCATTTGGAGATGTCAAACATCAGTTAAAACAGCAGGAGTGGATTTGTTTTGTTTGTACCAGCTCATGTGGCTGGTAGATACACAATATTTCCTACATAGCATTATGTCAACAATATAAAAATAGTAATTGAGTAAGACTTGGCAAGATGTACAGACTCACTCTGCCACTATACCCAAGTACTTTCTCCTCCACTCCCTACCACACATTTCATAATGACATGTTGCATTACTCATTAAGTGCAATTTACTTTTATTATGTTATTTTATACATATGCAGTATATATATATATATACGTGTGTGTGTATATATATATATATATATATATATATATATATATATATATATATATATATGACTAATGTATAGTAGAGCATTTAGTAAGTAGTCTGTGAAGTGTGATGTCAAAGAAAAGATGTATCTTCATAAACATGTTTCATTCTTCTCAGAACTTTATCCGTTTAAATCAGGTGGCAACCTCCGGGTCTGGAAAGTGAAGCCAATACGGCGGTGCCTTGAGCTTGCATTATTTCTAATGACCATCAGGGGGCCATTAAAGAAAAATAAACAACAAAGCAGGGGATGCTTTAGGGCGTGGCTACCTTATGACTGACAGGCTGCTACCGCGGCCTGTCTGGGAGTTGTGAGTCTTTCATTTTTTAGAATAAAACCCTTTCATAGTGTGTTTTCAGTTCATGGAAGTTTATTGTAACCTTTTAGTCGCCTAAAAAATGTCTCATTCAATGTTCGTTTTTTATTTTGCTGTGCTGTAACAATGCTCGACCTCACAGTAGGCCGACAGTATATGTTTTTGTCTGATGTTAGTTACTGATGACAGATATGCAAATTGACCATTGAAGGCATTGTTAGCCCAAGCTGAACCACAATAAACTGTAGATGAACCTGCTGCCCCATCATGTTAATTTAGATGGGATACCCAGACTGAGACTGGACTCAAAGCTGGCGAGACCCACCAGCCGAGCATTGGCACAGCATTTGTCAGCATTGCCTGCTTTGTGACGTTGCAGCGGTATGCATAGAATGCTTGTAATGCTTGTTAGCTTTGTCCGGCAGATGGAAAATGGGACACACACACACATATACAGTCCATCGAACCACACAAACATCACGGCCTGTCGTAGAGGATAGAAGAAATCTCATCCATTGTAACTCTAAACAGGTCGCACCCGCACTAAATGTAGACATTGTCACACAGAAAAAAAAACATGTTGCCTTTGTTCTACGCCAAAATGATCGGGGAGGGCTTCTGAAGGTTTTTTGCAATGGTCACATGACGTACAGTGCAGTGCACACAAACACAAATGAATAGGACTGATTCATCTGGCTTCCTCATTGGTCTCTGTTCGGTTCCCCTGGAGATGGAGACGAGCACCATGAACAGTTGAATACTGTCTGTCAAAAACCATGAGACCGCATCCCCTGACACTTCCCACTGTAATACCATTCTCAGTGCTCTCAGTAGCTGCACAATCAGAGCAGTGTGGCTCGAGAGACAGTAAATCCTCTTGCTTCTATACTGAGATTGTGAGAAGGAGGAGGAGGAGAAAAAGGGAGGGGTGGCAGTCTTTTCATGGCTTCATCCTGCTTCTGTTTTTGCCCCTCCCTATTCCCTCCCTTACTCCCTTCCACTGTGTTCAGGCTACAAGACATCCCTGACCTTTTCTGCCTGCCGCCTGTCTCTATTTCCTCCTCTACCTGTCTCTGCACTGAACTGCCTAAAAAAAACAAGTGTCGGCTGGGCCCCACCCATTGTGCATGCGCGATACCCACCCTGTAGGCTTGATGCGCAGCGCATCTGCCGGCACATCAACGGCTGTCGGTTCTTATTACGTATGCAGCAACCATCAAGCTTTTGGTGACCTCTGATGATCTCAGCCAGGGGCGCTGTCTCTATTGTGAGCCTGCAGATGCTAAGATGGCTGAAATTCAGGTCACGGTAGAGATGAAGTGCTGTGCTCGTGACAAATGTGTCTCCTCCCTTCTAGCTCGTACATATATATCTGTGTGTGCATACCCACACAAACACACAGGTTTGTGTTGTCACCCAATCTGTTCTTCCCGATGATCCGTTGGGTCGCATCGCCTGCTCAAAAAATTCTCACAGTCTGTCTCTGTTTCCTCTCCTCGTCCAGGGTGACAAACTATCACCAGTGGAATGCTGCCAAATCTCTGTCTTTGGCTGGTGAATTTGCCATCTGTGTTTGGCAAATATCAAGCCAATATTCAATCAAAATGGTATTCTGTTCTGCAGATCCAGACAGCTGTTGGTGGCGAGTAGAAAAGTTAGTGTCGCGCCACGTGTTCAGCTAGCGTGTTGTATTCACAAAGCTTACCAAGCCGTCGACGACCAATGTCAGTTTGACTTTCAATAAAACAAAAGAACTGACTATTATTTTTGCTTTGTTCATGAAAAATGTATGACCAAATACAATATAGTGTTTCCAACCTGGCCTTTCTCCGTGATTTGTGTTCATGTGTGATTAAATTCAAGACCCGTGGGGTTCCAGACATGTCTCTCTACCCCACTGCCCTACATTGAGACAAAGTAGTGTACAGTTTTAGCACATCAGCACCGATATCTCTCTCTCAGTCAAAGGAGAAGACGGTATCGGCCCAAAAGGCAGAGGAGCTGGCATCACTGCAGGGGAGTGCTGTTTATGGATATGGGAAGCATGTAAATAATCATATCAGCTAGCAAGACAGCTTCCAAATTCACTACTTAACACCACCAGCCTCGGAGCTGGCTGCCTCTGCCTGGTCCTGTAACCCGGCCAACTCTCAGTCTGAGCTGTGTGGTGACGACTGCAGAAATGTCCACAAATTGTCTCCCCATCAAACGAGTTAACTTTTCCACCAGGAGATGCTGGATTCAAGATCTCACCGACCACTTTCACAATATTCCCAGCTCCTGTAAATATGACTTTGGGGATGTAATGGTCGCAAACGGGGCATGTATAGAAGACGAGCAAGGTGTTGGCTGACAGTTCTGGTTACATAAGTGTGTGTTCATACCATATGAATGAGGTTCAGGTCCACTGTTTGGACACTTGTTTAATGATGGCCATCTTGTTTCCCCTCCTCCCCCCTCCTCAACCTCCAGGTCTGCGAGTGGAGCAGGAATTGGTGACCTCATATCCACAGGTGGTGGTGGTACGGGTGCCCACACCCTGGGTGCAGTCAGATAGTGACATCACCGTGCTGCGCCACCTGGAGAAGATGGGCTGCCGGCTGATAAACCGTCCCCAGGCCATACTCAACTGTGTCAACAAGTTCTGGACTTTTCAGGAGCTGGCCGGCCATGGTGTGCCTCTCCCCGACACCTTCTCATACGGTAAATCAACACTCCACGCAGCACTGTGTTGTTGTAACTAAGGCGTCTGGAGCAGCGTGCTTCTTCTTTGTGACTATTATCAGCAGGTCAGTTGATGAAAAGAGTGGCGCAAGTGTGTGCACAACAAGTAGTCCACGCTGTATTGCACCGTAGGAAGGGCTCTAGGGTTCCGGTGCAGAAGGCAGACTGTAGTTCCCTCAGCGGAGGATATAAAGAAGTGTGACACACAAATGCACAGACAAATAAACACAGAAACCCTGGCTCTAGTCGAGGTCTCCGTCACAGCACCTGCTGGACAATTTCTTGTCAGCAGTCCCAAAGATCTAGTCACGCTTGCTTCAAAGCCTCCATTCTTTCATACATCATTCATCAATTCTTTATGAAATTGTGTCCTACATGATTGTGTTGGAAAAAAATATGGACAACCATTGCTGCTTATGTCAATGATATGGCTGTGTTTTAGTCAAAGTAAGTGATATTGAGTAAATACAAAGCTATAGATTATTATATATATATATATATTATATTATTATGGATAAATATTGTCTGAAAGTATGTATAACAAATTGTAGGGGAATATAACTGCATAATATACAGTGCAATGATTATTATCATAAACGCCAGCACTGTTGTGTCAAGTATGTTGTTTTTGGACATTTCAATCACATTAGTTGCATCACAGGCTGCGGTCCATGTGTCTGAATAACAGTTTAATAGGCCATTCGTCAGACAGCCACTACTCCCCTGCTATTGCTCAAGCAACAGAGAGAACATCCCTTTTACATACCTGGACAAATCCTCATAGCTGTCCACAAAACCACATGCATTTTAAAGTTCCTACTGTTGACCCAGGGTGAGATATGTGTGGTTGCAGCTCTCACAACACATGCCAGACTGCTGTGTTTATTGCTTGTAGTTTGCTGATTTTATTAGACAAAACCGGAGGCTGACAACCAACACCACGCATTTCTTTCTGTTTTTCCCCCAAAAAATCGACAGTGGTGTGGTGTTTGTGAGAGCAGACAGAGAAGGATACAGAGAGAGAAAGTAAGAAAGAGGAGGGGGTGTTTGGCCTACATTCCACCCGTCTCTCTGCACAGTAGGCCAGGCGATGCATGCAGAGCGGCTGGAGAGCTTATGTAACACCCCCTCAGCGCCCCACCCCATGCCCCTCATGATTTTTCAAAATAAAAGATGCCACTGCCTGCCCTCTTGCTCTCAACCTCAGCAGCTTATGACGTGGTTGGACCCACATTTGCTGCCCATTCTCTCCTCCTCTGCTCCCTCTGTTCTTTCTCCCTCTCACTGAAAACACATGTGAATGTGGAAAAAAACGTGCGACAGGGTAGTTCACATCTGTTCCCTGGCGAATGCCAGATAACTCCAGACAGGCAAACAAAGAGAGAGAGGCAGGGTAGCGGAGATGGAGATGGAGAGAAAAAAAAGAAGTTCCACCTCGATTTTTCTATATTTTCTTTTTTTACACATTTCCAATCACTTCTCAAGCCAACACAGAGAAAGCTGAAGCACAGCTGTTGCTACAAGCTGCCATTCTGAGTCAAAGTCAGACATGGTCAGCTGCTTCACATTATGCATCCCTCAGTGACCGCTCTGTACCAATCTCATGAATCAAGCGAGCAGCAAAATAAGTATGAGCGCTGGACAACACTCCTACGGCCTCGCTGTTTTGAGTCACTTCTGTTGCCATAGCGACGTGCTACATTCCCTCCCCCCACCCTGTTCAGTCGGCTGTAATGTGTGAACAATGCTAGCAAAACAAGGACAATTTTTTTCAATATATTTTTACACCACTGTGTGGGTGCATGTTTCTGGGTGTGTGTCTGCTGCGTGTTTGTGTGCATGGCATATCCCAGGAGGGCATGACAACTTCCGTAAGATGATTGACGAGGCAGAGCCACTGGGCTACCCTGTGGTGGTGAAGAATGCACGTGGCCACAGAGGTAAGACCATCAGTCTATTTCTTCCCGTCACCAGCTCTGTTCACCACACCTCAAAAAGAATCTGCTGCACGCTGCAGGCCCCTAGTGGCCGCTTGGTCCATGAAATCCGTTGGCGGAGTGTTAAATGATCAGAACTCTGGCGCTGCAACAAGCAGCGTAACAGAAGCCTGCAATGCTGCTGGGTTAATCAGCTTTGTTTTCGAGTAAATTTACCCAGGTTTCCTCGTTTTGCATGAATTCACAGGGTGGGAAATTTGAGCCTGGATTTTAATGTTGGAGATGAGCCCCAGTGTCTGCTGACCCATTAGGGTTTTCCTATTCATAGTAATTGACACATGAATGGCTCGCCAAGGAATAACAATGCACCTTGGCTCGCCCAGAGTTCTGCATCTCAAGGGTTGCTTTCCTCCCCTCTGTGTTTAACCATTGTCATTGGCTTAAGTCCAGCTTGCCTTGAGCAAATATAAAGGCCTGTAAACCACTATAAAGGGCTGTTTCAAATTGTCTGTGTTATTAGGTCAATACTAATTCCCACATGTCATGTGCTTTTCCTGACCAGTTGTTGGGATGTGAAATATTGTAAATATTTGTGTGCACACAATCTCCAAATCAATGTTTTAGTATATCCAGTACAAAGTAGTCATGTGTCTCACGGAGTCACAAGACCATGATTCCTTGCTTGTCTTATTTTTGTAAAGTGTGCCTGCCACTGTCCATCCTCACATCTTCATGATGTTACCGGGGGGATTGCCGTGTCATCTTGTTTGGATTGTCACCTACTCACAATGTACACACACATAGCAAGCGCAACATTTTCTCTGGTGCCGGATCAGGACTTGACAACCAGGAGACAGAGCCAAGTGGAACTAATTAAAGCAGGCGTTTTCTATCCTCTGTGAGAAGCAATCCTGCGGGCTGCGAAGAGGAGCGTCCCATTACAGTAGACACAAGAACTGGCATTAGACTTGGTCAGCAGAAGCAGCTTCTTGTCAGCAAGACTTTGAGGAAATTACCCAACCTCAACTAATATTGTGCAAATGTCCCCGCAAGCATCTTATTTTAATTTTCAAATAAACCAACCTGCTTTATCAACATAGTCTTAAAAACTAGCTCCTCTTTCCTTTGTTCCTTAATCTTCTCTGTCTTCCTTTCCCCCAGGCAAGGCTGTTTTCCTGGCACGGGACAAACACCACCTGACAGACCTGTGCCACTTAATCCGTCATGATACCCCCTACTTGTTTCAAGAGTACGTCAAGGAGTCGCATGGCCGGGATGTCCGGGTGGTTCTGGTGGGCGGCCGCGTCATCGGCTCAATGCTCCGCTGCTCCACTGACGGTCGCATGCAGAGCAACTGCTCCCTGGGTAGGCAGACGCCCAAGAGTCAATGATTACACAGTGAATTACTAAACTATTGAGCAGTCACACACACATTACATTAGTGAACATGCTCCCCCCCTTTCCTTCATTTACATCACAGTTACCACTAGTGCTAGCACTGTCGAACTAGGATGGTTCTTAATCTTGCAAAACTAGTCTATTTTGGTTTTGACTTTGATGCACTGATTATTTGGATCTTGTCAGATCTTTTTTTTTCGACTTACAAAAGTATTAAAAAGGCATTTGTTCTCATAATTTGTGTCGGACAATATTGAACGATTATTTCATTGTTCTAATTGATTGATCAAGAATAATGTTCCATCTGCTATGCAAACCAGTTATGGGTGACGGTGGCAAATCAACAAGCTTATCCTGAATCAGCCACGGAGACATCAGTGCATGGGCAGCTTTGGTCTGGTTGGTGCTGTAATGTGCTGTGGCATATTTAGGACACCAGCCATCAGATTATTCTGCATTTATGAAACATGACATGTTGACACTGATTGTAGGTGGACCTGATGTAGTGTTTTGATGTTTCTTATAGAATCCACATATACTGCATGTTTTAGGATTGCTCTTGATTCGTCTTTGATTGATTGTTTGACGCGCAGATTGCTGTGGGTATTAATCAGTTCCATGTCTCTCTCTGGGCTAGGTGGCGTTGGTATGATGTGCCCACTAAGCGAGCAGGGAAAGCAGCTGGCCATAGAGGTGTCTAACATCCTGGGCATGGATGTGTGCGGCATTGACCTGCTGCAGCTCAATGACGGCTCATTTGTGGTCTGCGAGGCCAACGCCAACGTGGGCTTCATCGCCTTCGACCAGGCCTGCGGCATGGATGTGGCAGGCATCGTTGCTGACTACGCCCTGTCGATGCTCCCCAGCCGCCTCACCCGTAAGATGTCCCTGCTGTCTGTCGTGTCGAGCACCAGCGAAACCAGCAGCGAGCCAGAGGTGTGTCCCGTGCCCCCTGGCGGTGGCTCGCTGCCCGAGGCCGTCTGCAACATGAGTGTGGGATCTACTTCCAGCGAAAGTGACCCAGAGCTGGCCGAGCCCTCCCAGTCCTCACCCTGCCAGTCCACAGCCCCCACCCTCCCTGATCTCCCTGATCCAGCCTACAACTTCAACACTCTTCTGGCCAATGAAATCAAATTATTGACTGAGTAAGATTAAAGCAGCTTCATGCACACAAAACACCACAAAACCATATTGAAAACACGCCGACACACACCTGTACGCATGCCAACAGACATTCCTTTTTAAAACGCATATCAATCCAAAAACAACTAAAACATTGAATGTTGAATGCAAAACATGAGCAGAGAAAAAGAAACCCACACACATGGAGACACAACCACCGAAAAACAAAACATGAGCCTTCTCCTACAAACTCCCGTCAAAAGTAACAAAGATCTGAGGCTGCTCCCCTGACTCTCCTCACTTTGTACATCTCCTCCCAAACTGCAAACCCCAGTATCCAAACTTAGCTTACACATAAGCAAGGTGGTGGCATGGTGGTCGGATATAGTACATAACATAACTGCCAAATGGGCCAATTTTAGTTTCTATTTTGCAAAAATAGTGAGGTTAAAGGTAACTATGCTTTTTGGATGGGTGTGGGATTCCCATAAAGGCACCTGCCATATTTTTATCCTTACGTTACCATATTATTTAAAGGAGAATCTACAGTATGTTGTGATATTAAAAAAAAGGCGAGGGGGATTTCCTGTGGAGACTGTAGTACGGTTTGGTGGATTGGAGGCAAAATTAAGTGTTTCATTTTTCTTTTTTCAAGTGATTAGCTCGTTGGGAGAGGAATACAGCCTCATGCTAGTGGGCACATGATACTGACAGTTCCAATGTAGCAATGTAGTACTTTTTTCAAGGATACATAACAGGATGGGATCCTGCAGCAACTGGAGATGGAGGGACTTCATGTCACATTTACTGCTATTCACAATAACTGAAATGAGACTCAAATTCACAACACGTGTTGTAAAGCCAACTACAACAGAATGTATACAAAATGTTTTAACGCTCCGATAACTAAATTATCAATCGTGAATTGCTAATATTTAAATGTAGCCAGAGCTTCTACTGTCACAGTTAATAAGAGGCTGACGTTGTGCTGTCAGAATGATTTCCCTCCATTGCGCTGATAAGAATACCATCAACCCAGACTTCGAACCCACAGCACCAGAGAGTCATCCTGGGCGTTAACACGGTGTCCGTTCACTGTGACGGAAGCAGGCTAATATACATGTCAGCAAAGCTGCACTAACCTGGTCAAGGTATGAGAAATAACAAATAGCTGTTCTGTTTTTAGAGTCACATCCCGAGAAAAATAATACGAATTGAATGCCATGACTCGAATTCTAGTTTTTAATTCTTAGATAGCTCGTTTGATTAGCCTTACCAGCAGCAGCAGTCTGCGGCTTTTTACAATTCTTTCAATAGCACTTTATGATAAACAGATGCTTTTTTTTTGTTTTGTTTTTTTGTCGCTCAGATGGCATATTTAGGAGACACAAGACAGAGTGTGAAAACTGCGTCTATACATGCGAACAAAATATACCTCAAAACAGTGACGTGTCACTGCCATAACGACATAGATATTCAAACATACAGTACATATCAGCCAGGATGCTCGTGGTTTTCAAGTGGCCCTTGATATACCAGGTGTTCCTTCTCTTTATGTCCAAGAGCTAAAACGGTAGTAGTGTTATTATTATTTTTAGTTTTTTTGTAAATATTTAGGTAGTGAATTAGCTTCAGCGCATACTAGTATCCAGCGGATGAAACTGGAAAGGCTGACACAACTGCCAACATTGAAAATTTCTAAAGCTAATGTGGACAAACTTGTTTGTACCTGCAATATCGAAAGGTTTAAACTGAAAATTGGTGCTGGATTTGGTCAGATGTGTTTTCATAGTCACATGATTTGTAGATTTGACTTTTGTTGTTTTCACTTTATTTTTTGATAACAATGAAGTACCTAACCCACAAAATCTGTTGGCATGATGTACAAATAAAAAAAATGGGAACTATATTTTTGCAGTCTCTTTGATTAGAATCTTACGTTTTCTTTTCTTATTAAAGAAAGAAAAACAAATCCAGGGATTTCAGTGGCCAAGAGCTTATTGCTTTTGTTTTTTGTTCCAGTTGATTTACACCTGCGGAGATAACTATCAACATAGAGGTAGGGTATTCTGGTGTAAAGGTCATACAGTCAGAAGAATAATTTACAGCTCTGATCAAAAGCACAAATTCTTCAGTTCTACGTTGTGACGTCTATGTTTTTACAGTCCGGACCCTTTCTGTTGAACACTACTCAGGGAAGCAGCCTGGATCTCACCCCTGACCCCCAAAAGCACGACATATCCATTCGAGCTAGAGACATGTCAAAAACATGACACATACCTACAGGCAGACAAAAAGATACACAAACAACGAAAAAAAAGGTATAAGACAATGTGGTGTATACCATGGTTAACATTCACTTTTTTTCCTTGCTTGTTTTATATTGTTCCTTGTTTTCTTCCTAATTTATAGTATTTTTTAAAGAAAAATAAGTGGGTTTTGTGCACTAATATTGTCTCAATAAAGTGAAACCGCTGTGAAGCTTGATTTAATTTTTCCTTTTTTTGTGGGCCAAATTTACTAACTGGACCTGGAATCTAACAGGGGCCTGCTTGAGGGTGCCAAATCTGAACAGGAAACAACAGGAATTGCAGATTTTATTTCAAGTCTGCTGTCAAGTGATCACAGTGGCTCCACTGAGAAGATAACAGCATTTACACGAGTGTGATGTTGTCCCATATCTACACAATGAAAGTATCTGACAAACAAACTGTGAAATCCGCTGATGTCCACTATCCTGACATGCAAGGGCTGGTGGCCTTGATCATCATCGAGTCGCATCCCAACATAGAAGCTGATATGAGCGAACTACTGTATCTCCAGATGTGGTTTCCCCCTGTTTTTTAAAGTCTTTGTCTTTATATTGATGCCTGTGTCACTCTACATTGTGTCCTTAAATGTAGATCAAAGATCACATATCCTTAACATTGACAAGCCAGCCATAGGAAAGAGTGAAAATGTTCATATCATTCTGACAGCCCTGTCATTTAAATCTGTAGTTTACACAGCATCCATATGCACACAGAGCACATCTAGCCCTTTCAGGTTAGCGCTGTGCCCCGACAACGTTCACAATGCCTTTTCTTTGTCTGGCTTCCTCTGGGAGCAATGACTTGAGGATCATAGTTGAGTCATGATCCCCGTTCAGGTGGGCTTCTTTCGGCTTGGTGTTTATACATCAGGGGCCGTGATAAAGTGGACACGAGACCTGGATGCTACTGAAAGAAACGAGTACTGCCTGCTCGTAACACAGGGAAGGAAGAAGAACCATGTGTAAATCATGAAATGATTGAAAGTGTGTTGTCCTGTGTGGTGCCTGGGAAGCCTGGAACAAACATGTAAGGACCTTTGGACTGGTCACTGTGTACAACAACACACAACAGAGCACAAGGTTACCATTTAATTCTAACTGCTGCTAATGTATATTTGGCTCCAAAATTAAAAAGGGAATGTGTGGAAATCCCAGGGTTTCCATCTTTTGCTGCCTCTCGACATGTAAAAATGAATCTGAATGCCAAAAAAACAAACATTTTGTTGTACAATTCAGTGGGATGATTTTAAAGGTGAATATTTGTTTTGATATAATGAATAAATGTTTCAGAATTGTATATAATATGAAGAATTTCACTGCAATCATCGGGTTCATTTTATGTCGATGTGTTTTAAAACGAACCTGAGGTTTGATTAGGTTTACAATACGCTTTGATTTGCAGAATGAAAATGCAATGTAGAACTCTGTGTTGATGATTTATAGACATTAGATTATATTTGCATAACACGGTGAATTGATAATGAGTTTCTGGACAGCTGAGTATGAGGTACGCAAAAACATTGCGCAAAAAAAAATGGTTTTAGCAAATGCCCTAACCATTTTTATGTTCTGTATCATTCTGACAGTGTTACAAAATGATCCCAAAATCATGTCATTTACAAATGTGCATAATGATGTAAATATATATACTTCTTTTTTTAGATTCAAATAAAGATGAGTCATTCAAAACCAATGCAAATGAGTCTCCTTCTCCTTATGTCAGCATCAATATGTTTTGACTTGCTTGTTAAAGATAAGTAACCGAGTGCCAATGTGAATGTTTTTTTTCATTATCCGCTTACAATACAAAATCCCAACATCTGTTCTTCTTCCAAAAGCTCTGTACTCTTTTATTCGTTTTCAATTCATTGGTTTCTACATGTACATGAGTAAATCATTGTAGGGCTGAACAGATGTCCCGGGGAAGCAGATCTGTAAGCAGAGGGATCGGCAGGGCAGGTACGAGGACTAGTCAGAATCAGGGTGTTGTTCTTCCTGTAGACTGCACCAGCTGCAGCAGGCCCTGGATAGGCTCCGTCAGGTCATGGTTCGGTATCAGCTGGCTGGCCTGCAGGGCTGTGCTGCCAAATCCCAGTGCCTGCCACACAAACACATACGGAAACAAACACAGCAGCTGCAGCTGTTAGACTCTCCGGGGAGAGTAAAGCTGACTTATATAATAATATCACTGAAAATTGGATTGCAACCTGGTCGGCTTAATTTATCCCACTTAACCTGATGTGGTCGGTTGTAACAGCTAACAACCGAGGATATAAAAGCACTGATTTATACTGTTGATAAAACCATGACCATAGATGGAAACATGCCAGACACAATGTGGAATTAGTTGAGGTTTGCAGTGGCATCCGTGAAATTCCTGCCATTTGTAAACAGCTATGCATTGTGTACGTGTTACTCAATTGTTTGTGTTTTGTGTTATATCCACCCAGAGCTCTCTCAGTAGTGACTACCCAGGCTCCTGTGCGTTCTTGTTGTTGTTCTTTTGTTAACTTGTAGTTCAATAAATCTCATCTGATTTGTAGTAAAGACAATTAGACGGAACAGCAGACTTGTGGCTGGGTGGCACAGAGGTTGAGCAAATGACATTCAGTCACAAATACTCTCTTTACACTCCTTTTCATTCATAATCTCTCAGTCTCCCTCTCCCTGAGATTCCTCTATCAGCTGACTGTGGGCGTTTACTTTATATTAACCAACCAGGTTCTGTACAGTTTCCTGAAGCCAATCACATCGTTGCTGTCAAACTTTTAAAATGTTCTCCTCCTATGCTGCTGTCAGTTGTCATTTCAGCACAATCGGATGTGACCCTCCTCGACTACAGTCACCTCCAGTCAGCTTCACAGTCACGCTCATCTCCACCACCACCAGAATGTAGACTGCAGGGGGATTAGCCTTATCTGACCTCAGCATCACTGCCCCTCTATTATCCTACTTCAGGACAGAGTCCAATCACCAAAGACTTTGCACTGTTTAATTTGTATGCATGTGTAATAAATTATGGTTAAATTCTAATAAAGTATCTCCTGATTGAAATGTTATAGCCGACAACACCCTTCATATTGATAAAGGCGAGCAAATATTGAATATGACTGTGGAGATGAAAGATACAGTTCAATAAGGCCCTCAGGGTTAGTTAGGTACCTTGGCACCGCCCTGGCATGGTGAGCCCTTGTCCTTATTCCTACAGCTGCCAGTTTGCCACTCAAAGCGGGGGTAACTAACTGTGCTATGTTGCTAAACATTTTAACCCTGGAGAAAAGTCCCCATTTTAAAAGAGTTTTGGAACTCTGTGGGTGTGGGTGAAACACAAAAAAAACTCCAAACCACCAGATAGAAACATGACTGTGAAACAATAGAACACATGAACTAGTAGTCTACCTGTCTGGTGTCTGTTTCTATGTTTGCTGGAATGAAGCTACTTGCACTTTGCCATAAGATCTTATCCAATCTTTCAATCTCCACCTACCCGAGACCCACTGAACTTAGACCCCAACAAGGTCTTAAGTGGCTGTGGCAGTCACCTCACTGGGACAGGATGTCTTATTCAATCAGTAGTCTGGACACACACACACACACACACACACACACACACACACACACACACACACACACACACACACACACACACACATACATTCATCCCACATCTATAGAGGTGCAGTTTTCACACACAAGGCTTCCCAAGTATTACAGAGACTGGAGGAAGTCAGATAATCGAGACAGTCAAATCAACTCCTGCTAATTCCCGCCTCATCTTTACGGCTTTACCAATTAGAGATAATCCCATTTTGAGGACGGCCTTCCAAAGTGCGTGCATGAAGGGGAAATTGGGAACTGTGTCACTGTGTCAAACCAAACCTTTAGTGCCACACCTCATCAGGTGACTCACCTTTAGGGAGTCTCCTTTGAGGAACCACAGCATGGCCAGGCATTGGGCCACCAGGGCAATCTGAGCTGAGTCTTTTCTGGAGCAGTTTTGCTCAAACTCCAAGATGGCTTTTAACATTCTCTGGGCTTCGTCTGATTGAAAGTCAAGGATAAAAACAAAGATGCATTTGTTCGTTAGCTTTTACAGTATACTACCCCGGGCATAAGTGCACTGTACATTTGAAGATTGAAACACCTAATTAATTTAATAGTGATCAACATAAAACTCTGGTCTGTCTGCATCTTCTGTATAGTTTGTTCAAGCTTCCACGTCCACTTTTCCTTGGGAAACATCCCAGAAAGCCTTGGAAATTGCATGGCAGCTAACAGGCTTAGAATCATATGTAGGGCAGCAGCTGCGATAGAGGGTAGTGGTGCGGATGCTGGCCAGCCAGAGATGTGTCAGCACTGGTCTCTAGTCAGCCCTAAGCATGCTAGTGTAAATCTGGGGTTTAGCTTTCGGATTGCACAGCAAGACAGCTCAGATAAATATAGGCACTATTGACCTTGTTTTTTTTTTATATATGCAAATGGAGATCCCTGCAAGTAGAGCAAACTATGGATTGGTGATGTAATTGTATGATTCTTTCTGTTTTAATAGTGCGGAAGAATTGGATGGATAGACCAATCCGAAAATGTGTGTATTTTGTTGGGGTTCTATATTTCATTTAAAGTGTGGATATTTGATGACAAGACGCACCAAAAGAGGGCTCCAACACCATGTCAGGATTTTGGACATGGGCTTCGAGGAGTTTGGTCAAACGGCGGTGCCAAGTTTGTGCCACCTATAATATGAACAATATAAGATAAGCCATGCGACACATTAACAAATAACAGATTTGGTCAAATTGCCTGATGCCTCATCCCATCAGTTTTATTTTACCTGAGAGTACATGGAACGAGCAGTGGGCATCTCCCCCCGTTTGTCAAACACATCCGCCATGAGAAAATAGCCACCACAGGTGACTGTGCTATCGAGACCATATTCCTCACTGGCAAAGTATATCTGAAAAGAAATCGGAGAAATAGTTTTTTTACGCTGTATTATTATTATATGGAGTTTTCATATAGATTTCTAATGTTGGTGTGGCGTACATGAAACAAAAGGAACAAAATAGTGCACATCCTGAGTGATCAACAATGTCCACCATGATGCTGTTCTGATCTCACTCAGATTTAAGAAATATTTACACGCTGCAAGACACAAGTTGATATGATGGACAGAGCACAGGAAATTGTGCAGAGTTGTGGCTATAATTTTACTTCTCACAATACAATAAAAAGTAACTGAACAGTTGAAAATACTTAATGTACTCAAGCCATTTCTGGCGAGTGAGTTACTTATGACACATACATCATTTGCAAAGTGAAACAGAGCTGCTTCCAGGTTTCCAGTCGCTGTGTGGAGGCGGCCCATGCTCCTGTGCAGCTGGTGGTGGACTGAGTGTTCTGGGCTCTTCAGCCCCGCCCACTCTGCCAGTGACAGGAGCTCTGCTACTTGGGAGAGATTACTCAAACCTGGAAAGTACAAATACACACATTAAATATCATATTGGGGAAGGAGAAAGGAAACAATCTGAGTCGAGAGACCATTTTGTGCTCTTTCCTCACCCATGTTGGCCTCAGCCAGTAGCAGATAGGCGGGGACCATTTGGACCGTACTGGGGCCATAGACATCCTTGGAGCAGCGCATGCAGAACTGGGCGGCAGGCAGAGCCTCCTGGTGTTTCCCCTCAGACAGCTTGCTCTGAGCCACCGACCTACAAATCTCAATCAGCTCCAACTAAGCACCAAACCAAAACCAAAGTACTCGTCAGGTTGTTTTTACCCTTCATTCATTTGTAAACCACTCTTTTTACTGACAGCAATCACAGGAATATTCCATATAAGCTTGAATATCACTCTTATAACATCCAGACATTGATCACTGAAGATGGTACCCGCTCTGGAAACAGTAACAACCAAACTAAGAAGCAAAACATTTTTTTTAGTAGTTGCCTGCACTTGTGTTAGTCACAGCACAAACTCCTGCTTAGATAAAAGACTCAAAGGGGTAGAACTGAGAGTAAAAAAGTGTCAAGTGCAGGAAGGTCCTCTCTCTTCTTCCTCCTCGTCAACTAAAACCTTGTTATCCCTCTACCCTTATCTTTTCTGTGTTTCATGACATTTTCACACAGCTTATAAAGTACTAGCAAAGATCCAAGGTTCTTGTGTTTTACCATTACTGTTTCCTGAGAGATAACACAGTCTGCGTCAGAAATTGTGAGAATCAATGCTGTTTTGTTGTTGTTATTAAACTATTAAATTAAAGTTAATTATACCATTTCATTGTATGATCCAGGTTTGGATTTTGTATTTTAATAAAATAATATTATGACAGCTAAAACTAAAAACCTGGAAGTGAAACACAAGGACATTTGAAAAGATATGATGGATCGGAAACAGACTTAGAAAATTAAAAAAAGGTCCTGGAGTTTTTAGACTCCATGTTATTCTTTGGATTTTCCTTGACAGTGAGAGACGTATATACTAGACTCAGACTCAACACAAGATGTCTGTGTGTGTGTGCATGTGCTCCCAATGCATCACAGAGATCCTCACCTTAGCAAGCTCTGTTTCATTGTGGCCTGTCTGGTGGAGGCTAACGAGTGTTGAGGTGCGAATGGGAACAAGCAACTGACAGATTCTCTCATGGATCCCCACCCAGTCCGCCTGCTGGTGCTCTGCATTACTGAGGAATACACAAGATGTGTTTTAAATGACTGCAACTTCAAGTCGTGTTTTCCCTAACTGACTCCTCTCCAGCACACTTCTGTGGAAACTGTCTTGGTTTTCCTTGCAGTTTTTTTTCTACTGAAGAGAATGTGGGTTCGCGCCAGTGTATTTATGTTTCTGGCCTTGAGACAGAGGCAGCGAGCAGGCTGTGATCTGGCCACATCACATCAACAGTGTATGCGCGTGTGTGCATGGGAGTGCACAGACACACAAATAAAGGGTTCTTCTCAGGTCGTGGGGCAAGTATATTTTATTTTCTTGTCTCCGCTGCTCTCTCTCTCTCTCTTTCTCTCTCTCTCTCTCTCTCTCTCTCTCTCTCTCTCTCTCTCTCGTCAGCACAGACATATTAGTCTAAATACTAGAAAACCAGCAGCCTGATAATATGATATGGCAGTATAGTTCTTAACTAGCAAAGCTATCGTATTTGCTTCAGTTCTTATAAATACTCAGGGTTTCTCCCGTTTATGTCTTGTTTCGAGGTATAACATGTTTAATCTAACTCAAGAAATGTGCCAGACGTGTAGTTAATTTTGATGGCTGAGAGGGAAGCGAGCACAAGGCGTGTCTGTAATCTCCTCTAAGGAGACTGGGTTTAGAAGAGTATCATCCCTCCACATAAATCCCTGCAGGGAGGGACGTCACCACGTGCTCCTCCTCACTCCCCATGCCGCGCCAATAAGGGTTTCACGAGCACCATCTTATGGTCTGTAATTGACTCTGAAGAGATGCCCACCTCTGTCATAAGGTGTTGTTGATTCTTTCAAAAAGTTGATGTGAACATAATTAAAATGATCGAACAGACGTAATGTACGGCCTTCCAGTCAAGTGAACAAAAAAACGTTTTTGGTAATTATATTTCCAGCTGTTCCGCTCCCTCCTGACGACACTGTCACGTGATCGTTCTTCACGCCGACGTGTTACGTGCGTGGGGTTTGTGCCGTGAAACAACGTGGCCAACACTGCCCCCTAACGTCCACACCGCAGACTTGTGGTTTCAACAAGCGCACACAAAAAGACCTTGTGGTATTTTGAAAAGTATGCTCTCACAAACTAACCTTAGGGCTACGAACAGCCCAACCCGAGCTTAGCTTACCAGTAGAAGGTGACCCGACACCCGGCGCATTGCAGGCGCGCCGCTCCTTGACAAAGTTCACACGACGTGTCCTTTCCTCTGGGCAGGGCGAGAGGAACCACCTCTAAGGCCGCCTCACAAGCACGAGCCTCGGCTTGCATTGTCACAAGTCAGCCTGCTCGAAGTGGGCCAGCACGCGTCCAGTGTTATGCTAGTTGTTCAACAGGATTAGCTAATGAAGCTAATGAAGCAAATGAAGCGAATGCCACCTGTTGGGGAAACTCACAGTTTACGGTCGCTATGGCAACTATTCTTTTTCTACGTTACTAAAGGTGGGAGACACGTGCGCGCACAGACACAATAAACACTGTAGTCTATATGGTGCATATAAAGGAGGATACATGTCTTATTTACAGCTTTATCTGGTATCACATGTGCATTTTAATTAATGTATTATCACAAATGAAAACAACAGTGGATACTGTAGATAACACACACATTCTGTTTATTTGTGTGATATTTATTTAAAGCAGCTACTGGATATATTCTTAATAGCTTTAGGTACAAACATATATACATTTTCAGCTTGCTCTATAGCAGGGGTCTCAAACTCAATTTTGCTTGGGGCCACCGCTGGTATTGCGATCTCATCGGAGGGCCACACAGAAAGCGCACTTTTTTTTTTTACATTCAGAATCAAGGTCACAGTGAAACCCTGATCCAGGTCACAGTGAAACCCTGATCCAGGTCAAAGTATAGAAACCCTGATCCAGGTCACAGTGAAACCCTGATCCAGGTCACAGTATAGAAACCCTGATCCAGGTCACAGTGAAACCCTGATCCAGGTCACAGTAGAAACCCTGAGAACAGCTTCATGATAGGCATCACTAAGCCTGGACCTGTACTTGCATTTATTAAAGTTCATAGTGAAGAAAGTTTTTTCACAGATATGTGCTTCCAAAAAGGTACATTACCCGACTGATCACTTTTGTCTGCTCAGGGAAGGATGCAGGCAATTCTCTCAGAAATGGTCCATCATGTCTGGTTTAGCTTTTAGATCACTGTTGCAAGTCCATAAGTTCCATTTGCAACAGACTCGGGACTGAGAATTGACTTCGTACTACAGATCAAGCTTCATGGGGTGTGTGCACATGAAACAAAGCCTAATGATCATGGCGTAGGCATTCGTGACTCGTGCAATAAAACATTTCTGATTAACAACAAGTCAATTTATTTATTTTTTCCATAACAAATAAACAACCCAAAAAAACATAGTTGTTTTCCATTTTCTGGTCATTCTTTCTTACGCAAGTGGATGTATATGACCCCGCTACACAGCAACAAGGGGACACACACCCAGGCCAGGATGAAGCAGTAGCCAAAGTGTCCGGATGTCAGTTCTCTGGAGTCCTGAAGGATTTCCTTTTTGTGTAATGTGTAAATGAGAGCTGCAGAAAAGGCGGACAGCCCTAGAAAAAAAAGAACCAAGTAGATGTTGGTTTTAGGAGCAGAATAGAGTGGTAGCAACCCTCTGCTCACCTGTACTGTTGGGCAAAACAACATGAACATACTAACTTGTATTTCTGATATTTCCCAGAAACAATGATATCTGCAAGCGACGCATCTGTGGAGGTTTTTGCGTAACTCATTCCATTTAGACTAAAAAATAGAGGCATATTTAATTGCATGGTTTGCCATAACAGGCACATTGGAGATCATAATGAGCCTCAGATGTATACCTTATCCACCATATTACACAGGTTTGAACCAATTTAGCCATCACGAAAAGTAATCTAAAAATACAGCGACTGTACTTAAGGATTATACCATGATATAAATGAATCTAAACCTAAAATGTAGCGTATTTGCTAAATCCAAGCAAGCGATAGCCTTTTCAAATGGTATCATCATACTGAGACATGTCGGCGGGACATTGTTTCACTCCACTGTTACCTGCAAAGACTTGACACATCCCAGTGAAGTAGAAGAGTCCACCCTTAGACATGGTGAATAGTTGACCCAGGAACACCAAGAAGGACACAGAGGAGAAGACCACTGAGAGAACCATCAGGACCTGCACTGCCTTAAGCCAATCTGAGAAAAGGAAAACATTCCGACATCTAAAAAACTGTCATAGTTCGAAGATATTACCTTTGGGAGGGAAATGTCTGTTTGTAGAGATAATGAAAAATACATTGTTGCTCACCAGTTTCTTTGGAGGATGCACACAACCAGGTTCCTGTGAAGTTGTCAAACCTGCAGTTGTACCATAGGTCAGAGTTCTCCATGCCATCCCACACCCACCAGGACTTTAAAGAGAGACGAGACATGGTACATACAGCTGATAAGTTACACATACAGCTGAATGTGTTGTGCACGATTGTTCGCTGTCCTTAATATGACTACTACCTTTTCCATAGTTGCAATGAACATAATTGCCAGTGTGATGAGATGCAGCAGGGTCACAAACATAAGCAGGTATGCCATTTTCAACACCCTGCCAAAAACAAACAAAACTGTTTAAACGTAGGCTTCCTGTGCAACTGCATCCAACATAACTGTGAGCAAGGAAAGAGCATGCAACCAATTTATTATGTTTGCAGGTTCCACAGTGAAAATCAGTGTGAGGGAACGTTCTTGCTTTTGCCTTGACACATAAAATGGAAAATCTGAGAAGCTGAACAGAGTATACTCTGTTATATAACACCACGCTTCCAAACAGAGTGCAATGAGTTATTTCTGAAACTCCTCTTTGACTGGGCTGTGTGTCGCCATCGTACAGCAAACCACAGAGAACTTGGGAGGGACTTGAAATCTAAACGGTACCAAAATATTTACCCCATTAATCCCCTTCTGAATGGCTGGTTTCTAAATTGGGTATAAGGTATACAGTCTGTAATTCAACTTACATTTGGATTTCATTAAAGCTGGGAATTATAGTTTGAGGAAAGCCTGTGACTTTACAAAGCTATTTGAAATTGCACCTATACAGTAAGCCTAGTGCATAATCAAACGTCTAAGAGGCTATCAAAGCTGTAGTGACAATAATTGCAGTTCACAATAAGGAGACATGCAGCGAGAGAGAAACAGGAGGAAAAAAAGACAGAAATTAGAATTAGTAGATCTTTATCTGTAGGAGAGGTCCATTTGGGTGGGCGGTGGTCACAATATGGTCAAATGATGTCATTACACTAGATTTCTTCCATCACATGAAAGTCAATGAAAGGTAAACATGAAGTGAAAATGGGTTAAAAACAAAGCCAATGGTTAAACAAAAAATGCAAGAATCAAATAAAAATAGACCAATACCACAGATTGAATGAGTAACATACTTTTTTCTGTGGCAGAATTATAAAAAAAAGGCTATGGCACACAAAATGTGTGATAGTGAAAACATATGTCTTTTGACGGCATGATTTTCTTGCTTCCTGTTACTTTCAGAACTTGTGATTTTAGAAGATGTGAATAATCACTATAACAACATCTTTGTTTTACAATCAACTGGAACCAGATTTAACAAGGTGTTTGCTAAAATCATATAAAAAGTCGAGCGTCCATCTACTTACCCTGGGTATTGCTTGTCTTTCAGGTCTCAGGAGCTGCGTAGAAGCAGCTTCACCACTCTACAACGTTTTGTCCCTCTTGGTGGTCCTACCCTTTCCAGCCATACCACACCCCCTTATTTTTTCAGTCACTTCATCCAAACTTTCCAAGAACGCCCATTTCCTCTGTGCAGAACAGAGCTCTCTTTTACTGTGCGTTGTAATTGCTCAGGTCAACATCACCCTCAAAAAAGACTCAAATGGGACCCACCCATGGGCTGTGGAGGCACATAAAACCACAGGGAAAAGCCTCCTCTGTAAACAGTCCACTTTGGCAGTCTTTTTGGCATGATGATCATTCCGCCATCTCACGTCCATTCATGATTTCAGTCTTGGTAGGGCACATGAAAAATAAACACACAGCTTCAACATAACACATTTCTACACCAGAACATAATGAGTATTAACTGAGAGTGCACACACAAAACATCTGGGTGGGGGAGACCATGTACACATGCCTGAGTTAATGTACTCAGGCCAGTGGAGGCCAAAGCAAAACAACAAATCATGAAGTTTCAAAACACCAAGTATACATTTTTGAAGGAATCATGTACTTGAAAAGGTTAATGTGAACGCTATTATCCCTCAATTGAGTCTATACATTTAATTTTATATTGTGTATGTATAAATGCTGCTGTAGCGAATATAGGGATTAATGTGGGATTAATACAGTTTATATCTATCTATCTATCTAAATAACTTATAAATAGCATTGGGTGATTGGAAGTAAAATCATTGACAACATTCATTACACAAACGTTAATTCTGATATTTCCCCTCCCCGTAGAAAAAGACTCATGTTTATTCGTCGCCCCCTGGTGTTTACACCCATAGATTCATATGGCTCTATGGACATGCTTCATCAAAAGCGATGCCAATTAACTCACCGAGAACAGTGAATAACGCATGATATTGATAAAGACTGATCTCTTTTGGATTACTCCCTTGGTGCCAAGGACGAAACCATTCTTGAAGATTGTCTAATTCCCATTATGCTGGTCCATGCAGAGGGTCCAGGTCAAGACCCGGGTCGACCCTATCCCGGTTAGAAATCGTTAGTGTTCAGACTCGCGGCAAATTGCAAAACTGCCATCTACAACGACAATATTCCCAGGATATTTATTTATAAAGGCAAAACAAACACCACCACTTGGTTGCTTGCAACTTTTCCCGATCGACCGTCCCCCTGCATAATTTTAATGGTAGGGTCCGTTGCCTAGGCGCTACTAGAAGCCAATTCCCTTCGCCACGCCTGTCCTCCTGAGCTTGGTTTTCTGACCCCGTTTACCTCTTGAAAGGTGAGTACAAGCAGACACGTTGCTCACTCAGGTTCCTCCAGCGCAGTAAACAAGTTCACGTTTTGAAGCAGGAGCCCTCAGTCATCTCAACGACACGCTCCCCCGTCGCTGCCGAGCGGTCACTCGAGAAAGCCATGGCGACCGCCAGCGAGCTCGCGCTAGCTGGACGTGAACTACACTGACGGTAACTTTGAAACAAACTTCACTAGTTAATCCCGCCGGGGCTGCGGGTGATAACGGGCGTCGGTCCCGGTTATTTAGCAGCTTCCTCTAGCACAACGTGGTCAGCACGTTAGTTCACCACGGCTCTCTGACAAGTGAGCGCGCGGCCAAAAGGAATGCAAGTGGCTGTTGTTCGACACAAACCCTCCTTTGCTCCTCCTCGTCAGACATTTTAGGAAGAATGGTTCGCTGGAAAGCAAATGTGTTTTAACGCCACATAAGGGGGGGCTCTCGGTGAGTACTGCGGCGACGCTGTGCACGTTTGCAAGGAAGTAACGTTACTGGTAGGAGGAAAGATTGTGTCGCTAAATGCAACGCTCCCAACTGCACGCGCAAGCTTCGATGACTGAGACGTTTCCTATGTTGCTGTGCGGTTGTTGGATTCCTCCTGATTACATGCAGCAGTAGTTAAAACGTATACCTAATCATCTCGAAGCTTTGCATAGCCTCAGGTGATGCAATGCTACTGTTTAACTGAAGTGTGCCTGCCTGAACTGAAATATTGTCTCATCTCTAAACGTGTGGCTGCAAGTCTCAACACGACTGGAAAGCATTGTTAAAAAAGTATCTCATATGTTGCAGGGGAACCCGAGGACAAGAGACGCTGTCATGGATGAATTGCGACAACAATGGAAGTGATGAAGTTTGAAGAGTTGCTGTTCTTTGCAGGATCACTGCAAACTGCCTTGTGTTCTGGTGGATACCATCTATATATGTATAGGCTAAAGTGTTGTTTGGGATCAGAACTTTCACTTTTGAGGAACAAGTTCGTCATTCACAGATGCTGCCTCATCAAAGTTGATGTCTGACCATGGATCATGAAGAGGTAACATTCATAGCTCTGTTCATTTGCTTACAGATAAACACAGCGGCAGTCACTGTTGAGTAGCTTTATTCCCGTGTTCGACACCAGACATTATGTGATTGCACTTGTGTTGAGCATTTCAATCTACACAACTTGCGACACTGTTTGTCAATTTAACAAGAATAAGTTACTTGCAAAAGCGGCTGTTGCAGTCAACACACCTTGCACCCACAGCAACATTCAGCCCATACAGATGGTGGTTGTAGTTAATGTCTGCTCCTCAAGCCATTTGTTCCACAAATGCAAGATCATATGTCAGCTTCTGTGATGTTTAAGTACAACAGACACATGAGACCTGATACGTAGCAATGTGTTGCATGTTGTTGGGAGCAGTGGCCGCTCAAGGAGTAGTCTGAATGCTGCATGGGGGGTATGCTCGGGTTACAAGCCCTACAAAGTACAGTATTGAATTCAGCAACAGGTGTTTCGTGCTGACATGCCACTTTGATGTTGTGATGTCCTCCTCCTGTGTGTTACACAGGGTCAGCTTTCAGCGAGACTGACCGCCTTGATGTTGAACACTTTTGTTCATGCTATTGCTTGCAGGGTAGTTTGCTGGATAATTGTTTGGCAAAAGTAAGTTAAAGTATGACTGTTTAGCTCATTGTGCTGCAGTTGTCATAGCATGTCACATATTGAAAAGCAACCTACCGCAGTATACAACCACATAAATCATAAAAGTTAAGGACATTTTTGCACATGTAGTTTGAAATTGTGTCAGCCTTTAGCTTAATGCCACTTGAGTTGAAGTTTATTATCCTATAACTGCTCTGACATGCAGGCTACTCAATGCCTCTCATCCACTGATGAGCCTCGTTTGTGGATGCTTATTGATTTACCACAGTACTGAGAGGGATTCCATTAATTCTATGACATTTTAAAAGCTGCATCTTTACATAACAGTTAAACACTTATGTGATAAATACGATATCTGGTCACGGAATGTTCAGCTCCTCCTCTGGGTTTTCAGGTGAGGACAGAGCTGGACCAGATTTCTATGCGGCTTCAGGAGGATGGCTTGCCTCCAGGGGCCAGTAATGAGGAGCAGCAGCGCCACTTGTGGCGGCAGCTGCTTGCTCGAGAGGCAACGCTTCAGTCAGCCACCCAAGAGCTGCAGACCTTACATAGCCAGCAAGCCAGTGAAATGAAGGAGGTGAACACTTTGGTTTATTTTTTTTGTTTTACTTCACCATCTGTACCACTGCCATAGTCTTCTTGACCTGATTGTGTGTGATATAAAGCTCAAAGGCTTCCTGTCTAAGATACATTTTTAATATTGGTACAGGACATTGTCAATTGCTCGACCAGTATGTCAGTCCCTTTCAGCAGTTTGATTTTTGTCTGTCAGGTGGAAAACTATGTTGCACATGTTCGAGGGCTGCTGGAAGAGCGAGACTATGAGAAAGACAATGAACACTTGCGACAAGAGCTTCACCAGATCAGACAACACCAAGGTGAATTCAATGTAAATATAGTACAACGTTGGCATTCTTTCCTTTTGAGTTGTTGCCTTGCCTGACTCTCCAGAGCGCCTGAGCAGGATATTTCAAGCACACCATCGTTTACAATTTTGAAAATCGTTTTTTGCTGTCTAAGTTGGATTTTTTACTTGTGTTTATGTTAAATATTCTGACATATAGCAAACTTGTGCACTATTTTCTGGTTTCTCTGTCTTGTCTTCAATGTTATTTAACAGTCCTGCTGGACAAACCTCTGACCAGTGAAAAAAAAACCCTTTCTTCCAGAGAGTCAGAGCAAGGAGCTGGCTGAGCTGGCAGAGCTGTTGGCTCAGGGGGACCTCGGGGAGATGGGCTTGAGCAGTCAGAGTGAGCAGGTGGCTTACTTGCTGGTGGAGAGGGCCACACTTCTGGAGAGACTGGAGGATGCTGAGAGGAGACTGGAAAGTCAGAGCCTCACTGTCAACTTTAGGGAAGTCCACCACCAGGTAAAGGACTGACCTACGTACAGTAGTGTTATCAGAACTGTTCAGTTTCCTCAGAATATCAATTCTTCACAGGAAACGAACCACACACAAAAGTCAACTTTTAAATGTTTTAACACCTAGTATTGGATTTACAGTGGTGTGGTTCATTTTCATTTCAACTGTACATGAGAGTTTTCGGGTGTACAATTTTAAAACAAAGAATGTACAGTCCTCATAGTTTTGAATGTAATAGTTAGAATATCTAAGGCAGGTACAGAGATCATAAAAACGTGGTGAAGTGAGTCTCTGTCTTTCGGTGACTCTTGGATAGGAGCATATTCGCCACACGATCAGCGAAGAGCTCAGGCAGCAGAGGGAGGATATGCAGAAAACCATAGATAACCTAAAGAAGGTGAGGTGACTGTCATTGTGCCTTGACTGTGTTACAGTCTGTATAACTTTAGGTTGAATTAAATTTGTGAAGAGAAGAACAGTATGGACAGGGATACAGCATGATATGTAGTGTCTGTTGTCATTCTGCGCACCTGGGTCTCTCCTCTCAGCAGTGTTCATCCCAGAGTCCATGGAAGAAGCTCTTTGGGCTGCGCAGGTCTGGTCAGAGCAAGCACAATATCACCCCTGTAGGTTTCCACCTCACAGCATACTAAGTAACTAACACTGATGTTGTGATAAAGAGGGCGTCGCAGACTTGTTGCAAAGTGTTACTACTTTTTGAATTACATTCCACGCTGACAATGTGCTTTGATATCTGCATGACCAATGTGATGCAGACGACCTTGCTTGTCCCAGTAACCCAGTGTTTTTCAACCTTTTTTGAGCCGCGGCACATTTTCTACAATAAAAAAATCCCGTAGCACACAAACAACCCAAAAAGTTACAAAATGTCACATTGTAGCACAATACAGCATATATTGGTAGATAATTATTGCGCTACCTACTGGCATGGAAGAGTATTTAATTACTAGGCCAGCCACTATACTGCAGGCTCAGACGCTCAACAATGGAAAAGTATTTGCGGCAACTAAATAATATTTCCTTGGACCGATTAAGTGAAATTGGACATTTTCCCACAGCACACCTGACGATCTCTCACGGCACACTGGTGTGCCACGGCACAGTGGTTGAAAATCACTGCAGTAACACATCTGTGACTGTAATTTTCTAACAACTGATGAGTGCTCGGAATGGGTGGAACAGTAATGGCATGTCACGGGTAACAGCATGTGTATTTTTTGTCCCACTGGCCTCTCTGTGCAGGAGAATGTTTAACTATAAGATAATAACTCATTGCCCTCACTCCTTTCCAGGCCTGTGGTGATGGGGAATCTCAACCTCTGAATGCATGTCTCTTACAACAGCATGCTGGGACACTTGTATCTCCAGTCTAACTGCCAATATTCTTTCCTGTTGCATTCCTCCCACTCTTACCATCCATGCTTTGTTCTATTACATCAGGCCCACGGTGTGCAGATATCCCAGGAGCGAAACGAGCGCCAGCGGCTTGAGCAGGACCTTGAAGAGGCGTCTAGGAGGCTGGCAATGGCTCATCAGGATATTCGCAGACTCACCAATGAGCTGGATGCTGCCAAAAACCACAACTTGGACCTAAATGGTATGTTGCTAGACTTACAGTATGTATCCCTCAACTAATTGTGAGTCTGGGTTAGACTTTGATACAATGTTTCTAAAGACGACACAATAAAGTTTTGTATTTTGTTTTGCACATTGTTGCTTAATTAAGTGGTTGAAAGAAATAATATACAGATGCTCTCTGGCATCTCTGGTCTATCCAGCTGGCTACTGCTGGCCTTTTAAAACCATTTTATCTCCACATAAAGTAGCTTCAATTTCTTGCCCCACTCGTATGCCAATATTATTTGTTTTCAGGCTTTTTTTTGGCAATATAACCATATCATTTTTCTCAGCTGTAAATGTGTAATGTGGAACTGGTGTGTTCTAGAAATGTGCAGGACTTCATTCACAACATGTGATTAAAAAAATGAAATGTTATAAAAGTCATGCAAAGTCATGAATAACCCATATATTTGGCTTTATGGAATACAAAAATATGCTTATAATCTCAGGATCTGAGCTTCAAGGAACGGTCCAAGAAGTAGAGAACCTAAGGAAGGAAGTGGACAAACTGAAACACTGTGGTGAGACAGACTGTGGTGTGATGTTAATGCCAGCCACATTGTTTGGAGGTTTTATTTTACTATTCTGGTGGGTTGAAGAGTTAGGGTTGGATAATATTTGGATATTAATGTTCTGTTTGTAGTTAGGAAAATATATAATGCTTCAACAAGCTTTTTTCATTTTTCCTATTTTGGTTAATTTATTTACTTTTTATATATATTTATTCTTTTAAATGTAATTAATTTGTATACAGGTTACTAGTAGAAACCCTACCTGATTGAGATATATTTACTTACTATTACTTGTATACTGTATATCCATCTGCATTGGTTTGCTCACTTTAAGAATGGTTTATTCTATTATTCCCTTTTTATATTCATATTATTCTGGAGAAAAAGATTTGATTATGTTCGTGTCCATTTCCTCCATACTGTTGTGGTTTGACTGCATATTTTAGTCTTCTGAGTCAAATCTCATAGCAGCTGCCAAATGCATCCGTGGTTTGGCACAACATTTGGCAAGTAAACAATCTTGCATAACCAGACAGATGCACAAAGTCACTAGTCCCAACCGAAAGCTGCATTTGTTAGTTAAAATGCTTAATGCCGTCACCTTCACATTACACTTACAGTTCACCTTAAAGTACTGTTATCTGTTGTCTTTGCACTTTATTTTGACTTTATTTTTATATTCTACTGTAGATTTAATTGTAAATATTCATGCTCCTATTTATTGTACTCTGTTTATTGTTAAATGTTATGCACCTCCCGCCAGGACAAATTCCTTGTATGTGAAAACGTACATGCAATAAATGGTTCTGATTCTGATTAGACTGAATAAGCACATTTTTAAACAACTCTCTTAACAAATTGATCACCTACCCTTTATAGCTATAAGTATTATCATCATCGTTACTTCATACCGTATATGTGCAACATTGTATAATATGGTTTAAAAAGGCAAAACAAGATGAAAACCAAAATGTTTCATGTCTTTAGATATTCATGGCCTTGGGTTTGTTTTTTTACAGACATGATGAAGCTGCAGCGAGCCAAAGAGCAAAATGACACACTAGACGTTGAGAACACGGCTCTGAGGGAGAGAGTTTGTACTTTAGAGTCTGAAAAGAAAAAAATCCTGGACCAGGTTGCTATTTTATTTTACTCAGTCTTTTTTTTAATTGAAAAAGTATACTGTTGTTGCAGCAGCTTGGCATTGTTTTGTGTTGTGTTTGTCCAGTTGGCAATAAAAGACGCAGACCAAGGTGTTGTGACCAAAGAGGATCAAAAGGACAAATGCATTAGCAGCGGACAACAAAACAATTTGCCTGGCTCTTCAATCCAAGACGGGGATTACATTCACAAACGGTAAATACATTAATTGCATCAGATAAAATCAGAAAATAACTTTTTTTGTCCCACAGCAGGCAAACTCAGTTGTTACAGCATCTCGAAAGTGGTTGGTCGTGTTATACATGACTGCTAAGATTCTTTAAGACGATCCCACCTGCTTTTTCTGACTTAAATCATCATCATTCTCTGTTAGGTGCCATGAGGCGGCAGAAGACAAGTTTATACAGATGAGGGAGCTGCAACGGCAACTCCAGAGGCTACGCAAGGAACAGGAAGAGCTGGAGGAGAGGAATGAGGAGCTGGAGGCTCTGCTAGGGGAGGCCCAGAATACCAGCAAGTCGGAGAGGTATCGCCACGATGGAGAACTTGAGGGACTACACAGGAGGGTAATGAGCAGCGCTGAAAATAAACATTTTCTTAACCGAACAAAGTATTGATGGATTATTTACTAAATAAAAACATTTCGCCTGGCATGTTGAATGAAGCTAGTGTCTCAGACATTCATTAATGTCAGTCCTTGACTATAAGGACTCATACAGTATAATTTAGTCCCGGACCTGTCTTGGAAATGGTCGTCTCCCTAATGTCTGAGTAATAATCGTAACTGGTCAATTGCAGATCAAAGGCCTGGAGGCAGAGTTGAAGAAGCCGGAGGTCAATGAAAACATGTTGAAGAACGGTGAGGAGGTCAAAACTACTGAGTCCTACTTACAATTGGTAAGACATTACTCACTTTTGAATATCATATATATTTGTTATATATATCGTATATGTTTACTCTGTGCTCATTTCACAGTAGTTTGTTTACACAGCAAAAGCACTACAGCTTGTGATGAGCACACATTTGAATATAGCACGAAGCGGTGTAATAAGGTGCTTAAAATGTAAACTTAAGTTATTTTTATATATATTTTTTTTTGGGCAATATAAGCAGCAACAGAATAATAGATGCTATTTAGACAGGTATACCGGTAGTCATTCATGAAATATTTTTACAGTATCTCAGCTATGACTCAGTGCAGCCTATAAATGCTTTGTGTTCCCCTGACACCATGAAGCACATAAGGGACAGCAGCCAGGAGAGACTGGCTCATCTCGAGGCTCGTCTGACTCAGGAGAAAGACTGGAGGAAACAGCTGGAGGTGGACCTCAATGCAGCCCAGGTCGCCCTAAAAAAAGACAAGGAGGTAAAAAAAACCATATAATCAATACTTTGTCTGGCAGAAAGCAATAACCCCACAGCTTCACACATATTTGAATTTATATTTTCAGTTTAGGAGATGTAATCCTGAAGTACAACAATAGAGTTATAAACCACACAGATACGTTATCAAAATCTCTCATTCTCTCCATGAAAGGCTTTGCAGATAGGTGAGCGAGAGCTGAAGAAGCTGAGACTTGAGGTCAACAGCCTTCAGACAGAATGCCAACAAGGGAAAACACTCATCAAGAGCCTAACCCAAGTCAAGGGGGAAAAAGCAGTTCTGGAGGAAAAGGTTTGTTGATTTACAAGTCTGCCTGCTGCTTTTTTATTAAATCATGGGGATGAATGATTGAATACAGCAAATAAATTTACTTGAAAACATTTAATTATGTCAACGTGAATTTACAGCACTGAGATGAGTTTCTAACTACTTTCCTGTCTTTGCTTCTCTGCCTGACAGGTGGCCCAGATGGAGCGTGCCCGCAGCCGGCTGGAGAACGAGTTGGAACGCTACAAGGACAGTAGCCAAACCCAGGAGAACATGAGTGAGAACCGGCTTCAGGTTGACCAGCTGCAGGAGCAGGCTGACCAACTAACTGCTGAGCTCAGCAGCCTCCAGACAACCCACAATGCCTTGAGGTGGTTGTCAGTTCACTCAGTTCATGCAGTTGTATTTTCAAAAATAGATCAGTGTTGGTGATCAGTGCTATCACTGATCACCCAACACTGATCTATCATGGCCAGTCATCCTGTGACTGGCCATGATACACCGGAGCTTACTTGTTTTGCATAACTTTGCATATGTTCCAGGGATGAGATGGTTTCTGAGCGGCTGCAGACTGCCGAGCTCCAGGCCAAGCTGAGCTCTAGTGTCCATGAGAAGCTGACCGCTGAGGGGCAAAGAGAGAAACTGGAGCTGGAGATACAGCGCCTCAAAGAACAGCTCAAGTGGCATCAAGAGCAACGCTCCTCAACAAAGGAAGCACTCACGAGCAGCCAGAAGCCTGAACAGCACACAGCTCATATAGAATCTAGGCTTAGTCCAGTAGAGAGGACAAAGGGGGAGTGTCAGGTAATAATAATGATAATAATATACATTTAAAGTATGCTTCATGTGCTTTTCAAAAAGAGGTGCTTGACATGGTTGAACCAGGATGAAAACATTTCAGGACAAAAATCTGTCAAATAAACAAATATGACGTGTTGAAGATAAAACGGTGTGCTAAAATTATGAAAAGACATTTTTTTAAAGATAAGTTTAGGGAAGTCAATGCCAATGATTCTGCAAGCCTCAGACACTCATGCATGTAGTTCCAGAGCTGAGGGTCCTTGACCGCAAAAGCCCGGTCACCGTTAGTCTTGAGCGGGGATTCGGGAACAACCAGCAGAGTCCTGCCTGAGGATTTGAGGCTGCGTCAGGCTCATAGAGGAGCAGCAATTGAGCAATCTAGCTGGGAGCTGAACCATGAAGTGCTTTAAAGGTGATCAGTCAATTCTAAAACTGACAGGTAACTAGTGAAGAGCGGGTAAAACAGGGCTGATTTGATCTTGTCTTCTAGTATTTGTTAAAACCTGAGCAGCTGCGTTTTGTACCAGCTGGAGGTTACTGGATTACATGTCCTCTGGTAGTTTTAAATTGGTTTGTAAAAGGCTCCATATGTAAAATCATCTAGTAAGACTGATTCATTGTTCAGAAGCTCAGAAATCGGGGGAACGGGTTGGAGTAGAAAGGATGTCCCTCAACAATATCCTTCAACATTACAGCCCTGGTTTAATGTGCCGCTGTCCGATTTTATGTCCTTAAGTAAGGCACTAGTTTTCCACCAGGTTGGGTACTGAAGCTGACCGTAACCTTTGACCTGCTTGTAGAGGAAGGCGAGCAGACAAGGAATTTCCTCTGCCAGAATCATGTATTATTCATACTACATACGTGTGTGTTTTCTAAGTGGCTTTCATGTGTGAAGCAGGAGCTGAATGATCTGCAGACCATGCTGGGGCAGGAGCGGCAGCTGGCCTCTCGGCACCAACTGGCCCTGCAAGCTCAGGTCAAGGAAGACCAGGCTCGCATCATGGTATGCATGATCATAACTCGCCTGTATCATGTCCAGATAGCCATGCTGTTTCTGCAGTTCAATTCAAAATCTCTAATAATCTCGGTCTAATTGTATTCAGGATTTCAGTTTATTACTCTCTTTGTATTGCTTTACTTTGGCCTAAGCAGCAGCAATTTGAGCATTGCTGGCATTCTTCCTCTCTTTAATATTAATAATAAATGCTAATGATTTTAAAAACAAAAACTTCAGGTCTCCCAATTCCAGTGCTATGCCAAGCTTTTTACAGAATTTAACTTTTCATTTCTTTAAATCTAGGGCACTTCACAGAAGCCACAATAAAAGCTAAGCTGAGCTACCTGTATTTATCTGTACTCCCCTTCAGTTAAACACCTCCCAACATTTCCCTCTTCAGTCCCAGCACTCGGTGCTGATCCAGAAGGAAGAGGAGGCTAAACAGATGAAGCAGGACCTGCATAGGGCCCAGAGCCTGTTCACCTCGGCAGAGCGAGAGCTGCGCTACGAGAAGGAGAAAAACATGGACCTGAAGAGACATAACACCCTGCTGGACAATGAAAAACTCAAAGTTGGTATTTCATTACAGCACAGTTGGAATTTCCTGAATGCCTCTGACATTTATTACATAATCATAATCTTAATCGCTCTCTGTGTTTTGTGCTCCTGCTTTGTGGTTTTACATGCTTCCTTCAGCTTTCTGTAGAGCTGAAGCAGGTCCAGACCAAGCTAGTCCAGGTGGAGCAGAGCCTCCACACTCAGGCTGCTGAGTGTGAACGTCAGCAGCAGAAGATCAAGGAACTGGAGTTGGAACTGGCACGCAACTCTACAAACCACAGCACCACTACCAGTCTGCAGGAGGACCTGCAGGCCGAGAGGGCGCGGCTCATTGCTGCTGACAAGAAGGTCAGCCCTGTCATCTCATCTGATGCCCTCTTACAAATCCCAACTAGTTTGGTTGGTTAACCCAGCGTTAACAGGGCTATTTGGTAACCAGCTTTGCAACACTGGTTATCCCTGGTCAGGCTTTGTGACAGAGACCACAGAGGATTTTATGCCTTAGTTTTTCCTCTCTTGTTGAGGTTCTGCTCATCAGTGAAATCCCGACTGAAAGCTGCATTCTTAACGCTTAATGGAATATGGTTTCCCATCCTTTGGAAGATGTGATTCTGCAAATGGCCAATTTGAATATATATATTTTCATACACATCATTACATACAAAGCACGCAGTATCAATTATGTGACCTAGTTTGCCCTTGATTCCTAATCAAATGTATCCTTATCCTAATGAGTGTGCAGAAGAAGCGGTTGCCCCTTGTAAAGATTCCATGGGACATTTTGTAGAGATATAGAGAGTAAAATGTGTTGTGCTTCACTTGGCGTAGCTCTTTCTCAGGGTTATTCACCAACATTATAGACTATTTGTGTCAAACACCTTCAGGAAATCCAGGGATACTCTGGAAATGGTGGGAGGTTGGTAGCTCATGTTATCGGTTTGTCACACTGAGTGACGCCTTTGGCTCTGTTGGAATGACAGGTGTTGGAGCTGCAGCTGCAGCTTAAGAGTGCCCAGCACCAGCTGCGTGTGGAGGAAGCCCGGGCCGGAGAAAGCAGTCGCCTGGAGAGGGACAGCAGGGATCTGTCTGACACATTGTCGGCTCTGAGAGCTCAGCAGCAGGAGGAGCACATCACCAGGTTGCACACATTGCAGTGCTGCTGACACTGCCCAGTTTGACTTTGTCCCAATGGCAGTAATAGTGCCAGTACCAACATTGCAAGGCACCCTTTTTGTTGGTAATCTTTGTATTCATCTTTTCTTCCATTTGGATCTCAGGAAGCTGTTAAAGCAGCGTGAGGAGGAGCTGCAGCAGCAGGTGCGCTCCCTGAGGCTGAAAGAGGCCTCCATGACGAGGACCCATGCAGAGCTCAGCCTCCGTGCCCAGCAGCTGGACACCCGTCTGGCCATCCTGGAGGCTGAGCTTAGCAAGGCCAGAGAGGAGGTAAGGAACGGTGTACAACAGCTCCTCAGATGTTGTTGGTACTGCAGGGTTTTGGACACCAGTCTTAATGTCTGTTTCACATCATTTAAAACATTTTGATCAAACGTGACTCACAATGTGTGTCCATTGTTTTTCTTTGCCTGTACACAGCTTTTCAATGTGGGATTCAAATTTGTGTTACTCATCTCTTTTTTGTGTGACTCATTGACTTGAAAGGTTTTCCTTTCTGTATTTCCTAAGCACAAGTTCAAATCAATTAAAAGGAGTGTAATATAAAGTTTGAGCTTTTATAAAGTGACTTGTTTTTTTCAAAGGTGTTGTGCTGACAGCTAATACCAAAACAATGTCTGTACAGCCCTGTTGCTTTATCTCCACTTCAAATCTTGAGCAGTCTCAATATTTTACTCAGTAAACCCAGTAAATTCATCTGTGTGTGTGTGTGTGTGTGTGTGTGTGTGTGTGTGTGTGTGTGTGTGTGTGTGTGTGTGTGTGTGTGTGTGTGTGTGCATTTATGTATACAATTCCCTCAGGCAAGAGACAGCCAGAAGTCAAACCACAGACTGCAGGAGGACTTGATGGCCAGTCAGCTGGAGTGTGACAGACAGCAGGGAGAGCTGCAGCAGGTTCTCCTCCAACTGGACACACACATCAGGTGAGACACCCACACAGGTATGAATAATGGTATTTACATTGAAATAAAATTAACTCTGGTACTCTGGCGAACAAATGGCCATGTATTTTCTGATCAGCGGAACAAGGTTATAGCATAATCCGTAATTAAAACACTTGGAGAAGTAGTTTTTTTTTTTCCTAATGTCAATTTCTTCTGCTTCACCAACCAGAAAGTACAATGAAAAGCAGAGTCATCACAAGATCAAGCTGCGTCATGCCAAGCAGGTGTATCTCAAGGAGACTGCTCAGAGGGATCGCATCATCCAGAAACTGGAGAACGACCTGGTGATGGCCACCAGCCTCTCACACAAGGTCACACACACGCATGACGCAGAACACGGTCTGACTTTCCACGAAATATCCCACAATAGATGCCAGAGAAATATTTTCTAAATTATCCCTGTTTTTGTTTTTTTCTCCCTGGTGGCTTCAGGAGAAGGACAGGATCCATACAGTGACTGAAGAAAATGAGAAGCTTTTGGAGGAGAAAAGAGAACTGTTGCGGAAGATGAGCGAGGCAGAGGAAATGGGCAGCAAAGGCATGAGGACCGCCTCCACTGTCCAGCACAGGTATCTTAATGAATCCCACCAATTAATTACTTTTTACACGCATGCATACCGCTGTTTCTTTTGAGGTGGCAAATGAAGTGTTATGATTAGATTTCAGAATGTATGTTAACTTGACTGAATTGTTTTATTGGTTATTGATTGGGACCTTTCTCAACCAAGACTTAAAAGATTAATGTAAAGGAAAACTACTAAAGCAAAGCAAAGGCCAAAGATTCATTGGTTTCATTCTAAGTCTATCTCCTAAAGTTTTTCTGGATGCCTTATGAACTGCACCACAAAAAAAAAAAAACTTTTCATTGTCAACCAAAACTGTCAGTAACCTACATGTGCTGGTGAGGACATAAAAGCCACATTGGGTGAATTGTTTTTGTGAGTGAGTGTGAACACTAATCTGTGTTCAAGGGTCAACGTCTTAGAAATGGAAAACAGACAACTTCAGGATCGAACCCTGAAGCTCTCCAACCAAGTCAGTTCCTTAGAGCGAGCCCTGAGGAACGTCCAATCATTCTACAGCCTGGAGGTAAACACCTTACAGATCTTTATGTCTGAATGGGACATGACGCACAACATTCTCAGGTTTTATGTATTCTTTTGAAATGCTTTACATCATGGCTGAGGCGGCCGGATGACGTGTGGCTTCTTTTATTGTAAATGTAAATAATGATGTCATGTTTTTTATCATAAATGGTGCAAATGCCCAACAGAATGCCAAGAAAGTGCTCTCCTCTGAAAGTCTCTGTGATGGCTTCCTGCATACATCCACGCTGAGGTGAGGTGGTTTTGAGACAACTTATTGTTCTCTTGTGATTTGTTGTCTGACATTTGTAATTTGTGCTGTAGCCTAATTTATGTGGTTGGAGGAAAAAATGTAATAGACAACTTTGTTAAGCTCTTCAAAGAATTCTTAATTTAGTTTTCTCCTCATATCACACATTGAGAGGTTTACATATAGGTGGATGCTCGTATGTGCATTTCCTGCCAATTCTCACCACGTCTGTGTTGCCAGTCTGACGCCAGGTTCGGGTGACCCACACGACATCCTTGATGCACTCCGCCGCGTGAAGGTGTCCGAGCGTGCGGTGCTGGATGGCACTCGAGCGTCTGCCTCCACACACCAAGCGTCAGAGCAGAGCTACCTGAATCTCAACTCGCCATTAGTTTTTCCAGACACCAAAGGCACAGAGGGGAGCTCTTATTCCAGTGACCAGGTATGAGCGGTGGTGGGTTTTGGCCGCCTTGTTGCCTGTGTTTTCAATAGCGAGCTACCAGCGGGTATCCTGTGCTAGAAGTCAATGCCTGGTGTTGTACAAAAGCATCCGCCACTTCCACCGGAGACAATAAAAAGGAGCGAAAATATATTGAATAATAAAGAATCCCTGTTAAAAGGCAGTAGTAAAGAAATGGGAGCTTCCACTGCAGTTCAGCTCAGGGTGATATCTCTTTTGTACTGAAAGGCTGATTGTTGTTCGGCTTGCCAGCACTGTTTTTTTTTAAATCCAGATTGAGAATTAACATTTGGTGACTGTTTAAAAAAAAAAGTGTACATTTTTCTGACAGTGATGGGAGATTTGATTTGAGTGAGACTTGTTTAAACTAAGCACTTTATAAGACATTTTACTTGTGTTTGTAGCAGTGGAATATAACAGTATGTCAATAGAACATATTGTTTGCAGTTGACTTTAATCCTGGCAGTGTTTTCAATGGGGAAAAAATGCCAATGATGTTGTGTCAAAAAATTTCACACATTTTGACTCGTACCTTACAGTATATAACATTGATATTTGGGACCCTATTGCATGTGACGTGTAGCCACTCCAGTATTTACAATTTGCCTCTTCGCTTGGAGTTTAAAGACAGCCAAAATGTCAGAAAAAGCCTCAGAATTCCGGGAGTTTTCTTTGTCTATTTACACATTTTTATTAATTGGTCAACCTCAATAGTTTCCTCCAGGGATGCTCATTCAGAAAATACTTTTACTAAGAGATGTGTGCGACATAGGAATTAAATACACATGAACTGTTACTGTTGTGTGTAAATAATAGTATTGTAGTGTGAAACGCATTGTCTATTTTGTCTACAATGTGCCTGAAATGATGAAGTGTTTCACTTTATCCTGCTGCTGCGTGAACACGTCAAAAAACAAACGCCTATTTGCAACAGACATGTAAACTGAGATCTAACAGACAAGAAACTTTTAATTGTGTTGCATCCATGTAAATACATTTTTAAACAAATATTTTTATAAATAAAAGTAAATAGATAACAAACGTTTTTGTTTCCTCCTTCCTGCTCTCTTAATCCACAGCTCTGTCGGCAGGTACAGTTTTTAGTATAAAACACGCAATCACTGGTGAATTTATAACAGTCTGTTTATTAAACAAGGTAAAGATACAAAGCTTGTTTTCCTTTTTTAAACATTAATAACCTTAGTTTAACTTCTCAGTCTTGGCTGTGCATATTTAGTTGTCTAGAAACTGTATATGAAACCACAATGCAAGACAGGAAAAAGTGTAATAAATCTACGCAATATCTTTTCATAGAGAACATGGGTTAAACAGTTATCATACAGATTACAGCTCAGGAACTCCATGCGGAAGGAAAAAAATTAAAATGTTTACACGACTGAATACTGCAGAACACAATACAGATTAATGGAAATGGGATGATAAAACAGTTAAGGCTTACATGTAAATAACTGATATAAAACATGAATATTAATAACATATGGGTAGACTAAAATAATTACAGTAAGTTCATACATAAACTTTTACAAAACCCAAACAAAACATGTTTATGAAAACTAAAAAATAGGTACTATAAATGAGTAACATGTTTTACAGTACAGCAACATGTACATTTTCCCATCATCTCAAAAGAGAGATTAAGTTGAAGAGGCAGGGTCTGTTGTTGGCGTAAATTTCTGTTTTCAGGCCAGTGGCTTGAGTAATACGTTTTTATTTTTTTGAAAACATACTATATACTGTATATGTATTTTACATCATTCTCAGTTCCATCTCAAGCGTAACGTGTAGCCGTAGCACCTTTTCTGAAGTGCCCTGAAGAATACAGGGTACTCTATTAGTACCATCCAGAGGTTAAAGTTACAGTAAAAATACAACAAACAATACTGTGTACAATAAAAAGAATACAAAAGGAGAAAAACAATTAAAAAGGAGAAGCATCACCTCCACACAAACTCAAAACATAGGCCTATGGAATATGACTTGTACTGCAGTTCATTTCAAATGGGTAAAGCTTATTAAAGTTAAAAAAATACTTAACTGGGTCAAAATAGCTGTACATAACTTCACATTTTGGTCCAATGTTTGGGTTTAAAATTTACCACAGGGGTTAGATGGTCAATTTGAGCTGAAGTGTGTTTGAAAGAAGGGATGAGCAGAGTAGAGCCGGCACGAATACGTGTGCAATGCATTCAACTTTTAATACTTCTAATAGTCATAGCTTGACTGACTAGAGAAAGCACACTAGCTATGGCAAGATTTGCTTTCTCTCAAAACCTAAATAACGTTCATATATGGCACAAGTTAATGGGACGTTAGGAAAACATAATGTCAAAAACAGTGTTTCTTTGATCACATGTTATGATCATAAAGGTGCCGTATAGGTGAATGTCAAATATGGAGTGAAAGATTTTGGAGAAAAAAAACAAAAAACATTCATCCTTCTTCCCTTCCAGGTTGCTCTACTTTTTCAAAAGTCAATAATGCAACTTCTTAATACAATCATTAAATGTTTAAATTGTCATCTAGCGATTGCCTTTCTTCAAATTTAGATGACCCTGTAAATGTGTACTTTCACAAACTGAGTAAAAAAAAAAAGAAAGTAATAGAAAAAGACTGTTATTTATACACAGACAGTACTCTTAGCTGCCACAAATAATGCCCTTTGGCATTTCCCATCCAACAAGATTGAAACAATTTGAGCCAAAACCACAAGGCCTAAAAGTGCTTTAAGATTATCTTTGGATGTCTCCAGAACACACCCAGCAAACATTTTTTATACTTTCTCAATTCTTTATAAGGGCAAATATCATCTGGCACATTTTGGAAACCCATTTCATGGTAGAGGAAAAAAATTAAAACAAATCTAACTAAAACATTTCTGATGGCCAATGCATCCGGCAGTTTACATGACGCTTACGAAAGTGCTTATTAAATCTGACGCAAGACATTCTTTGCCACTCCATCCTCCGGGCAACATCTAGCTGTATTTTTACATTCACAAAATAACGCTGTGCTCATTTCTGACAGACAGCCTGTGTCGAGATGGATGGAGGCAGTCTGTTTACTGAATCTAGCACTGAATGCTTATGTCAGCTGTCATAATGCTAATGTAAGCCTTATGTAGATGGCGGTGGGTGCAGGGCCTCGTACGCTGCAGCCTAACATAGACTTTGAATCCGACCTGCGGCCGGGAGCTCAGATGAGGGAGATGCGTATGGGGATGCTGGGGGAATCGGTCCTCTGAGGAGACTGGTGGCTCACTAGGTGCTCCACCACCGTGTGTTTGGACATGTGCTTCATAAGGTAGGTCTCCTACAAAAGACAAGAACACAAAACAAATAGTCCAAGATTAAATTATTGCCATTAGGACAACAGACTGGACAGCTTTTCTTTGTCAGCAATAACAGTTGAATTTCCTGCATTACTGCTTACTGACATTTTCTTCACGATATTGGAAACTTTTCATTGCTTGAAATATGAAAATAAATTGGACCCAAAGTACATAAAAAAAAAAGACATATTCTAGATAAATATATGTGAAGTCCGTGGATCCAGCAAGAACGACTAGAGCAAAACTCAAAGATATTCACATTATTATTATTATTATTATGAATAAAAACACCCAATATTCACATTGTAGATGCTGCAACCAGTAAATATTTGGCATTTCTGCCTGAAAGATGCCCGTACAATTATGCTATGATCAAAACAGTTGATTGAGGTAATTCATTTTATGCCGATTGAGTACTAAATTAATTGTTTCAGCTCTAGAGTAATCTGTCGGGCTTAGAGAGAAATTTGCAGTTTGGTAGTAAACATTTTGATTTGACTGGACAAAAATGTACCTTGGAAACCAGTTTTACAAGTAAATCCATGTATGGCAAAATCAGTGGGCCCTTTTGATTTAAAAAAATGAAAAGACGTCACCTCTTGTTTGAGTAAGAGCAAAAACATGTTGAATTGTTAAATATCACGAGGAGGAAACTGCCAGCTTCAAGCGATGTGAGGCAGAGTGACATCAAAGGCCACCCACCGTTTTCTCAGTCCGTCTGCAGGCACTGGGGAAAAAAACCTGACGTACATAAAACAACATACAGATAAGCGGCGGTCTACTCACTGAGGTGTATGCCCGGCCACACATGCTACAGCAGTAGGCCTTAGCGTTTTTGATGGCGTGCGCTGACAAGTGGATCTGCAACGATGCCGAGTCTGAGTAGGCACGGTAGCAGTTAGGACATTTATACGGCTTGTCTTTGTTGTGCTGCCTCTGGTGAGACTGTTGGGGAAGAAACAGACACATGCTGTTAATTCTGACAAAGCAGTAAACCTGTTTATTTACTAAAGTTTTCACTGAGCAGTTGTCCACCTCAGTGTTAAGTAACAGTGGTTGTAATTCTGTGGCAGAATGAAGTAGAGTGACCATGTACTGACCTGGAGGTTAGACAGCTGGGTAAAAGCCTTTTCACATCCAGGGTGAGCACATTTATACGGCCTATCGCCAGTGTGGATTCTGTGGCGAAAGAAGATGCAAATAAATAGGTTTGCTTTTTGATGAGAGATGACCCTAGTGTTGCTGACAAAATCAAACGGATTTCATAAGTCCAACTTCTTGCTGAAAGTTTTAATCACAACATTGATGCATCCAATATCCAATAAGAGAAATACCTAGCCATGCAAATAAAAAATTAAAATGGGGCAAGATTTTATTCCCCAAATGATATTATTCCTGAAGTATAAAGGGATATCAGCAGTCATATCCACTGCAAGAAGAACAAATACATTTCAAAATGCTGTAAATATTAGTAATGCGAGTTTCAGATTTCAGTTTCCCAGGTCTAGCAAAGTGAGTTGGCAGTAGCTGCCCCCCCCCCACACTAGCTTGGCTTCCCTTGCTTTGTATTCACAGCTGGACCGACCTGGTGTGCTGCTGCAGGTGTGACAGCTGACGGAACGAGTTTTCGCAGTAGGAGCAGTGGTAGGGTTTGATCCCCAGGTGGATGCGCAGGTGCTGAGACAGGTATGAGGCGTTGGCAAACGTCTTGGAGCAGTGGGGACACTTGTGTGGTTTGGCCTCCGTGTGGGACTTGGAGTGCATCTGCATGTCTGACTTTGTTAAGAAGGTGAGCGGGCACACTTTACATCTTGGGGACAAAAACAGGACACAAGAATGCATAAATGTGATCAGTTCAAGGTGGTATGTAAATAGAGCCTTATAGAGACTATACAGCGTCAAGCCATTGATGTTTTTCAGTATTGAAGCATTGTTCTACCAACAGCAAGAGTACTTTAGTCATTTTCAAGACTTTTAAACCAGAACGAGACCCATTCTGAATCATAATCATAAAGCGGTAGCACTGAGTCCCACCCAAAGTCAGAATAGAGTTTAATTCTAGATTGATTAAAAAAAAAAAAAGAAGTCGTTGGTAGTGGTTTAGTATCCAACAGAGTATTCCAGGTAATAATAGGGGGCAAACATTAATTGACAGTCCACTGAGGGAATCCAGTCAGGTGAAAGATGGGTTCATGTTGATGTCTCTGTAAGGAGGACCACATCTCAATCATCGACAGCCTACTTAAAACCAAACTCGTCTCAAGCAAAGGCCTATTGATCTGTGCCCGCGATTCAATTTGTGTATTTGCTTTACGAGGCTAGCGCTGAAAGGAAATATCCTTCCCCCTGTGATGCATTAAAAACTTCAAGACAATAGAAGCAGCTTCCTGTGGCCAACCTGTAGATTTTGCCCTCTTTGGGTGGCACAGTGCCACAGCCTTGGTCAGCTAGGATAGGGTAGGGCACCACCAGCAGAGGGCCAGTCTGGTTTTCAGCCTTGATCTTCTTCCGTCCACGGGGTGCCTTGGGTGGGGGGCCCAAGAGGCCAGCCAGGCCTCCGAGTTTCATGTGGTCCATGCCAGGACCGCTGGCCAGCCCAGAGAGGATGTTCACAGAGGGGGCACCGCCCAGGCGGTTCTGGCTGCTGGAGGTTGGAGTCGTGGGGGTCAGGGCCTCTGAGGTGCTGTGGCTGTCCGGTCGGGATGAAGGAGCCAGACCTGTTGGAATGAAAAGCAGACCCGTTTCAACACGAACGCCAACCACAACACGACACGTGACTTAAGAGGAGTTCTATAGATTTACATGTTACATTAGTACACGGGTACTTTTTTAAATGCATGCTACACAGTTTACATTTTTCAATGAATATTTCCTATGATTCAAAAGAGCCATCGGTTTCCATTCATTGGTTTCCATACATTATAATGAGCTGTTAGCAGACTCCCAAAACCTGTTTGAGTTGTGGAGTCTATATGACATTTTGCTAGTGTTATGTGACATGTGGTACACATCTTAAGTTTCAAAAGCCTGTTCACAGATTTTTTTTTCTTCTACAGAAAGAAATAAAACCCAATGGCTGCCTGGAACAGGTGAACACATTTACTGAAATGCATAAAGCACAGCAGCAGAGTTTGCTAAATGGTTATCTGGGATGCAAAGAATACATGATGTGTAGTAAATATGCTACAACAATGTTTCACAGGTTTGGCTTGCACCAACATCAGTTTGAATGAGCTGAATCTAAAACTGCCTGAAAGCCAAAGACCGTATTGTTCCTGTACTCTAATGCAACGCCTGCTTGACATGCCCTACATTTATTTCCATACTTAAAAGCTGAATGCACTGTTAAATAAATGTCTTATTTGATGTTTGGCACACCTTTCAATTAACTGACTAATGCTCCACTACGTGCGTAAGTATGCAGACTGAAAGTTTGTGCTTGTCTTATTACCACCTATAGCATGTCCATTTAGCCGTACTGTGTGCTTTGGTGTATCCCAATCTACTGAGGCGATGTACATTTTTAAATCGAGTGTAATGAGTCACACTGTTCAACCCCATCAGAGGATTGTTTTGCCGTTATTGCCCCGTGTCAACAGACCACCTGGCTGCAGTACCTGAGCGATGGTTGAGCCGGCTCTGTTGCTCGCTGAGCTGTCTCATGTGCCAGTCTTCCCACAGTCCTTTGGCCTTCACTGCTGACTTGTCGTCCATATTTCCATCTGGAAGATGTCAGGTGGTGGCATTTTAATCCGTGAACAGTTAATGGTCTTGATACAGACAGACTTTTATACCGTGCAAGGCTCATGTGTGACTATACAATGCAAAGTCAACAACTGTAGTCTGTAGAAACCGCACAATCTGAGTTCCTCATTCAAAATTATTTGATGAAAGAAAATCAACCAAAGAACTTCAAAATACATAGCAGTTATATAGCTCATTATCTTCAATTATCTTCAATTAATAAATTCACAGACAACTAAGGCTTGGTGTGGTTTGACATTTTTTTGACACCCGTTTGGCACAGCTAACAAAAGATGATGGCTGAGTTACTGTACCAATACACTAAATTGATATGCTTGCCAGTTTTACATTTAACAAAGTGAAGACCGTACCTGGCCCAGAGCTGGAGGCGGGGCGAGCGTGGAGAGCAATGTCTGGTTGTCCAGAGCCCTGCGGCTGCAGGTGGTGGCCCTGCACCTGCTGCGACTGGAGCTTAGACATGATGTGCTGAGCGCTGCCGTCCGGGGACGAGGTGGGCAACAGCAAAGACTGTTGGGATGGGGTCGAGGTAGGCGGCAGGTGCAGGGGTCGGATCTTCTCAGCCATCAGCTGCTCCTTGATCTTGTTAATGAGCACCAGGTTATCCAGCTGAAAGGGTTAACGGGTCATGCTCAACAGAAAACAGCCACCGTGTGTGAATGTCATTCACGCCCTATATACACTTCCCAGGAAAAGAAAACACGGACCAGCACACAGTGTTCGTTGAATTATCACTTCTTCTTTTTTTTTATCTACGAGAAAGACCTGTGAAGGATTCTCGCTGAATGGCTGAAAAGACATTCACACATGGAAACAAGAGGCAATGAAAGGCAGAAACATCATAGTAACCACACACGACGAGTGGACTTACCTGGCCTGGCATGGATGGAGGCGGCGGCCAGAAATACGGGTTGTTAAATCGAGGCTCTGCCATCCTGAAATTAATAAAATATATTTAGTCACATTCAAGAGTCAAACTCTTTAGTTTTACTTGTTGAGCTCGGCCGGGATCAGAAAGGGGTTTATGCTACAAACCCCTGTCTAAATGTTCTGAACAAGATCTACATAACCAGTGTGTGTTGAAGTTACACACTATCAGACTTTAACTGGGAAGGAAATTAAACGATGACAGCACCAAATTACTGTGTAGGTTTCATTAGTTTCCAACACATACACTCATCTAGCTTTGCATGCACTTTCATGCTTAATCACATAATTTACAATTCATGGTACTCAAACTGCTCCACTTATCCACAAGCACATATTTTGTTCTGTTAAAATAAATTAATTTAGGAGCCAAGTTCCACTGCACTGGTTGCACAATAACGAGCAACTGGAGGACATTTAATAGGCAGCTCCATATAAGTTATTCAAATTTTAAAAGGGCTTGTATTCAGATATATTTGTTCCAATTTCCTGAAGGACAAATAAAAAGGTTATTTTACATTTGACAGGTAAGTAAAAAGGGAAGTTGGATAAACCTAAAAAAAGAGGTAAATGTTAAGTTGGGTTTTATGGGCTTTTAAACTTAAATCAATCAAATAATTTTGACAAAAATAAATAAATATGAGCCTTAATTGAATTTAAACAGAATTTCGAAACGCATAGTTTGAAAAACAAAAATATTCATAAAAGTGTCACTCATTTCATCAGCATCTCATGAACAAACTCCATCTGCCGATAAAGACAGAGAGATGCAGTTGAAAGGTGGATCAACCTAAGAAGAGCATCTGGAGTTTACATTTATTTGGCAAAACAACTGGATTTAATATATTGTGTATCGACCTGTAGGACTTGCATTAACCTTGAAAATGAAATAAATGAATTGTAATAATATGCCATAAACCTTGAATAGATATGTTAAGACTATTTGAACAGTGAGAAGTTGCTATAAATGTATGTTGATAAGCCCAGTGTGTGTGTGAATCAGGCCGAGCCGGTAAGCCAAACTGTCTCTTTTAAGTAAACACAGGTCAAACATTAAATGTCGCCTAGAAATAGTGTGTCGCGTATAAAAAGGCGTCAGTGTGACTGAGCCGCAGCCGACTAGCTTCAACATTTAGCTCCTCTGCTCCTTTTGTCTGAGAGGGAAATTCTGAAAATAAGTGGTCGTCGCTTTAAATGTTCAAATAAACGCCATGAAAAAAACTAAAAACTTTCCGTGCTTTGACTTTTCGGACATGTCGTCGTCTGTCTGGGAGCATCTCGCGAACCCAGACTGATGGAGCTTCTTTTTTTCTTTTTTTGCGGATCGACCCTCCCGGTGCGACTCAGACATTCTCAGACAGTTTTCTTTAAACATTTCCAGACAAAAGAGAAACAAAAATGGCAGCCTTATTTTTATAAGGCGGGACGCCATATTCTGCAGACCCCCCCAAAAAATTGGGAGCGTGAACATGTAGTCGCGAGGCGTTGATGTTTGGGGAGAAGACGCGAACCGACGCGGACACAAAGGTGTGTTTATCATGTCAAAGGCATGAATGATTGTTTACGCGAATTGCAGGTTTGAATAGCCCGGCCTCCCCACCTCTTAAAAAAACTGACACTTCCTACAACAACCATGCCCTGCATAAAAAAAAAAAAAAAAAAAAAAAAAAAAAAAAAAAACAGCACGGAAACGGACAAGATGCAGGCTCGACCCAAACACCGGACGATTAAAACAACCGTAGCGACGCGTTAAGGTCACAATGTAGCCGGCGCACGGTGTCCTTTCTCCCGACTAACGCTGTGCCATCTTAAACACATTTCCACTTTTAGGGCAAGCTTTTTTTTTCACATTCTGCAACTTTTGGACGAATCAAAAGACAGCGATTGCATTTTTTTTATGCACATTGCACGCATCTAGGGTGATATAACGTGTCGCAGACATGCACAGCAGGGGAGACACGAAAATACATGCAGAAAATACCTGGTGTCCTGGTTGCAGATATTGTCTTGCGAGTAGGCTACAGCTATAATATAAAAGGTTGATGTTCTTTCTGTCTGCTTCCAGTCGGAGCACCGCTTCCGGGTCGCTTTGTTCACTTCTGGGTGCTGCTGCAGGCTCAGTGCAGCACAGACACAGATGGAAGTATTCGGCTAATGTTATTTTGGTGTTTTTTTTTTAACACGATGACCTGCTCTGTTAACGTTTAATATGCACGCATGATGCATCTATAACGTTATTTATGCGCGTGTCTGGGTTGGATTTAGCCGACAGATCCGCAGGGTGGAAGTAGTAGGACACTCAAATCCTAAAATAGCAACGCCACAGTGTAACAATACTCCATCACAAAGAAAATAGTGTACTGCATTCAAAAGGTCAATTAAGTCAATTACTGACTGCTAAATATGCAGAAAGTATCTAAAGAATCAGTGGTTAAATATGACAAATGGCAGATGTCGGGGGTTAATTTGCTTTGAGTTCATCTACATCATAATATTTTATAGTCTGTGTGACATTTTTCAATATTAGAAGGGTAATCCCTTACAGAGAAATGCAGGGAAGGTAATTCTAGTATTTATTTAATCTTGTCCTTCCTTTTTTTATTCTCACTTTTCAACCAAATGTAGCACAGTTATACACTTCTAAGTCTAGGTTTTCAAAACAATTACTTGGTTGATTTTTCTTTGGCTCCTGATTTATTGTTTTTAATTTATTTGTAGTTAGTTATTAGCTTTTTTTATGATATCTCCTGCCATGTCTTTCTTTATATACCAAGGTCACGTGCAGTATTTATAGAGTCCATATCCTGTCTATAAGATATATATATATATATATATATATATATATATATATATATATATACACATTATAACTACTGTAGTGTCAACAGTTGAATTAAACCTTCAAATACTTTGTTTTGACAGCATTTCAATGGCCATATTTCACTGGAAAACAATAATGTTTTAGGAATTGCATAATGAAACAGTGTTGCAATTATAATTATATGTAGCTTAGACATCTAAAACATTTATTTTTCACCCACATTCATCTCAATCATAACTTGCATGTCTAGATAGCTTCTGACCTCCAAATAACCAAATTAATACTGACTGATTAGGCGCTCTGAGGACAGGACTTCAATCCATAATGCTGGTTGAAATCCTCATCTCAACTATTAATTTAGCCTGTTATATATACATTATTATTCATATTATATTATATGAGGTATAAATACACTAATAGGCCAAGACAGAGATTTTTCCTTTGAACTCTCACCCAGTGGAGGTTTACTGCAGCATATATATATATACGGTATCCTCTCATTTGAATGCTTTCCCACAGTCTTAAGTATTAAACTACTACCCACACCTCTGATCAGGGATTCAGTTTACTGTACTTGATTGGTCCTCTCGCTGACAGCTGCTTACAATCTCATCTAAATTTGTATCTGTTGTTTCAGACTCGCTTATGAGGAGAAGGAAAATAGAGTTACATCGAAGCCACTAATGTGCCAATATATCCAGTGTAGACCCTCTTCTCTCTCTCTCTCTCTCTCTCTCTCACACACACACACACACACACACACACACACACACACACACACACACATACACACACACACACACACACACACACACACGCACACACACACACTACCACCACCACCTACATCCAAACATTGTATCCGGCCCACGCATGATTCTCATGTACGCATTTATCGTTATGTCAGCGGCGCAGTGGAGTCATAGGAAACAATCAGGCGGAGGATCTCATTGACGTTACGACTCACTTGACGTTACGTCTGTTTCCTGTTTCTCGCACCACTTCTCTGTAGATTTCAAAGAACTGACAGATCTGACACAAACACACAGGTTTCCTTTAACACTTTATTTGACTCAATTCAAGAGGAAATTTACAGATGGCTTCAAGTCTGAATCACTCATCCTTCGGTGATTTCAGTGGCGTCCTCGCCTGGTGACGACTATCTTGTGATCGTCTGACTTTTTGTTTTTCAAATGAAACTAACACTAATTTAAAGTTGATTGTTACATTCCTCAGTCTACTCTTTCACCATGGATTTTGTTTTGGTGAGTAAATCAAATAAGATGTTTTATTTCGATCCTCTTTGCGGTTGTTTTCATGATTGCGCTTCTTTGAGTCTATTTTAGATCATCATCACTCATCATGACAGTAGCTGCTGGCTCTGTATTGCTGTTAGTTAGTTTCTCCATCATGGTCTTGCAACACCAAAGCAGCAAAGTCTACACATTTAATAACTTCATAAATTTGCTTGATTATTGGGATTATCTACAATATTGTTTGATCTACAAATTATTTGATTCATATTTTGCTCTGTAGAATATCAGTAAATCTTCAGATGCCTTGCTTTGTTTGATCAGCAGTCAAACATATTCAGTTTACTGTCATAAAAGACAAACAGAAAACTGTCACCTTTGAGCAACTCAATCCACAGACTTTTTGCAAGTATCATTCATATTTAGTTGGTTGACTAATCGATTAATTGATTAATTGCTTCAGCTGTGAGATTTACATATGTTGGTGTGTCTGTGACCAAAAGATATAAGGGCTTGTTTCACAATGGCTGGCAGAACATAGCTGTAAAAATGCTGATGACTGAACAACAATCTCACAACCCTGTCAGCTGCCACTGAGCAAGAGCCTTTTTACCAACAAACTTGTCTGTGGAGCTCTTAAGATTGGAGGCCAGTTTATGATTCATTTAAATCGTTTAAAGCATCCTTTTGTGGATAATCTGTGTTCCTTGCCTCCCTCATTAACTCTGCTCTCCGTCAATGGGTAAGAGAGGTGTGGCCTGTGTGAAGGACCTCTTTAGAGAAGGTCATTTTGTTGCACACAGAGTTGATCATACCCGTGTCCAACTTCTTCCAATAGCCCCAAGTGAGAAAAACTCATATTTATCTTAGTCTCCTAAGGCCTCACAGAACAGTTGGACAGAAGAACTTGGGAAAAAAGTGTGTAGTATCATCTATTTTATGCAAGACCATCCATCCATCTCCTTCCTTGGATCACATGACGCTACAATGGGAAGAGGAGCTGGATGTCTTGGGGGTTAGTTATTGGTCTGGTTTATTCCTCATCAATATGCAGAAGGCATGGGTGATTCACTCCCCATCTGACATCAAATAGTCCAAACTTTTTTTCAGGAGTGGGTGATAATTGTTTAAGATGAGGGTGTGACCCAGGCACCTGCTGCCATATTGTTTGAACAGAGGGTTTTGATACCCTTTCAAACTGTAATTAATCCATATTCAGGGTGGTCTTAAGGAAGGTTAAGAACAATGACCTTCACTACACTGCTTACTCAACAAGTAACTCTCTTCAAATTAAAAAAAACAAACACAATTTCATCTCACTTTAACTCGACCAGAAAGTTTGATAAGATCTGGCAAACCTTTCTGCTCTTTTTTTCAAAATTGGACAAATCCCCATTAATGTAGAGTTGTTTTTGTGTGTATCTTTTCATCTATGTTGCGTTTTGATAGTATTTACGTATAGTGTTTATGTATAGGACAAATGTAAAATATTTGAATATACATATTTAATAACTGGAAGACCTGTTTGATATCTTAGGTGCATGGAAATAATAAAACAATAGATGTCATGACTGCAGTGACTTATTGAGTCGTATTGAGCCATGTTTCCACAACAGCTGTCCTTTGGTACTGCAGCTTGAGTGGAAATGTATCACTTGATTCTTGATTTGTGAACATCTTCTTATCTACACATTGAAACCTCATCTTTTGTTTTAGGTGCTGATACTTGCCTTCCTTTCCACTGGACAGAGTTACATTACAGAACAAAAGGGATGTACGGTAGTGTGCCCGCCTGGTAAGTTAACACGAGCCGGAATGCATTGGCCTTGTCTATTACAGTTTAAGTGGATTAACCACAAATGAACTCATTCCCTCTCTCCTTTTCCAACTGTTTATCAGGCTCTTATAAAGTTGGTGAATGTGAGGACCCAGTCAGATGTGCAAAATGCGACAATTCCTCATTCACAACAAAAGAAAACTCTTTAGATGAATGTGAGAGATGTAGCAATTGTGGTTGTAAGTATCTTCTTCAAATACCATTATAAGGCGATAGAGACACATGCCGTCAGCTTATGGGATGTTATGTAAAATTGCATTTGACATTTAAATGAAAATATGATGTTTTTTGTTGCAGCTAACGTTTTTGTTGCAGCTAACATGCAACTCTTTTCCCGCCAGGACAAATTCTTTGTATGTGTAAACTTAGTGGGCAATAAATGGTCCTGGTTCTGAGTCTGATTCTGATAATGATATTCACTTTTTGGGATCGTTTTATGTTTGATAAGTTAAAGCATAGTGTAAAGTAGCAGGTCTCTGATTGTAATGCACATCATGTAATCCTGTGTCCACCTTGTCAGGACTGGGTGTAAAATGTTGTGGATTGAGACAGAAACACTGTATTTTGTTTTTTCCCCAGCTTATGAGGTGACAATAAAGAACTGCACCCGTAACAGTGATGTGGTATGTGACTGTAAGAAGGGATACTACCTGAAAAGCGTTTCTCGCGACTCCCGTGATTGTGAGCAATGCAATTGTAATAAGTGTGCAAGTAAGTGAAATCAAAAGGAGTTAAGGCGCTAGATTGGCATACACGGCTGCCATAGATAATAATATCCTGGTTTATTAAATATGATATACCCTCAAAAGAAAAACATATAATTCTTTGAACTCTCACAATTTCATATTTTTAAGGATTCAATAAATTTCCTGACTGCAGAAGGAAGTGCCAGCACTGCCAACGGTAGGAGATCTTACAATATGATAGTTGTCTAAAACTGACATGTTTGAGATTTTCTTTTGGTTCAAAGTGGAGAGTGCACACAGACCTCCAACCAACGTAAGGCAGATAACAGAATATTTGCTATATTTACCTTTTTCTGAGTAATACATTAATCATAATCATAATTTATTTTAATAGTTTTATGATGTATGCATTTGGTGTACATTTTCTCACACACAAGTAAATTCAGTATATTTTTCATTTTATTTTTTACAATTTCTTCTTCTTCTTCTTCTTCTTCTTCTTCTTCTTCTTCTTCTTCTTCTTTCCTCTAACCCAGTTTTGTTGGGGTAGCCTCACTAATAGTAATAATCATTGAAACACACACGCACGCGTGCACATTAAAGGATAGCAATAGTCAGGTGCGCTTAAGAATCATCGAAAGTTTTTTGCTCTGACCATTCCTTCTGTTCATACCGGCCATTGAAAGATCACTTTCTAATGCACGTAAGCAAAAAGGGACAAAATCCACACTCAAATTTCTCTCTTTTGTAACTATGCTATCTGTCCTCTACCGCTCAGCATGGAGACACTCTCCAGGCAAACACAAATAGGACATTTGATATAAAAATGACTTATTACTTTTTAAGATATCTTAATTTGACTAACTCAGACTGTTGAAGCTCCAGATAAACCTTGGAATGTATTTTCAAACAGAACAAAGACTCTGGATTTTGTCCCCTATAATTTACATTGGAATCACAGAGGGGAGTTTTTAACGTCCAGTATTAAAATAAATACAGTTTTGATGTTCATATGGGCTCCTGACTATTGTTTTTAGACTCTAAAGACTGTAAAAAAGAAAAAAAATCTAGCGATGGATAAATGTGTTATTAGATTCCTCTGTTGTCTGTAATAGTCTCTCCTTTTTTCTCAGCTGTTTGGAAAACCTTCCACCTACAAATTCATCCACAGCTGCATCCACAGCTGCATCCACAGCTGCATCTACATCTACAGCTACAAGAACCACAGCTTCAAACATGTCAAAACCTGTTGTGACAGCAGTTCCACGTAACTGTTAGTGCTAACTATGTGCTGTACTTTATTTAACAAGTGACAGTATAACTCATTGGTCCACAGTTTCGTAGCTTTGCAACCCATATACCCAAACCTACTTTATACTCACATTAGCTGTGGATATTTTAGTAAGTTTAACAGAACCTGATTGATTCAGCTTTTGCTGCACCATGTGTGGTAAGCGTTGAGTATTATTGATGTCAGTGTTTCTGTGTGTCCACATCAGTGAATGAAATGTTCTGGCTGTTTCTCGTGGTGGTTCTGGTGACACTTCTGTTATTCCTTTGGCTCCTGCTGCTGTTCGCCAGGAGCCCCTTCAGATACCCAGACAATTGTCTCTGCTGGAGTGTAAGCAAACACCTGGAGCCGCCTCTCGAGGGCCCCGACGTCAGCGGTAACGATTGTTAGAATGTATCTATTTACTTGCAGTTTTGAGGTTCTTCTACTTTACTTGACCCTCTACAGCTCCAGTTCCAAGTTACTTTAGAGATCAACATTTCAAATAAAAAAATGTATATGATCAGCTTGTAAACATGACAGTGTTCTATATTTAACTTCTCATAGGATGAACATTAAAATGCTTCTTACACTCAATCTTTGATGATAGTCAAATATACCGCCATCAGCCATTATACCCATACATTAGTACTTTTGATACTTTATATTTTGCTCTTAGTACTTCTGTACTAAAATGCAGGGCCTTTACTTATAGTGGATTATTTTTACTTTGTTGTATTGTTACTTGTGCTTCAGTAAAGTACTTTTCCCACTGCAGACAGTAATAGAATAGGGGTTTGGTAGTAATCCACTGGAGAGATTCACACACAGTGAACAAACACTCATTTGTAGATATGCAGCAGATGCACACACACATACATATTTACTCCCATGTATGAATGTATCTTTACACAATTCAAATATGTAAAATATGAAAATACATGTATTGCCACAGAAGGTCTTTTCAGTGTTAAATCAAAAATGGATTTTTAACGCAGTCTTGTTTTTAATAAATGTGCTTTCTCAACTGAGCACATTCAAGCAGGAAGCTTACTGATAATATCTGCTTTCCTCCCAACAGAACAAAGCAATCATCAAGGCAGCAGCCCGAACACGCTGGTTTGTGCTCATTTATGCATTTTGTGTGGTGTTGAGATTGAGATTGAGCTTGAGATTGTAGCACTACTGTAGGTGGACAGTCTTTGCGAGAAGAAAACAAAATCATAAAAGGTTAACAAGAGCAAAGGTGAAACGTTGATTACATTTTGAAGTTAAATTGAACTAAAGCTGTGATTTGTTTTAGAAATAATGAAGAATTTCACAAATCACTCTAATATTTTAGAGATGTGTTTGCAACAAATATCTTGACTTCCTCTTTCTTTTTTGTCCTTTCAAGACATTAAACATATCTGAGAATACTCCCATGATGACTCTCAGTCAGAGCCCAGCCATGCCAGAACATCTGGCCTCCATCAGTCCTCAAGATGATGAACTCAAAGGTAAGATTAAGTAATTGATGCTCAAATCAATGCACAGCCTGTGAAAGACTTGGATGGACAACCTTTCAATATTGTGTGATGTTTCACATCATTGTTTCTCTCCTGGTGCAGGAGGTGCATCTAAAACCGTCCTCAATGCTAACTTGAATTAAGTGAAATACAGCTTAGTAAAATATGTTGGGACTTAGAAGTTAAGAGAAACTGGTCATTTGAAGGCAGGAGTAAACTCCCTAAACCTTGCTATTTGAAAAGTATAGAATAAAGTGTATTATCTATCTCAGAGATCTCAGAGAGCCCGTTTGGATAGATTAGAAAGAAGTGATAGAAAAGGTATGCCATTAATGAAAAAAGTCTAAATTGGGGCAAAATCTGGAAGCAAATCCATGGGTTTATGTCGGACAAAATGACGAACAATGTCAAGAACATTGAGATCAGATACGTTTGTTTTAGGGCTTGATACATGTCTTTGTGCACAAGTATCCACTCTCCTGAAGTGAAGCGTCCTTGAGCAAGACTAACTCCTTTTCAGGTGATGGTTTGAGACTATTGATGATTCAAATACAAATAAAGCTGCTCGAACTTTGATGCTGGGAGTTAGTTTTAAACGCCGGTTTCGTTCAAGGTAAAGTTCCAGTTGTATCTTATTTACCGACTCAGCCCCTCAACTACCACTGTTTCTTTATCGAACACATCTCAACTGAAGCATACACTGTAGCATACATTGTCATTGCCATGAGTGAAATACATACAACCACTGTGTGATGAAAAATGAAAAACAATATCATCAGCTGCGGTGTTCTTACTTTGTGCCCTTTTATCTCTGCTTGTTCAGCGCGCTGTTTAATCAATGATCAGCCTTGGCCCACAGTGTATAAGTGGAAACCGGGAAACAGGACGCCCTCACTTTTTATCTCCTTTTTTAGTCAGCTATTCAACATGAGAGGAAATGGCAAATCCGGTAGTGAGTGCATGACACTTAGCCGTGAATGATTTGCATCCTTGATCATCATGTTTTAACTTCTTTATGGTCATCAACATCCACACATGTTCAGATATTATTTATAGTAAAAGAAGTGTGAAAGGTTGATGAAGCCACATTGAATTCCCTCGGCTTTCTTTTAACCTTTCATTCGTTCATTCGCCGAATCTGGGATTTTATTGAGTTTTTAGCAAACTTTATCTGCTTCAGATAAAGTTTCCTTTATCTGAAGCAAAGTACGGCAGATCAATTAATGCCATTTGAGTTGCCTGATACAGGTCCGTGTTGATAAACCAGGTAAACCTCTGAGAATACTCTACTTTTCGAAAGACCTTACATACAACTACTGCATTTCCTGTTATCCATGATATCATTGTGTCTGGCATTTGTAGTTGAGCGGAAAACCCCCTTGTGTTTGTAGGGCTGTTGGTTTTGTGGTGAAGATTTTTTTTACTTTTCTTTTACTGTCAGCTACAGTAGGTGGACACATTAAAACAAACCTGCATCCAAGTCATTGGCTACTCAGTGTTGATTTTTCTCCCCAAAGTTCCTTCCAGGATGAGGCTGTCATTATTCTGTATTTCCTTATTGTGAACGTGTTAGTCCGTCTCCCAATACTTTCTGACTTCCATACTTTGTCTTTAGCACTTAGATCCAAGCCTTTTAGTTCCGACAAAAGAGGTACATCTTAAAAGAACTGCTAAAAGTTAATTGTTTTTTAAAGAAGGCTCAGTAATTTCTGCACTATGTTATTTTTGGCAAACACAAGGTGAAACTACACATAATGAAAAGGCCAACGACAACAACCGTCACATGTAAGGCAGTGCAACAATGTGGAGCTCTATGGCACAGGGGAATAAGCTATATCATGCTTTGGCAGTAGATGTTAGTATACCTTTTCATAATGAGTGCAGTGCAGGGCTAATCTCCTCACATGGTCTACTCAAATGCCTCTATACATCTTCTGTATCTTGATGACCTTTTAGTTTAGTTTGAATCTGGGTTTACAGTTGGCCAAAAAACAGACATCACGCTCTCGCAGATGACCTTTTTCCACGGCGGGGTTTTCAGTGTCCTCCTTTGTCTGTGATTCTCTTCCTCCAGCCACCAGACGACATGAGCAATCAGATCACTGGCCGGCCATCGTCCTCTATGCGATCATCAAGGAGGTGCCCCTGCGTAGGTGGAAGGAGTTCTTGCGTCTGCTCTCGGTGACGGATCAGCAGCTGGAGCGAGTGGAGCTGGAGGCCGGTTTGGGTCTGGGCTCCATGGAGAGGCAGTACCAGATGCTGAGGCTGTGGAGCCAGTGTTCCTCTGTGAGCCTGAACGATGTCTTCTCGGCCTTGCACCACATGGATTTATCCGGCTGTGCCCAGCTGCTGCAGGAAAGCCTGGAGAAGCTGCCGTTTGCAGGCCTGAACTGAAAGCAAGGTTTCACAGCTTGCAGAAGTCACACAGATCATGCTTTTTAATGGGGCATTGCAGGACACCTGAGGCTGCACCAGTGCACCAGTGCTTCACCCGTGGACGGCAGTCCCAGTAAAGGACGTTTCTAACTATAGCGTCTACATGGTACAACCACAGAAAACTGCAATTATGTCACAAATGACTCATACTGAGTAATGCAGATGTTCATTATAGTCAAGCTAAGAGTTAGAACAGAGCTCTGTAGAGATCCTGATAGGCCCAACTACAGTTGCGGTATTTCCGCGTTTCCTACATCTTTTGGTATTATAATCTTTTGGTATTATAATCACCTGCTAAACCCTGCACCCATCCTTCACTATGACACTCAGCTTCTCCAGTTTCCTTTCCTTTCTTTCTTTGTCACAAAAATATCCTGTTTGTTTGTTTTGTTTCCTTTCTTTCATTTTTGTTCTGTTCTGTTTGTCATTGTCTCTTGTCCATAATGTAAAGCGTCTTTGTGTATCTAGAAAAGCGCTATATAAATTGATAATATTATTATTATTATAATCAAATGCACTCCAGCTAAGTGTATAATGTTCCCTTCTTGAGTGCTTATTGGGTTGAGCTTTTTAAAAATTTGAATGGCACTTCAAATGCAGAATGTTTTGTACATATCGAAAATACTGGATTTGTTGGTGTGCAGATTCGGTTGCAGAATTGGGGAAGGGGCTCCCTCCAATGCATGTAACGACAACAACAACAGGAGCATTTTTTAAAAGGACATCACAGCGTGTTTATTCTCAGGCAGAACTTCAGTAATCCAGGTGGAGATTTATCAAGAAAAGGGAAATCCCCCCATTTTATATGATTTCTAGCACACCACTTAACCCCCAGCTTCTCGTTAAATGCCAAAAGTTGAGGGCTGGAGTTTTACAGCAGAATGCTAAAAAGGAAATGTGTGTTACTCTGTGATTGCGTATGTGAAAATAAGTGAGTGGTGAAAAGGAAGATACTTTGAAAGAATATTTTTTGGTACACTATTTTTATTTTTTATTTTTTTTTAACAAGTCAAATACAAGACTCCTCTTCAGTTTGAGTATTTAAACTGTGTGAACATTTTAGTGTACATCCATGATGTTTAAGCACCACAACCTTGTCTCCATCGAGAATGAAAGTTTGGTGTAACAACTCATCAACTGCTCATTGTTGTTGCGCACCCTTTAAGGGAAGAATACTGAAATCCCCACAGGACATCAGGTTTTCAGTTTCCTGCAAATAAATGGTGTCAAGGTGCAGTGGAGTGGGTTTTTCATCACCACACACATTCCATCCAAACTGATGGTTTCCGGTTGTGGGGCTGCGGTATCTCACTTTGAGAGTTTTTGTGTGTCAATTCCGTTCCTGCCCAGTAAATGACGTGTACTAATGAATGTTGAAACATGAATCTAGGTCTGTGGTTTGTGGCTTCTTTGGGCCTTGAGACGTATGTGTTATGTGTGTGTATTTTATTATCATTATTTATTTTAATGTTGTTACATTTTGTATATTTTAATACAACACTCAATGAATGGACTATTATACTGAAACTGTCAGAGCTAGGAATGTTATCCTCACTGGAGTCACCTACCCACATGGCACAAATGTGTGGTAAGAGGTGCCATCGTAAAGAATAAAGATGTTGGCCACAAGATGGGAGTGTTGCCTGAGTGTTTAAACAGCAGCAGCTGGTGTGCAGTTGAGCACATCTCCATACAAAGAACATGAAGGCAGGGTGCTTGAGGAGCTTCTTGATTCAGGATTCAACCAATCTCATGAATTGCAAATTCTGCTTCAGCACAAAGAACAGCTGTCCTACATTGTCCATATTCTTTGGCTAGAAAAGCATAGAGAGATCCCATACAGAGCCACGTTTATCCACATTGGCAGAATGTTAGTAGATGCACAACCACAGCATCCGAAGTTCTGACAGCACAAACATTCACGTGTAGCCCGCGTACACATGCGGACATGTTGCCAAGTAAAGAAGAGAAGTTGCAGTTGACACATTTTTACATGTTATGCCACTTCGTGAAAATATTGGATAGGAATTAATGAACACCTTTCTGGAGGTATTTAACGACATTTATGTCTCACTTTTACAGTTGTTTCATGCTTTTAACATTCCTATAAACATTAACTTCTATAAAGGAAAAAATGTTTTGTATCGCCGACTTTTAAGCTGTTGGAACAACGAGAGGGTACCGTGGTCTTCCTGTGAGCACGAGCGTTAGCAGTTTCTATTGGCAACCGGACGCGCGCTCACAAGAACAACAGCTCGCGCTCACCCGGAGAGTTTACTTCGATGTGAAGCGAGTTTCGGTGAGTTTGTTGTATCGTCTCTCTCTCTCTCTCTCTCTCTCTCTCTCTCTCTCTCTCTCTCTCTCTCTCTCTCTCTCTCTCTGTCTATTTCCACTTGCAACACTCTTGGGAACAAAAACAAAAAACTTCGCAGCAGCTTTTGTTGAATGCGTGGACTCACTGTGTTGCCCTGGCGACTGTGGGCCGACAGCTATTGAGTTACACACATTACCAGGTTCTCTGTCCCGGGACCTGAGGAGCAGAACATGGTTTAGTTTGGGTAGTTAGGCTTCCCTCAGGTTTCGGTGGGTCTACTGTTGGCAACACAAGCCAAATGAGCAGGTATGTGACGCATGGGCGAGATAAAGACGTCCCCTCGACACAAGAGGACTATTGAGTTTTCAAAATGCAAAAAATAATCATCGTATTAAAAGCAGGCATGTATTTTATTAATTTGGACCACGGTGTCTTTCACATATAATTCTTTGTAATGCCATATTATTGCATTAGTTACATCTGGTTTTCACGCAAGAGTTTGTGACTGTACATTTTTTCAAATACACTCTATGCCAATATACATTTGTTTACTCAATTCCAGTTTTTAAAGGTTAATTTCTTATTTTGCAATGCTGTTGCTATAAGCATGTTCACACTTTTAAACATGTTTGACTTAAAGTAAGTGTTTCTTTAAGTAAGCTTTAACTGCTATAACAAGTCAACATTTCTGTAACTTCATCCTCATTTCCTGTTTTTTAACCATCAGGTGACATCAATGTTGTCATCAATGTGAACAGGCGACGAGAGACACACGGACAGAGAGGGCCGGCTGCCTGATCATGACTGCTCTGGTTCGACCTGGATGCCATGTTTCAGACCGATGTGAGGATGGAGACAAGTTCCTTGCGGTCGGAGAGCTGGGGAGAGCGACCTCTCTCTATTTGTCTGCCTTCAGGACTCACGCAGCCTCCACCGTTACCCACATGCGGAACTTGAAGTCGGGTCTGGGTGGGGTGATCTCAACTTTAGAAGGTTGGCTTGACAGTCATGAAGAGAACTACCCCACCGAGGGTCTTAATAAAGGCCTTGCAGCTGTGTTTCTCTCCACACTCTGCCCCAACAACCTGTCAGCCACCATTTTCAAGATGGAGTCCCTCCTTCAGAGTGGCGGGCATGGCTGCGAGGAGATTTTTGCTCGCTGCACTTCTCTGCTTGAGGGGATGCGAAACCCTGATCCACAAGATGTGACTCACGTGGTGTTGAAGATAACTCAAGCCCTAGCCTGCTTGTTCTCAGAGCCTCACAGTATCAAGGGGCTCAAGCTTTACCTCAAAGCTTACCAGAGTAACAAATCTGAAACCGTCACTCTGGTGAACAGCAGACAAGCACAGCACCTACCCAAAATAGTGAAGGCCTTTACAGATCAATTACTGCTCATACATCCCTCAATAATATCTGACAGCGAGTGTGCAGTGACAACAAAGGAGAAGGAGAAGTTAGATGTAGAGACTTCTGCTACAATTATTGGGTTTTTGTTGGCTATCTCACCTGGCAATACAGAAGTGCAGGAACTTCATGCAGCATTTTTGTTTTTGACAGGCAGGTTTTGGGACAGTGCAGGTGTGTACTCTGCTCTTTTGCACCATGGTCATTGTCAGAAAACATCAGAGAGTAGTACAGACAAGACATTCCAAGACACTCCTGAGAGAAGAGCTAGACTCTTGATTAGTCGAGCCGCTTCCTGCTTGTCGGCAGGTGGACGCACTGCTGAGGCCTGCAGGGATCTGGGGGAGGCATTTGAGATGCATCCTGCTACTGCCCAAACTCATTTTCAAAAGCTGTTCACAGATCACGGTACAGAGGTGGCTGCTCGCAACCATCTCCGTCAGCAGGCTGAGCGGGGCCTGTCTGGTTACAGAGAAAGGGTGCTCATCCGCACAGACCTGCGATCCACAGAAGGAGTTGAGCTCCTGGACCCTGTGATCACTCAGTTACGGACTCTGTGCTATTTGGAGCCCGACGGAGGAGGTAGAGAGCTGCGGGTACGACTGGCCGACAGTCTTCTCCTCAGAGGGGAACACAAAGAGGCCCTCTCCATCTGTAGCCAGCTAGCTGCTGCCCAAGGTCAACAGAGCTATCAAAACACGGTGCAGGTTCTTCGTGGATATGCACGCCTTCTCTCAGATGACGACAAGGGGGCATTAGAAGACTTCAAGGCTGTGATTGAACACAATACCCCCCACCCGTCCAGCTGTGTGCGGGCACTCTGTGGCAGGGGGCTCCTGCGCATGATGGGCGGGTCAAACTATCTCACAGCTCTGGACTTTGTGACAGCCAGCATGCTGCTCCCCCAAGAAACAGCACTGACGGTTCGCTGCTTGGTGCCTTGGAACTACCGGGGGCTGCTGTTTACTGTATTGCTGGAGCAGGGACGAGTCATGCTTGAGGGGACGGGAGGATACAAATCCAAGTCCAGTTCCAGTGAAGACTCCCAACAGCCCCAGCTGAGGGATCAGTCGCAGGCTCCATCAAAGAGAGAAAAGGACAGATCAGGGTATGATGTTGGTCTCCCAGTTTAGTTTAGTAGAAGAAAAAAATTAAAGACAGTTTGACATGTCACAGTAGGAAAAGCACTGCTGTAAATAACAAAATGAATCATGGCTGAATTCCAATTACCTGCTTTGCTGCCAGGGTCCTGGTATCGTGCATGCCTGTTCTCTGTCACACTGTCATGGCTGCTTGGACACTTAGAACTGAGCCATCCTTAATGGTATTAACACCTGTGCTTTTCCTGTCAGTCAAAATGTGTGCTGTGAAAAAGGCCGTTGGGTGTGTAACCTATCCAAAATGTTAAGTTACTGATGTAATTTTTGAAAAAGAGATTTAGTTCTGTTCATATTTCAGATATGATCTTTGTTTAGATGAAAATCCTTGTTCATGTGCTCTAAATAAAACGCATTTTCTTGTTGTTACACTTTTTCCTGCTCCGTGCATTAGTACTCCTGCTGGTGTCCAATCTCTGGCTGTGCTGCTGATGGAGCTCCAGCCGGGCGAGGATGGGTCTCAGATCCTGGCAGCAGATGCCTTGTACCAGCTTGGCCGGGTGGAAGAGGCCTACCGGCTACTTCTTTCCATCGGGCCTACCGGTCCTCGGGCACCCATCCTGGCACGACTCGCCCTGCTGCAGCTGCACAGAGGCTTTCTTTATGACACCAATCAGGTAATTAGGTTTGGGATGGTGGGTCCCGAAGTGAGGTGCAGAGGCACCAACATGTTTTTGCAAGGGGGATTCAGGGTTTGTTCCCGCCTAATTAGGAGCATTAGCAACACATTATTATTCATTGTAAATATACACCGTTTTGTGATTTATGCCATCAGAAGATTTAGCAAATGTTTCAATCAGTGATTTATGCACATATAGCAGACACGGTTATCCATTGAACATTTCTGTGTGACAATATTTTTTACTTTTTCTCATTGTTTGTCATTCTAATTTGTTCTACTCTTACGTTCAATAAATAAGAAAACACAAGGACTCATTTAAAACCACCAGATTTCATAATTTGTATATGAGTAAATGTAGTCTTTGTCAAACCTGGTGCCACAGCAAATTTGTCTCAACACACCAACCACAGGACATTTAGACTAGAACTGCATGACGATGAACTACAGCGTTGACCAGCAGACATGAGAAATATTAAAGTAGTCTAGTCAGCTGTAGAATCACGAGCATGTTCAGCACTAGAAATATACATACATTGATTCAGTCTTATTCTTTATCATTAATAGATTTAAATTTTGAATCTTTTTTTTAAATAGAGCACACATAAGTTTATTAGCTACAATTACTCTCAGATAGTTTACAGAGCTCTCGCCTATAGCTTCAGCTTACAGAGCTTTGACTGCATTTTATTTTACATCTAAGTAAAATAAGGTAAAGCGGATAGGCCTGGTTTGCTTTCAGCCTTAAATACATTGTATTATTTTTAAACAGCTAAGACATGTTGCAACACATTGTAACTACATAATACACAGACAAAAAAAATATTTTTATTTCAGTAGGTGTTGCACATTAATAGTATATGATTGGTCTAAGACTTTAATGATTAGTTGAATTAAACGGCACACCATCATTTTGTCATTATTCAGAAGTAATACAGTTACAACACAGTGGTGTGTCAGGTCAGGTAGCTTACACATTTACATCTTTTACAGTGAAAGATGTATAGATTTCATATCTGTCTCTGCAGCTACTGAAAAAGCTCATTCAGTGTGGCGAAACGAGCTGCTTGCGCCCCCTGTTGGCCGTGGCTCAACAGAAGGACCGGGCTTTGCTGCAGGGTCACTGCCACGCTGCTGCAAAACGAATCCTAAAGGGCACGCGGGAGGAGAGCGGCGTCAGGGAGGCTGTGGCATACCTCTCCATCGCTATCATCGCCTCTGGTGATTATATTTGGATTGATGAGATATTGATGTTTGTTATTGGACTCTTTCCAAATGTTGACTGACTAAATAGTGAGTAATACTTTAACCAAGATAGGATTAGTGGGATAAAGAGAAGGGCTGGCACAAAACAGAGGCTTTGTTTCTATGTTTGGCTTCAGTTCAGCAGAGGTACACAACTTTCAAAACGCTGAACACAAAACAGGCAGATTGGCTCCGTATTATTTAACTAGAAGAAAACCAACTGGAGCAGAAGCAATGATAACTCTTATCATATACTGTATACTCTGTGTGTTTGGATCAGTGCTTTGTTATTTGGGGATATGGAGGGAGAAATTGAAAATGTTCATGCTGCATGAATGTTGTTTTTCAAGGTGGCGAGGCAGCAGAGTCTTTGATGGAGAGAGCGAGGTGTTATGCCGTGCTGGGCCAACGAAAGACAGCCATCTTTGATTTCAGTGCCATTCTGAAGGAGCACCCAAAACACATCCAGGCTCTCTGCGGAAGAGGCTTCACTTATCTCATGCTGAACCAACAAAAGGTACTCTTGAGTCAAAACAAACATACGGTAGCTCAGAGCCTGTTCAGTATTTTAAACATTTCATTCCTTTTCTGCGGCCTTCTCTAGACTGCAAGCTGCATTAGACAGCTTTACGCATTAGTGGCTGCAACTAGCAGTGAAATGTCAATATATAGTGACATCTGTAAACTGCCAGTATCGCGCTTGTTGACCAACATGGGCAGGGACAAAGAGGCAAACGATGTATCATATCATGCTGACAGAGAAGTCAGCAAACCTAATAATAATTAGGACAAATGAGGTCTCCTGAGTGCTCTTTTTTTTTTAGAAACATATTTACATTTTGGCTCATAAGACAGCTGCAGACAATATTTATGTTCATTTATGTAAATATAAAATTCAAACTGCTTCTTCCCCTCAGGAATGCACTTATGATATCCTGGCAGCACTTCAGATAAACATTGACATAGTCACCAAAGAAATCCTGTCACTCAAGGACAAAGCACGGAAGCTGGTCTGTGATTGGCTGCATCAGTTCTGTCGGACCAATCTGTCAGAAACCCTGCTTACTAAAGCTGTCCCCTGCCATGAAGAGCAGCTCAGAGAGGCTTTTATAATTGGTGGAGCTCTGATGAGGACTGACTGCAGAGAACCCAGATGGCATCTCCTCTATGTGGACACACTTATAGCCAAAGGTGAGATGAGAACTTTGCCAAACTTGCCGCTGAAATTCGCAATGGGATCCTTGATGTCACTGGAAATGGTATGGTTGGAGATACTAGTTTAAGCTGAGTAGTGTTTCCACTTTGATAAAGAGAACCACTGAACCTAGTACCCCTTGTTGACAGTAATCTTTACTCCTGATTTTATGGTCCATCTGCTCCAGGTGAAGTGAAGGCAGCAGGCGCTCATCTGTGCCAGGTGTTTGGCCAGGAGCCAAGAGATGCTGTGGCCCAGGCCAGGGTGGGTGTGGTGGAGGCCTGGCAGCAGAACTACCGCAGCGCAGCTCACAGGCTTAGCAAACTGACTGAAAACGATTCATCAAGTCTGGTCTTCCTGCTGGCCCTGATCCCATTCAATCAGCGAAAACGCATGGCACAGGTAAGCCTACATGCAGGAATCCTAGATTTAGTATAGAATGAGCGGCATTGCCAGAGTTGTTTGCGCTAACGAGAACAATATAGTTGAGTGTTGCAAAAATATTTTCACACAAAACTGAGCTCCTCTGTGATTCTGTGATGTGAAGCTCCTGGCATCTTTTCTTAGGATCATTTCTTATTTTGCATGCATGCATTTTTGCTTTAATATCTTCTGTCTGATGTTTTTACATAGTAACATTTTTATTTACTTCACATATTTTATGGTTTAATACAGTGCTGACCAAAAATACATAAAATAAAAGTCTGGAACTGCAGGGGCACCTTCCTCAATTTAGGATGTTCTCTCTGAACGTATCGCAATGAATATTCCATATGCTTGAAATGGACACTAAGGTAACACAAGATAAAAAAGGTATGCATAATGTATGATGATGTACAGCATTTATAGATCATTTAAAACAAATTACAAGACAGGGCAAAAGCATCTTTCCCCAATCTAGCAAACGTATGGTACATTAGGAGTATTTATTCATCTTTAAATTGCATATTATTCTATATTGTAACAGGCTGCAGCACAGGAGGCCAGCAGTGTGTCATCAGGTGGCCAGTGGGATCAGGCCCTCACACTCCTGAATGTGGCAGTACAAGCCGCGGGAAATCACAGACTCCAGTATCTTCGCCAGCGGGCTGCCTGCCTCGCTCAGCTGGGCCTACACGAGCGGGCCATAGCTGACCTGGACAGAGTCATCCAGAAACACAATGGACCTGACTCCAGCTGCTCGGATGATTCTCAAGTCTGGGCGGAAGACCTGTGTCGACGAGGCCGCAGCCTGGTGCTCTGTTCCAGGGAACGAGCAGCTCTGGAGGACTTCAGTCGGGCCTTGGAGCTCCACAGGAACCAGACCATCCAGTGTGTGGAGGCTGGTCTGGGGAGGGTGCGTCTGGCTGAGTGCTTCCTGTGGGGGGCACTGCAGCATTATGGGGAGCAGCAGCTCAAAAAAGCCTGGACAATGATTGAGTGTGGCCTTGTTGTGGACATTGAGAACACAGAGCTCCGCAGACTGAGGGCAAAGGTCAAACGAGAAGTGTCCAGTCCCTGCAACGTCAACTAGTGTTGATAGTGAGGAGCGCACAGGAGGTGAGAGCTCACTCAATGTAGCCACACCAGTGACTGTAGGAACAGTCTAACGGAAGAGAAATCTTCTTCAATTTTAAGGCACGTTTGATGGTTCTTTTGAAGTTTGTAGTATTGACAACAGCGTTTGTTATGGTATTCATCAATATCTTTAATTACAGCAAATCAGTATATTGGATACGTGAGGTGAATGTGAAAGGTAGCTATTTTCAACACCACAGATTTATTTAACATTTTATTAATCCATATTTTAAGAACACGTTTAACTTTGGTACTTCATACATTTTATAAATGAAACATCAGTAATTTAATTATTTTGGTAATGTGAACAAAGCGGGATTGGGATGATCAATATAAAAAAAATCATGCAACGTCAAATTAAATATAGTTTACTTCAGATAATCACACCTAGATAAGATATATAAGAAAGTGGCTCATGTGCAGGTGTTATGCTTTTGAAATGGAGAAGGCACACATTTCTTTATTCATATCCATGAAATAAAACAGAATTTAGAACACATAAATACAGGAAATAAAGTATATGTCACTTGCATTAAAGCATGAGTAAACACCAGAACAAAATCAGTACCTTATACTCTTATAAGTGCACCCGAAGAAGGACTTTAGAAGATAGTGAATAGAGCATGCATGTACGTAAGCTACATGTGTATTTTGATATTATGCCAACACAGTGATGTATTGTGGTTCCATGTTGCCGAAGTAGGATTTCTCCCACTCACTCATGAGGTCGAAATGTAGCGGGCGATCACAGAAGTTGCAGGAAGCTGTGGCCGGGCTGTTGATCAGGAGCCCCGCCTCCTGCCACACCTCCACCAGTTTCTCTGTAAATGAAACACAGACACTCATGAGAATGAACAATTAAATGCCAATATTCATTTATCTCTTACTTCGCTGCTTTAGAATTAAATCTCTGCTCATTATAGCAAACACACACCAAGGTGTTGTTTTGTTGTTGTTTAGTTTAGCTACTAAGGGACAACCATTTAAAGATCTCCACCGAGTATTGTCATTTTTACTGCATTGATGTATAGTATGCTTTCTTTATAAAATAAATAAATAAAATAAAAAAATAAATAAAAATAAAAAAAGGGGCGGCTGTAGCTCAGGGGGATGAGTGGTCGTCCCGCAACCACAAGTTAGCCGGCTCGATCCCCAGTCCCCCCATAGCTCACATGTCGAGGTGTCCCTGAGCAAGACACCCAACCCCTAGCTGCTCCCCGGGCACCTCTCAGGTCTGCCCACTGCTCCCTATCCAGAGATGGGTCAAATGCAGAGAAGAATTTCCCCCAAGGGGATTAATAAAGGATACTTTCTTTCTTTCTCTTAGTATATGGTGCCAAGTGGATGCCAAGAGACTTATATGCTTACAAAGCAAAGAGACTTATTGATGACAAATAAAAATCACTTGCACCGGCCATTGTCCCCATTTACCTTGATTGGACATTTACTCGAACAACTCTGACCTATTTTCGGGAAGAATCCCCACACTCACCCACAAAGTAGTCCATCATGGCGGGGTTGTGATGAGGAGACGGCGCCAGCCTCAGCAGCTCCTCACCCCGAGGCACTGTGGGGTAGTTGATGGCCTGGACATAGATGCTGTGCTTCTCCAGCAGGGTGTCACACACCTTGGTGTTCAGCTCAGCATTGCCTACCTAAAGAATTATTCATGATAGTTGATGTGAGGCGTTTAGCGCATGCTTTTTATGAAACACAATCAGGTCATACATGTAAAAATCAAAGCCATTACTGTGATTAACTGGGCCGATGGTTTCAAGAGTATGCCACTGGACATATTGTAGAAATTTTATGTTTCCTTAAAATCATATTGGGCACTTGAAAAGATAAATTACAAATTGATTAATTAAATATGCATTTAAATGATGCATTCAAAACTTGATAGTCCTAAACTACTTTTAAAGTGTATCACAAAAAAAATAGTATCACAAAAAATAATTGAGTTTGCATAATTTAAACAAAAATGTAATTATTTCAATGGCTTCTAATTGCGTTTTAAAGATTATACATTGGATTATAATTAAACACTGAAAAAGTCTAATTATTTCAGGAACACACTCTGGTCTCCTCTGTGTTGTACTTGCTGCAACTTGGATGAACAAAATGACGTGTTCCCATAGGTGTCTTATACATCATAAGTAATAATGTAACATGCAAATACATTGTCATCCAGTTCCTATAATAATCTAATTATCTGTGTCAACTATGAGATAAACTGCATTGTTAATATTTCTCTGGACTTAAAGATACTAGAAAAGGAGGAGCTGTGGAGTGAGATGTGAGGTGGCAGCAGCACTGCTAAACCTTCCTACCCGTATGGGGATGATGTGGCTGGGACAGTTGACCACAGGTAGGCCCTTATCCATCAACAGCTGCCTCATGTGTTTGACGTTCCTCTGGTGAGACCGGCGGAGCACCTGCCCCTCGGGGCTCTTCAGGACCCGGACAGACTCCAGAGCTCCAGCCAGGACCATCGGGGGCAGGGCAGTGGTGAAGATGAAGCCAGCTGCGAAGGAGCGCACCGTGTCCACCAGGGCGGTGCTGCTGGCGATGTAGCCTCCAACACAGCCAAAGGCTTTGCCTTGAACCGCAACAGATAAAGGGTAGATAATTAGTAATGGAAGGTGCAGTTACATAAGCACAAATATGACATGCTTAACTAGACTATTTACGCGTTTACTTCACTTTTTCCACACTAATACTTTTCAGAGGGGACAAATTGTAAAACTACCCAACAATATAGTTGTTAAACAAATAACTGTTCTATTAATAGTAACAATAATAAAGTTATATAACCTTTTCAACGATACAACAGTTGGAAAATGACCATTATGCATTATATTTACTTTCAGTTCAAATATATATTTATTAATGACACTTCTACTATTTTTAATGCTAATTAATTGTGATTATGTATTTTTACAATGTGATTTGCTACTTTTACTAAAATAAAGAATCCAATGGATCCCTTCTCCAACATAAAATAAATCATGCATAATTACACATAACATATTTTGACATTATTATGCATTATTGGGCATTTAACCAACATATTCTGTTGATAATGAGAATATTCTGCCACTGTTATACCTCACATATTATAGTTTTGTATCGATATGATGAATTGATAAATGATTGATTGTTGTTGTTTCAGGGTCAAATAAGGACATACTTTTGACCTCAAACCCTCCAGTTGTCAGAAAGCTACACTCTGCCCCGACTCCCTGACGTTGGTTTTATCAGCACGACCAGAGAGGGAGTAGAGCTGATAAACAGCTGATAAACCCTCTGCTTCTTCTGATGAGAGCTCACACCTCTCCTGCCCTCATTTGTCAACTCCAGAGCAGTCCCATGCTGGTTGAGAGCTGCTGTTGAGAGGGCTGGCAATATGTTAGGGCAAAATGGGAGTGCGTCCAATACAAGGGACAATTAATCTAAGACAGTTGAAGCCGTTTGCCTCACCCTTTCAGTGTCTCATACTGTTTCCATCCCCCTTTCAAAAACAAAATAGAGATGAAACAGAACAGAAAAATGTCAAAAGGAGAAGAAGTTCCTTAAGAGATACTAACCTAAGGTCCCAGAAACAATGTCAATCTTGTGCATAACGTTGTCCCTCTCTCCCACTCCAGCTCCGTGGGCTCCGTACAGGCCCACGGCGTGAACTTCATCCACAAACGTCAGAGCTCCATGACGATGAGCGACATCGCACAGCTCTTCCAGAGGACATATTGCACCTGAAAGCCTCAGAGAATGAGGTGTTACAGTTAGAGCTGTGCAATATACATTATGACAACAGTAGCAAATGCATGCATCAAATGTCATCACTGTGTAAGGACGAGATACTATATGCTTTAAACGTATGCAGAGAGATATTTGCACTATTTGAAGTATAAAAATCTCTAATACATTTACAAATCACACTGCGTTTATATTAACACAGTTTTTTTGTCTGTGCTGGTAATCCTCCTGGATATGGTCCTCGTCCTCCATTCAGTTTACTTCTCTGTTGTGCTTTATGGAGCTGTCAGCGGTGTAATATCACACAGAGAAATAGAGCTGAGGTAGGGAAACTATTTCCTCTCACGGAGAAAAACAAATAATGCAGGCTGAATAATTGTAGGTTGTAGAAATATAAATACTCAAATGAATAAACCTGACTTTCTCTCTATTAGCTGTGAAATATGAATGTTGTGCATGGTGATTGGTTTTAATTTCTATATAAATGCAGAATTATGAATTTAGTCAGTTTCTTTTCTCTTTTTTTAATCTTAGAGCATTTCAATATTAAAACTACACATATATTTTAGCTTAACTGTGAGCTGCTGATTTTCATAACCACACAATCACCAATGTAAGCTAAGATGACTCCATTATTTAGAAGACACACCTTTATTTCTTTTTTTCTTTTTAAAATACTGTATATTGATATTATATTGATATTACTTAGATCAGTCATATTAAATAAATATCCCAATTTATATCTCTGGACTCTTGATAAAATATATTTATATCTAAACTCTTTCTGCAAATGAACTCATTAGAAAGGACACTTAGTAGATTTACCCTCCTCTATATAAATAAGTAAATACATGAAATCTAAATGATACCCTCTATTACTCCATATTAACCCACCGTCCATTGAGTGCACGGTCTCAAATGCCACTATTTTAGGTGTCTTGGGGTCTGAGCGTTGCAGCATCTCCTCCAGGTGTCGGCTGTCGTTGTGGCGGAAGATGAAGCGCTTGGCTCCGCTGTTCCTGATGCCCTGAATCATCGATGCATGGTTCCCTGCATCAGAGTATATCTCGCACCCTGTGTGCCACAGGGAACACACAGTGAGACGACTTCCCTCTCAACAGTATAAACCTTCAGATAGTATCACTTTTTCTGCAACGTATGAAACAATAAATATATAGGTCAGAGGTCAGTATTTACCTGGCAGCATCTTAGCCAAAGTGAAGAGGGTGGAGTCATTCGCCACGAAGCAGGAGGAGAAGGCCAGAGCTGCGTCTTTCTGGTGTAGCTGGGCGAGCTCCTTCTCAAGAGACACGTGGAAGTTACTGGTGCCGGAGATGTTCCTGGTCCCACCAGCTCCTGCGCCGTGCCGGTCCACAGCATCTCTGACAACATCCAGAACGAAATGATAAAACATTCAGCTCGCATGATCTAGAGCCATGAATAAAAAGGGTCTCGTATTCAGAAAGATAGGGAGAATAGATTAACACCTACCATCTAAATGCAAATGGTGCAATGGTTTGTTTTTTGCCAGAGCTTTAGAATCAAATGAGACTTAAGTTACACAATTCAGGACTTGTTCCTGGACTTGACAAACATAAGATTCAATGAATTAGATTAGATTATTTTGACTTTTGCCTCCTTGAGTTGACTTGAGACCTGGCAGCCTCACATTTTGACCTGATGCAAAAACGAATTATTAGGCCTCTTCATTAAAAGGCTTCATCTCCACTATGTAAAAAAGACTATTTAGACATCTTTGAGAGGAAATGCAGTCAGACACCTGAGAAACTTGCAAATGACTTTGAGTGTTCCGACTTTCTCCAGAAGACTTAAACAAACTAACTTTTTTCTGTCTTCTTTTACCTGATAGCGCTGAGGACCCGAGGGTGCCGACTCATTCCCAGATAATCATTGCTGCACCAGACAGACACCTGGGAGCCTTCGCGCCCAGAGACGGAGTAATCCTCAGCAAAGGGGAAGACTTCAGCGCTCCTGTTCACGGTCTTGAAGACTCTGTATGTGTGATCATCCTTTTTCTCAGAAATCTTCTCAATGAAGAAGCGGTCATAGTCGTAACTGGGGCCAACTGCGAAGGTGATAGTTGTGATTTTGGCAGCATTCAATGAATATATAATCAAATCTAAATATACATGTGATACTTGGCTGCATCATGTTACATTAGAGGGTTCAAACTCATTTCAACTGTAAAACATACCCATGTTGTCTCTGAGGAGCTGGGTGACCCTGTTAGCTGATGTTGGGAGGATTGAATCCTTTAAGTTTAAACCCTTCAACAGAGAAGTCATCAAGCCTGCAAGAGGAGTGAAGGACTGTTAGTGTAAGATGCTCCTTTTTCGTTTTGTATGTTCACTATATTTAATTTTTCCTACCTTCTTGG